>NW_027206398.1:0-443290 GCF_024711535.1 Dipodomys merriami | reverse complement strand
GGTGAGGGTTAGTTTTAGGGATACGGTTAGGGTTATGGTTAGATTGATGGTGTGAGTGAGTGTTAGGTTTAATGTTAGGGTTAGGTTTAGGGTTAGGGTTAGGGATAAATTTAGGGTTAGGTTTAGGGTGATGGTGAGGTTTAGGGTTAGGATTAGCGTTAGGGTTAGGGTGAGGGTCAGTGTAAGGTTTAGTGTGAGGTTTAGGGTGAGGGTGAGGTTTAGGGAATGGGTTAGGTTGAGGGTTTGGGTGAGGGTGAGGGTATGTGTTAGATTGAGGGTTAGGTTCAGGGTTAGGTTTAGGGTGAGGGTTAGTGATAGGTTTACGGTTAGGTTTAGGGTGAGGGTGAGGTTGAGGATTAGGGTTAAGTTCAGGGTGAGGGTGAGGTTCAGGGTTAGGATTAGGGTTAGGGTTAGGGTTAGGCTGAAGGTGAGGGTGTGGGTGAGGGTTACGTTTAGTGTGAGGGTGAGGTTTAGGGTGAGTTTTAGTGTGTGGGTTAGTGTTAGGGTTATTGTGAGGATTAGGGTTAGGGTTATGGTGAGGGTAAGTGTTAGGGTAAGGGTTAGGGTAAGGTTTAGTGTTGGGGTTATGGTGAGAGTGAGGGTTAGGTTTAGTGTGAGTGTTAGGGTGAGGTTTAGGTTTAGTGTTAGCTTTAGGGTGAGGGTGAGGTTTAGGGTGAGTGTGAGGGTTTAGGTTTGGGTGAGGGTTAGGGTGAAGGTGAAGGTTAGGGTGAGGGTGAGACTTAGATTTAGGGTTAGGGTTAGGGTGAGGGTTAGTGTGTGGATAAGGGTAAGGGTTAGGGTTAGTGTGAGGATTAGGGTTAGGGTGAGGGTTAGGGTTAGGTTTTAGGTTAGGGTGAGGATGAAGGTGAGGGTGAGGGTTAGGGTGAGGGTGAAGTTTAGGGTGATGATGAGGGAGAGAGTTAGGGTTAGGTTGAGGTTTAGGCTTAGTGTGAGGGTTGGGTTAGCATGAGTTTAAGGGATAGGTTGAGGGTTAGGGTTAGGGTGAGGGTTATGGTTAGGGTGAGTGTGAGGGTTAGGGTTATTGTTATGGTTATGGTTAGAGTTAGGGTTATGGTTATGGTTATGTTTAGTGTTAGGGTTAGAATGAAGTTTAGTTTTAGGGTTTGTGTTAGAGTTAAGGTTTGGTTGAGGGTGAGATTTAGGGTTATAGTTAGGGTTAGTGTCAGTGTTACAGTTAGTGTGAGGGTTAGGGTTAGGCTTAGGCTTAGGCTTAGGCTTATGCCGAGCATGAGGGTGAGGGGTTGGTTTCGGGTTAGGGTTCGGGTTATGATGAAGGTTAGATTGAGGTTTAGGGTTAGGATTAGGGTAAGGGTGAGGGCTAGGTTTAGGGTTAGGGTGAGGGCTAGGGTTAGGGATAGGGTTAGGTTTAGGATTAGGTTTAGGGTGAGGGTGAGTGTGAGGTTTCGGGTTAGGGTTAGGCTTAGAATTAGGGTGAGGGTTAGGGTTAGAGTTTGGGTTAGTGTGAGGGTGAGGCTGAGGATTAGGCTTATTTTTAGGGTTAGTTTTATTGTTAGGGTTGGTGTTAGGGTTAGGGTTAGGGTTAGGGTTATGGTGAGAGTTAGGGTTAAAGTTAGGCTAAGGCTTAGGTTTAGGATGAGGGTGAGGGTGGGTTTGAGGATTAGAGTTAGGTTTAGGGTTAGGCCTAGGTTTAGGCTTATTGTTAGTGTTATGCTTAGGGTTAAGTGAGCATGAGGTGAGCATGAGGCTGAAGGTGAGGGTTATGGTTAGGGTTAGGGTTAGTGTTATTCTTAGGGTTACGGTTAGAGATACGGTGAGGATGAGTTTGAGGGTGAGGGTTAGGGTTAGGGTGCGGTTTAGGGATAGGTTTATGGTAAGGGTTAGGGTGAGGGTGAGGTTTAGAATTAGAGTTATTGTTAGCGGGAGGGTTAGGGTTAGGGTTTGGGTTAGGGTGAGGGTGGGGGTGAGGATTAGGGTTAGGTTTAGTGTTAGGGTTAGGGTTAGGTTTTTAGGTTAGGGTTAGGGTTAGGGTTAAAGTGAGGGTTAGTGTTAGGGTTAGGCTTAGGGTTAGGCTGAGTGTGAGGGTGCGTGTGAGGATTAGGGTTAGGGTTAGGGTTAGTGTTTGGGTAATTGTTAGTGATATGTTTAGGGTTAAGTTTGCTGTGAGGGTGAGGGTGTGGGTGAGGGTGAGGGTTAGGGTTCAGGTTAGGGTTCGGGTTAGGGTGAAGGTTAGATTGAGGTTTAGGGTTAGGATTAGGGTAAGGGTGAGGGCTAGGTTTAGGGTTAGCGTGAGGGCTAGGGTTAGGGCTAGGGTTAGGTTTAGGATTAGGGTTAGGGTGAGGGTGAGTGTGAGGTTTATGGTTAGGGTTAGGCTTAGAATTAGGGTGAGGGTTAGGGTTAGGGTTTGGGTTAGTGTGAGGGTGAGGCTGAGGATTAGGGTTAGGTTTAGGGCTATGGTTAGAGTGAGGCTGAGGTTTAGGGTTAGATATAGGGTTAGGGGGAGGGTCAGGGATAGGATTATTGTTAGGGTAATGGTGAGGGTGAGGGTCAGGTTGAGGTTTAGGGTTAGGGTTAAGATTAGGGTTAGTGTGAAGCTTAGTGTTAAGGTTAGGGTTAGTTTTAGGGTGAGGGTTGGTGTCAGGGTGAGGGTCTGGATTATTGTCAGGGTTATGGTTAGGGTGAGGTTTAGGATAAGGATTAGGGTTATTGTTAGGGTTATGTTTAGTGTTTCAGTTACAGTGAGGGTGAAGGTGAGAGTTAGGGTTAGGTTTAGGGCGAGGTTTAGGGTTTGGGTTATTGTTAGAGTCAGGGTTAGCGTGAATGTCAGGTTTAGGGTTAGAGTTAGGGTTAGGGTGAAATTTAGGTTGAGGTTTAGGGTTAGGGTTAGCGTTAGTGTTAGGGTTAGGTTGAGAGTTAGGGGGAGGTGTTAGGATTACAGTTAGGGTTAGGTTTATGGTTAGGGTTAGCCTCAGGGTTAGGTGAGGGTGAGGTTTAGGGTTAGAGTTAGGGTTAGGGTGAGGCTGAGGGTGAGGGTGAGGGTTAGGATTAGGGTTAGGATTAGGATTAGGGTTAGGTTTAGGGTGAGTTTGAGGGTTAGGGTTAGGGTTAGGGTTAGCCTCAGGTTTAGGCTGAGGGTGAGGGTGAGGGTGAGGGTTAGGATTAGTTTGAGGGTTAGGGTTAGGGTTTGGGTGAGGTTTAGTGTTAGGGTTAGTGTTAGAGTTAGGGTTAGGGTGAGGGTGACGTTTTGGGGTAGAGTTAGGGTTAGGGTGAGGGTTAGGTTGAGTGTTAGGGTTAGGGTGAGGGTTAGGAATGTTGATGAAGGTAAGGGAAAACGTGAGGGTTAGGCTGAGTGTCAAGGTCATTGCAAGGGTGAGGGTTAGGTTTAGGGTGAGGGTGAGGGTTAGGGTTAGTGTGAGAGTTAGGGTTCGGGTCAATTTTAGGGTTAGGGTTAGGGTTAGTGTAAGGGTTACGGTGAGGGTGAGGGTTAGTGTCAGTTTCAGAGTTAGGGTTAGGATTAGGGTTAGCTTGAGGGTTTGGGTTAGGGTTAGTGTTAGGGTGAGGGTTAGGATGAGGGTTAGGGTTAGGATTAGGGTTAGGGTGAAGACTAGGGGCGGGTGAGGTTTAGGGTTAGGGTGAGGGTGAGGTTTACGGTTAGGGTTAGGGTTAGTGTGAGGGTTAGGATGAGATTTAGGGTTACGGTGATGTGAGGGTTAGGGTTAGGGTGAGGTTTAGGGTTAGTATTAGGCTTAGGGTGAGGGTGAGTGTTAGGATTAAGGTTAGGGTTAGAGTTAGGTTTAGGGTTAGGATTAGTGTTATTGTTAGGGTTAAGGTCAAAGTAACAGTGAGGGTGAGGGTGAGAATGAGGGTGAGGGTTAGGGAGAGTGTTCGGGTGAGGTTTAGGTTTAGGGTTAGGATTAGGGTTAGTGTGAGGGTGAGGTTTAGGTTTAGATTTAGGGTTAGGGGGAGTGTTAGGTCGAGGGTTAGGGTTAGGGTTAATGTTAGTGTTAAGGTTAGGGTGAGGGTTAGTTTGAGGTTTAGGGTTAGGGTTATGGTTAGTGTTAGGATTAGGGTGAAGGTGAGGGTGAGTGTGAGGGTTAGGTTTAGGCTTAGGCTTAGGCTTAGGGTTAGGCTGAGGGTGAGGATGGGCTTAGGGTTAGGGTTAGGGTGATGGTTAGGATTAGGGTAAGGGTGAGGGCTCGGGTGAGGGTGAGGGTTAGGGTAAGGCTTAGGCTTAGGCTTAGGGTTAGGCTAAGTGTGAGTTTGAGGGTGAGCGTTACGGTTAGGGTGATGGTTAAGTTTACGGTAAGGGTGAGGGTTAGGATGAGGTTTAGGGTTAAGGTGAGGTTAGGGTGAGGATGATGGTAAGCATAAAGGTGAGGTTTATGCTGAGGTTGAGGGTTAAGATAAGGGTGAGGATTAGGGTTAGGTTTAGGGTTAGTGTAAGTGTTAGGGTTAGGGATAGGATGAGGGTTAGAATGAGGATTAATGTTAGGGTTAGTGTGAGGTTTAGGGTGAGGATGAGGGTCAGGTTTAGGGTGAGGGTGAGGGTTAGAATTAGGGTTAGGGTGAGGGCTAGGGTGAGGGTTAGGTTTAGTGTGACGGTTAGTGTTAGCGTTAGGGTTAGTGTTAGGTTTCCGGTAAGTGGTAGGGTGAGGGTTAGGGTTAGGGTGAGGGTTATGGTTAGGGTGAGGGTTAGGTTGAGGGTGAGGGTGAATGTTAGGTTGATTGTTAGGGTGAGGGTTAGGGTTAGGGAAAATGTTAGGTTTAGGATTAGGGTTAGGGTGAGGGTGAGTGTGAGGGTTAGGTTAAGGTTAGGCTTAGGATTAGGGTGAGGGTTAGGGTAAGGGTTTGGGTTAGGATGAGGGTGAGGCTGAGTATTAGGGTTAGGTTTAGGGTTATGGTTATGGTTAGATTTAGGGTTAGGGTTAGGATTATGGTTAGGGTTAGGGTTAGAGTTAGGGTTAGGCTTATGCTTGTGGTTAGGCTGAGGTTGAGGCTGAGGGTGAGGGTTATGGTTATGGTTAGGGTTAGGATTAAGGTTAGGGGAAGTTTTATTGTAAGGGTTAGGGTTAGAATTATGGTGAGGTTGAGGGTGAGGGTTAGAATTAGCGTTAGGGTGAGGGCTAGGTTGTGGGTTAGTATTCGGGTTACGGTTAGTGTTAGGGTGAGGGTAAGTGTTAGGGTGAAGGTTAGATTTAGGGTGAGGGTTATGGTTAGGGTGAGTGTTAGGGTTAGGGTTATTGTTAGGGTTAGGGTTAGGGTTACGTTTACGGTGAGTGTGAGGGTGAGAGTTAGGGTTAGGGTTAGGGTGAAGTTTAGTGTTAGGGTTAGGGTTAGAGTTAGTGTTAAGGTGAGGGTGAGGTTTAGGGGTAGAGTAAGGGTTAGGGTGAGGGTTAGGGTGGGGTTGAAGGTAAGGGTAAATTTGAGGGTTAGGCTGAGGGTGAGGGTTACAGTAAGGGTGAGGGTTAAGGTTAGGGTGAGGGTTAGTGTTAGGGTTAGGGTGAGGGTGAGGGTTAGATTGAGGATTAGTGTTAGGGTTAGTGTGAGGTTTAGGGTGAGGATGAGGGTTAGGGTTAGTGTTAGGGTGAGGTTTACGGTTAGGGTGATGCTTAGGGTTATTGTGAGCATTAGTGTTAGCGTTAGGGTTTATGTTAGGGTGAGGGTTAGGGTTAGGGTGAGATTTATGGTTTGGGTGAGTGTGAGGGTTAGGGTTAGGGTTATAGTTAGGGTTAGGGTTATGGTTATGGTTAGTGTTAGTTTTAGGGTTAGGGTTAGGTTTAGGGTTAGGATGAGGTTTAGTTTTACTGTTAGGGTTAGAGTTAAGGTTAGGGTGAGGGTGAGATTTAGGGTTAGAGTTAGGGTTAGTGTTAGTGTTAGGGTTAGGGTGAGGGTTAGGTTTAGGTATAGGCTTAAGCTTAGGCTTGGGCTTAGGCCGAGCATGAGGGTGAGGGTTAGGGTTTGGGTTATGGTTCAGGTTAGTGTGAAGGTTAGATTGAAGTTTAGGGTTCGGATTAGGGTAAGGGTGAGGGATAGGATTAGGGTTAGGGTATGGGCTAGGGTTAGGGAAAGTGTTAGGTTTAGGATTAGGGTTAGGGTGAGTGTGAGTGTGAGGTTTAGGGTTAGAGTTAACCTTAGAGTTAGGGTGAGGGTTAGGGTTAGGGTTTGGGTTAGTGTGAGGGTGAGGCTGAGTATTAGGTTTAGTTTTAGCGTTAGGTTTAGGATTAGAGTTATTATTAGGCTTAGGCTTAGGATGAGGGTCAGGCTGGGGTTGAGGATTAGAGTTAGGGTTTGGGTTAGGGTTAGGGTTAGGTTTATTATTAGTGTTATGCTTAGGGTTAAGTTTGCGGTGAGCATGAGGCTGAAGGTGAGGGTTATGGTTATGGTTATGCTTATGGTTAGGGTTAGGGGGAGGGATAGGGTGAGGTTTAGGGTTAGGGTTAGTGTTAGGGTAAGTGTGAGGGTGAGGGTTAGGTTGAGGTTTAGGGATATGGTTAGGTTTAGGATTAGGGTTAGGGTGAGACTGAGTGTGAGGTTTAGGGTGAGGATTAGGCTTCGGCTTATGGTTAGGCTAAGGGTGAGGGTGGGGGTGAGGATTAGGGTTAGGGCTAGGCTTAGGCTTAGGGTTAGGCTGAGGGTGAGGGTGGAGGTGAGGATTAGGGTTATGGTGATGGTTAGGATTAGGGTAAGGGTGAGGGCTCGGGTGAGGGTGATGGTTAGGGTAAGGCTTAGGCTTAGGCTTCGGGTTAGGCTGAGGGTGAGTTTGAGGGTGAGGGTTAGGTTTAGCGTGATGGTTAGGTTTACTGTTAGGGTGAGGTTTAGGATGAGGTTTAGGGTTCGGGGGAGGTTAGGGTGATGATGATGGTAAGGGTAAAGGTGAGGTTTACGCTGAGGGTGACTGTTAAGATGAGGGTGAGGCTTAAGGTAAGGGTGAGGGTTAGGGTTAGGGTGAGGCTGAGTCTGAGATTTAGGGTGAGGATTAGGCTTAGGCTTACAGTTAGGCTAAGGGTGAGGGTGGGAGTGAGGATTAAGGTTAGGGTGATGGTTAGGGTTAGGGGTAGTGTTATTGTTAGGGTTAGGATTAGAATTACTGTGAGGGTGAAGGTGGGGGTGAGGGTTAGGGATAGGGTTAGGGTGGGGTTTAGGGTTGGGTTAGGATTATGGTTAGTTTAGGGTTAGATATAGTGTTAGGGGAGGGAAAGGGTGAGGATCAGGGATAGGGTTATTGTTAGGGTTTGCGTGAGGTTTAGGGTTAGGGTTAGGATTAGGGTTAGTGTGAGGGTTAATGTTAGGGTTAAAGTTAGTTTTAGGGTGAGGGTTGGTGTTAGGTTGAGGGTTTGGGTTATTGTGAGGGTTATGGTCAAGGTGAGGTTTAGGATAAGGATTAGGGTTATTGTTAGGGTTAGGTTTAATGTTTCGGTTAAGGTGAGTGTGAGGGTTAGGGTTAGGGTTAGGGTGAGGTTTAGGGTTTGGTTTAGGGTTAGAGTGAGGGTTAGGGTAAGTGTGAGGATTAGGGTTAGAGCTAGGGTTAGGGTGAATGTTAGGTTGAGGTTTAGGGTTAAGGTTAGTGTTAGGTTTAGGGTTAGGGTGAGAGTTAGGGGGAGGGTTAGGATTACAGTTAGGGTTAGGTTTATGGTTAGGGTTAGCCTTAGGGTTAGGTGAGGGTGAGGTTTAGGGTTAGAATTAGGGTTAGGCTGAGGCTGAGGGTGAGGGTGAGGGTTAGGATTAGGGTTAGGATTAGAATTCAGGCTTGGGTTAGGGTGAGTGTGAGGTTAGGGTTAGGTTAAGGTTAGGGTTAGCCTGAGGTTTAGGCTGAGGGTGAGGGTGAGGGTCAGGGTCAGGGTCAGTTTGAGGGTTAGGGTTAGGGTTAGGGTGAGGTTTAGTCTTAGGGTTAGTGTTAGAGTTAGGGTTAGATGGAGGGTGAGGTTTAGGGGTAGAGTTAGAGTTAGGGTGAGTTTTAGGTTGAGGGTTAGGGTGAGGGATATGGTGGGGGTGAAGGTAAGGGTAAACGATGGTTACGCTGAGTGTGAGGGTTATGGCAAGGGTGGGGATTAGGGTTAGGGTGAGGGTTAGGGTTAGGGTTAGTGTGAGAGTTAGGGTTCGGGTAAAGTTTAGGGTTAGGGTTAGGGTTAGGGTAAGGGTTTCGGTGAGGGTGAGTGTTAGTGTCATTTTGAGAGTTAGGGTTAGGATTAGGGTTAGGGTGAGGTTTAGTGTTAGGGTTAGTGTTAGGGTGAGGATTAGGATGAGGGTTAGGGTTAGGATTATGGTTAGGGTGAGGGCTAGTGGCAGGTGATGTTTAGCGTTAGGGTTAGGGTGAGGTTTACTGTTAGGTTTAGGGTTAGGGTTAGGGTGAGGTTGAGGTTTAGGGTTAGAGTTAGGGTTAGAGTGAGGCTGAGGTTGAGGGTTAGGGTTAGGGTGAGGTTTAGTGTTAGGATTAATGTTAGAGTTAGGGTTAGAGTGAGTGTTAGGTTGTTCGTGAGGGTTAGGCTTAGCGTTAGGATTAGGGTTAGGATGAGGGTGAGGATGAGTTTGAGGGTTAGGGTTAGGTTGAGGGTTAGGGTTAGTATTAGGGTTAGGGTGAGGGTTGAATTTAGGGTTAGGGTGAGGGTAAAGATGATGATTAGGGTTAGGATTAGCATTATGGTGAGTGCTAGGTGAGGGTGAGGGTTAGGGTTAGTGTTAGCTTAAGGTTTAGGGTTAGGGTTAGCTTTAGGGTGAGGATTAGGTTTACAGTGAGTGTGAGGGTTAGGGTTAGGGTTTGACTTAGGTTTAAGGTTAGGCTTAGGGTGAGGGTAGAGGTGAGGATTAGGGTTAGGGTGATGGTTAGGGTTAGGGTGAGGTTTAAATTTAGGATGAGGGTTAGGTTTAGTATTAGGGTTAGGGTGAGGGCTATGGTGAGGTTGAGGATTAGAATAAGGTTTAGGGTTAGGGTGAGAGTTTGGGTGAGGATGATGGTAAGGGTAAAGGTGAGGGTTAGGGTGAGGGTGAGGGTTAAGATAAGGGTGAGGGTTAGGTTTAGGTTTAGGGTTAGAGTAAGGGGTCAGGTTAGGGTCAGGGTGATTGTAAGATTGAGGATTAGGGTTAAGGTTAGTGTGAGGTTTAGAGTGAGGATGAGCGTTAGGTTTAGGTTGAGGGTGAGGGTTAGAATTACGGTTAGGTTGAGGGCTAGGGATCGGGTTAGCGTGAGGTTTAGGGTTAGGGTGATGGTTAGTGTTAATGTGAGGGTTAGTGTTAGGGTTAGGGTTATTTTGAGGGTTAGGGTAAGTGTTACGGTGAGGGTTAGGGTTAGGGTGAGGGTTATGTTTTGGGTGAGTATTAGGGTTATGGTTAAGGTTATTGTTAGGGTTAGGTTTAGGGTTATGGTTAGGTTGAGGGTGAGGGTTACATTTAGGGTTAGGATGAGGTTTAGGTTTAGGGTTAGGGATAGAATTAAGGTTAGGGTGACAGTGAGGTTTAAGGTTAGAGTTAGGGTTTGTGATAGGGATAGGTTTAGGGTGAGGGTTAGGGTTAGGCTTAGGCTTAGGCTTAGGCTTAGGCCGAGCATCAGGGTGAGGGTTAGGGTTAGGGTGATGGTTCTGGTTAGGATTAGTGTTATTGTGAGTGTTAGGTTAGAGTTCCGGTGAGGGTGAGGGTGCAGGTGAGGGTTAGGGTTAGGCTTAGGCTGGGGTTTACGGTTAGGGTTAGGGTGAGGCTGAGGGTGAGGGATAGGGTTAGGATTAATGTTAGGGTTAGGCTTAAGGTGAGGGTTAGGTTGAGGGTTAGGGATAGGGTTAGGGTTAGGATTAGGATTAGGGTTAGGGTTAGGGTGAGGGTGAGGGTTAGGGTTAGGGTTAGGATTAGGCTAAGGATCAGGGTGAGGGTTAGGCTTAGGTTGAGGGTTAGGGTTATGGGGAGGTTGAGGATGAGGGTTCGGGTTAGGATTAGGGTTAGGGTGAGGGTGAGTGTGTGTGTTAGGGTTAGGTTTAGGGTTAGGCTTAGGGTTAGGCTGAGGGTGAGTTTGAGGGTTAGGGTTAGGTGATGGGTGAGATTTAAGGTTCGGGTTAAGTTTAGTGTTAGGTTGAGCGTTAGGGTAAGGGTTATGGTGAAGGTGAGGGTTAGGGTTGGGTTGAGGGTTAGGGTTCGGATTAGGGGTTGAGTGAGGGTGACGGTGAGGGTTCGGTTTAGTGTTAGGGTCAGGGTTAGGTTGAGGGTTACGTTTAGGATTAGGGTGAGGGTGAACGCTAGGGTGAGGGTGAGGTTTAGGGGTAGGGTTTGGGTGAGGTTTAGGATTAGGTTTAGGGTTAGGGTGAGTGTAAGGTTTAGGGTTACAGTTAGGGTTAGGGTGAGGCTCAGTTTGAGGGTTAGGGTTAGGGTTAGTGTTAGGTTTAGGGTTAGGGTGAAGTTTAGGTTGAGTGTGAGGGTTAGGCTTAGGGTTAGGATTAGGTTTAGGATAAGGGTTAGGGTGAGTGTGAGCAATATGGTTAGGGTTAGGTTTAGACTTAGGGTTAGATTGAGGGTGAGGGTGGGGGTGAGGGTTAGGTTTAGGGTGAGTGTGAGGGTTAGGGTTAGGTTGAGGGTTAGAGTTAGGGTTACAGTGAGCGTGAGGGTTAGGGTTAGGTTGAGAGTTAGGGTTAGAGTTAGGGTTAGGGTGAGGGTTAAGGTTAGGGTTAGGGTGAGGGTAAGGATGAGGATTAGGGGTAGGGTGAGGGCTTGAGTGAGGTTGAGGGTTAGGGTTAGTGTTAGATTAAGGTTTAGGGTTAGTGTTAGGGTTATGGTGAGGATTAGGTTGAGGGCTAGGGTTACAGTGAAGGTGACGATTAGGGTTAGGGTGAGGGTTAGGGTTAGGCTTAGGCTTAGGCTTAGGCTTAGGCTTAGGCCGAGCATGAGGGTTCGGGTTCGGGTTCGGGTTAGGGTTAGGTTGAGGTTTAGGGTTAGGATAAGTTTAAGGGTGAGTGCTAGGCTGAGGGTTAGGGTGAGGGTTAGGGTTAGGGATAGGTTCAGGTTTAGAATTAGGGTTAGGGTGAGGGTGAGTGTGAGGGTTAGGATTAGGGTTAGGGTTAGGCTTAGAGTTAGGATGAGGTTTAGGGTTAGGGTTTGGGTTAGGTAGAGGTTGAGGCTGAGGATTAGGGATAGGTTTAGGGTTAGTTTTAGGGGTACTGTTAGTGTTAGGGTTAGGGTTAGGGTTAGGGTTAGGGTGACGTTTAGATATATGGTTAGGGGGAGGGTTAGGGTGAGGGTTAGGTTTAGGGTTAATGTTAGATTAAGGTTTAGGGTTAGGGTTAGGGTTAGGGTGAAGATTAGGTTGAGGGTTAGGGTTACAGTGAAGGTGAGGATTAGGGTTAGGGTGAGGGTTAGGGTTAGGGTTAGGCTTAGGCTTAGGCTTAGGCTTAGGCCGAGCATGAGGGTGAGGGTTCGGGTTTGAGTTCGGGTTCGGGTTAAGGTTAGGTTGAGAGTTAGGTTGAGGTTTAGGGTTAGGATAAGTTTAAGGATGAGGGCTAGGCTGAGGGTTAGGGTGTGGGTTAGGGTTAGGGATAGGGTTAGGTTTAGGATTAGGGTTAGGGTGAGTGTGAGGGTTAGGATTAGGGTTAGGGTTAGGCTTAGAGTTAGGATGAGGTTTAGGGTTAGGGTTTGGGTTAGGATGAGGTTGAGGCTGAGGATTAGGGTTAGGTTTAGTGTTAGGTTTAGGGGTACTGTTAGTGTTAGGTTTAGGGTTAGGGTTAGGGTTAGGGTGAGGTTAGGATATAGGGTTAGGGGGAGGGTTAGGGTTAGGGGTATTGTTAGGTTTAGGTTGAGGGTGATGGTTAGGTTGACGTTTAGGGTTAGGGTTAGGGTTAAGGTCAGTGTGAGGGTTAGTGTTAGTGTTAGGGTTAGTGTTAGGGTGAGGGTAAGTGTTAGGGTGAGGTTATGGGTTATGGTGACGGTTATGGTTAGGGTGAGGGTTAGGGTTACGGTTAGGGTTATTGTTAGGTTTAGGTTTAGGGATACTGTTACGGTGAGGGTGAGGATGAAGGTTAGATTTAGGTTTAGGGTTTGAGTTAGGGTTAGGGTTAGGGTTAGGTTGAGGGTGAGGTTTAGGGTTAGAGTTAGGGTTAGGGTGACGCTTAGGTTTAGGGTTACTTTGAGAGTTAGGGGGAGGGTAAGGGTTAGTGTTAGTGTTAGGGATAGGATTAAGGTTAGGGTTAGGGTGAGGGTCAGTGTGTTTGATAGGGTTAGGTCTAGGGTTACGCTTAGGTTTAGGCTGAGGGTGATGGTGATGGTTAGGTTTAGGGTTAGGGTTAGGGATAGGGGGAGGGTTAGGATTAGGTTTAGGGTTAGGATTAGTTTTAGGGCAAGGGCTAGGGTGAGGGTGAGATTTAGGGTTAGAGTTAGGGTGAGGTTTATGTTTAGGGTGAGGGTGAGGTTTAGGGTTAGAGTTAGGGTTAGGTTGAAGCTGAGGGTGAGGATTAGGGTTAGGGTTAGTGTTAGGATTAGGGTTAGGATTAGGGTGAGGGTTAGGGTGAGGGTTATGGTTAGGTTTAGAATTAGGGTTAGGCTGAGGGTGAGCGTGAGGGTGAGGGTTAGGGTGAGGATGAGTGTTAGGGTTAGGGTGAGGGCTAGGGTTGGTTTAAGGTTAGGGATCGGGTGAGGTTTAGGGTTAGGGTGATGGTTTGTGTTAGTGTTAGGGTTAGGGTTATTTTTAGGGTTAGGGTAAGTGTTAGGGTGAGGGTTAGGGATAAGTTGAGGGTTATGTTTAGGGTGAGGATTAGGGTTATGGTTAAGGTTATTGTTAGGGTTAGGGTTAGGGTTATGGTTAGGGTGAGGGTGAGGGTTACATTTAGGGTTAGGATGAGGTTTAGGTTTAGGGTTAGGGATACAATTAGGGTTAGGGTGACAGTGAGGTTTAGGGTTAGAGTTAGGGTTTGTGATAGGGTTAGGGTTAGGGTGAGGGATAGGGTTAGGCTTAGGCTTAGGCTTAGGCTTAGGCCGAGCATGAGGGTGAGGGTTAGGGTTAGGGTGATGGTTCTGGTTAGGATTAGTGTTATTGTGAGTGTTAGGGTTAGAGTTCCGGTGAAGGTGAGGGTGCAGGTGAGGTTTAGGGTTAGGGTTAGACTGGGGTTTATGGGTAGGGTTAGGGTTAGGGTTAGGGTGAGGCTGAGGGTGAGGGATAGGTTTAGTATTAATGTTAGGGTTAGGCTTAAATTGAGGGTTAGGTTGAGGGTTAGGGTTAGGGTTAGGGTTAGGATTAGGATTAGGGTTAGTGTTAGGGTGAGTGTGAGGGTCAGGGTGAGGGTTAGGCTTAGGTTGAGGGTTAGGGTTATGGGGAGGTTGAGGATGAGGGTTCGGGTTAGGATTAGGGTTAGGGTGAGTGTGAGTGTGTGTGTTAGGGTTAGGTTTAAGGTTAGGCTTAGGGTTAGGCTGAGGGTGAGTTTGAGGGTTAGGGTTAGGTGATGGGTGAGATTTAGGGTTCAGGTTAAGTTTAGGGTTAGGTTGAGCGCTAGGGTAAGTGTTATGGCGAAGGTGAGGGTTAGGGTTTGGTTCAGGGTTAGGGTTCGGATTAGGGGTTGAGTGAGGGTGACGGTGAGGGTTCGGTTTAGTGTTAGGGTCAGGGTTAGGATGAGGGTTACATTTAGGATTAGGGTGAGGGTGAGGTCTAGGGTGAGGGTGAGGTTTAGGTTTAGGGTTAGGGTGAGGTTTAGGATTAGGTTTAGAGTTAGGGTTAGGGTGAGTGTAAGGTTTAGGGTTACAGTTAGGGTTAGGGTGAGGCTGAGTTTGAGGGTTAGGGTTAGTGTTAGTGTTAGATTTAGGGTTAGGGTGAGGGTTAGGTTGAGTGTGAGGGTTAGGCTTAGGGTTAGGATTAGGTTTAGGGTAAGGGTTATGGTGAGTGTGAGCGATATGGTTAGTGTTAGGTTTAGACTTAGGGTTAGATTGAGGGTGAGGGTGGGGGTGAGGGTTAGGTTTAGGGTGAGTGTGAGGGTTAGGGCTAGGTTGAGGGTTAGGGTTAGGGTTACAGTGAGCGTGAGGGTTAGGGTTAAGTTGAGAGTTAGGGTTAGATTTAGTGTTAGGGTGAGGGTTAAGGTTAGGGTTAGGGTTAGGTTGAGGTTAAGGATGAGGATTAGGGTTAGGATTAGGTTTAGGGTGAGGGCTTCAGTGATGTTGAGGGTTAGGGTTAGTGTTAGATTAAGGTTTAGGGTTAGGGTTAGGTTTAGGGTGAGGATTAGGTTGAGGGTTAGCGTTACAGTGAAGGTGAGGATTAGGGTTAGGGTGAGGGTTAGGGTTAGGCTTAGGCTTAGGCTTAGGCTTAGGCTTAGGCCGAACATGAGGGTTCGGGTTCGGGTGAGGGTTTGGGTGAGGGTTAGGGTTAGGTTGAGAGTTAGGTTGAGGTTTAGGGTTAGGATAAGTTTAAGGGTGAGGGCTAGGCTGAGAGTTAGGGTGAGGGTTAGGGTTAGGGATAGGTTTAGGTTTAGAATTAGGGTTAGGGTGAATGTGAGGGTTAGGTTTAGGGTTAGGGTTAGGCTTAGAGTTAGGATGAGGTTTAGGGTTAGGGTTTGGGTTAGGAAGAGGTTGAGGCTGAGGATTAGGGTTAGGTTTAGGGTTAGGTTTAGGGGTACTGTTAGTGTTAGGTTTAGGGTTAGGGTTAGGGTTAGGGTGAGGTTAGGATATAGGGTTAGGGGGAGGGTTAGGGTTAGGGGTAGTGTTAGGTTTAGGTTGAGGGTGAGGGTTAGGTTGACGTTGAGGATTAGGGTTAGGGTTAGGGTCAGTGTGAGGATTAGTGTTAGTGTTAGGGTTAGTGTGAGGGTGAGGGTAAGTGTTAGGGTGAGTTTATGGGTTATGGTGACGGTTATGGTTAGGGTGAGCGTTAGGGTTATGGTTAAGCTTGTTGTTAGGGTTAGGCTTAGGGTTATGGTTACGGTGTGGTTGAGGGTGCGGGTTACGGTTAGTGTTAGGATGAGGTTTAGGTTTAGGGTTAGGGATAGAATTAGGGTTTGGGTGACAGTGAGTTTTAGGGTTAGAGTTAGGGTTTGTGATAGGGTTAGGGTTAGGGTTAGGGTTGGGGTTAGCCTTAGGCTTAGGCTTAGGCTTATGCCCAGCATGAGTGTGAGGGTTAGGATTCGGGTGATGGTTCTGATTAGGATTAGTGTTATTGTTAGTGTTAGGGTCAGAGTTATAGGTAGGGTGAGGGTGCAGGTGAGGGTTAGGTTTAGGGTTAGTGTGGGGTTTACGCTTAGGGTTAGGGTTATGGTTATTTTGAAGGTGAGGTTTAGGGTTAGATTTAGGGTTAGTGTTAGGGTAAGGTTTAGCTTTAGAGTTAGGGTTAGGTTTAGGCTGAGGGTGAGGGTTAGGGTTAGGATTAATGTTAGGGTTAGGCTTATGGTGAGGGTTAGGTTGAGGGTGAGGGTTAGGGTTCGGGTTCGGAGTAGGATTAGGGTTAGGATTAGGGTGAGTGTGAGGGTTAGGGTTAGGGTTAGGTATAGGCTTATGGTTAGGCTGAGGTTGAGAGTTAGAGTTAGGGTTAGCGTGAGGTATAGGGTTAGGGTTAGGGTGAGTGTGAGGGTTAGGGTTAGGGTTAGGCTTAGGTTTAGGCTGAGGGTGAGGGTGTGGGTTAGGGTTAGGATGAGGGTAAAGGTTATGGGGAGGGTTAGGATGAGGGTTAGTGTTAGGATTAGGGTTAGGGTGAGGGTGAGTGTGTGTGTTAGGGTTAGGGTTAGGGATAGGCTTAGGGTTAGGCTGAGCGTGAGTTTGAGTGTTAGGGTTAGGGTTAGGGTTAGGCTTAGGTTTAGGCTGAGGGTGAGGGTGTGGGTTAGGGTTAGGATGAGGGTAAAGGTTATGGGGAGGGTTAGGATGAGGGTTAGTGTTAGGATTAGGGTTAGGGTGAGGGTGAGTGTGTGTGTTAGGGTTAGGGTTAGGGATAGGCTTAGGGTTAGGCTGAGCGTGAGTTTGAGTGTTAGAGTTAGGGTTAGGGTGAGGGTTAGGGTAAGGTTTTGGGGGAGGCTTAGGAAGAGGGTTAGTGTAAGGATTAGGGTTGGGTGAGGTCTAGGGTGAGGGTGAGTTTTAGGGTTAGGTTTGGAGTGAGGGTTAGGGTAAGGGTAAGGGTGAGAATTAGGGTTCGGGTTAAGTTTAGGCTTAGTTTGAGGGTTACGGTGATTGTGAGGGTTAGGGTTAGGTTGAGGTTTAGGGGTCGGGTTAGGGGTTAGGTGAGGGTGACGGTGATGGTTATGTTTAGAGTTAGGGTGAGGGTTATGATGAGGGTTATGGTTAGGATTAGGGTTTGAGTGAGGACTAGGGTGAGGTTTAGGGTTAGGGTTAAGGTGCTGTTTAGGTTTAAGTTTAGTGTTAGGGTTAGGGTAAGTTTAAGGTTTAGGATTAGATTTAGGTTTAGGGTGAGGCTCAGTTTGGGGGTTAGGATTAGTGTTAGTTTTAGATTTAGGGTTAGGTGGAGGGTTAGGTTGAGTGTGAGGGTTAGGCTTAGGGTTAGGTTTAGGTTTAGGGTAAGGGTTAGGGTGAGTGAGCGATATGGTTAGGGTTAGGGTTAGGTTTAGGGTTAGACTGAGCGTGAGGGTGGGGGTCAGGGTTAGGTTTAGGGTGAGTGTGAGGGTTAGGGTTAGGTTGAGAGTTAGGGTTAGAGTTAGGGTTAGGGTGAGAGTTAAAGTTAGGTTTAGGGTGAGGTTAAGAATGAGGTTTTGGGTTAGGATTGTGGTGAGGGTGAGGTCTAGGGTGAGGTTGAGGGTTAGGGCTAGTGTTAGATTAAGATTTGGGGTTAGGGTTAGGGTGAGGATTACGGTTAGTTTGAGGGTAAGGGTTAGGATTAGGGTTAGCTTGAGGGTGAGTGTTAGCATTAGGTTTAGGTTAGGGTTAGGGTTAGGTTTAGGGTTAGGATTTGTGTTATTGTTAGGGTTAGGTTTAGAGTTATTGTGAGGGTGAAGTTGAGGGTGAGGTTTAGGCTTAGGGTTAGGGTTAGGATTAGGGTTATGGTGAGGGTGAGGTTTAGGGTTAGATTTAGTGTTAGTTGGAGGGTTAGGTCTAGGGTGAGGGTTAGGTTTAGTTTCAGGTTTAAGGTTAGGGTGAGGGTTAGGTTGAGGTTTTGTGTTACGGTTAGGGTTAGGGTTAGGATTAGGGTGAGGGTGAGGGTGAGTGTGAGGTTTAGGGATAGGGTTAGGATTAGGTTAGGTTTAGGCTGAGGGTGAGTGTGGGGGTTTGGGTTAGGGTTAGGGTGAGGGTTAGGATGAGGGTTAGGATTATGATTAGTTTTAGGGTGAGGGCTAGGGTGAGGGTGAGGGTTAGTGTAAGGCTTAGGCTTCGGCTTAGGTTTAGGCTGAGCGTGAGGTTGAAAGTGTGGTTTAGGGTTAGGGTGATGGTTACGTTTACAGGTAGGGTGAGGGTTAAGATGAGGTTTAGGGTTAAGGTGATTGTTAGGGTGAGGTTTAGTGTTAGGGTTAGGGTTAGACTTAGGGTTATGATGAGGGTGAGATTCAGGGGTACAGTTAGGGTTAGGTTTAGGGTGCTGACTAGCCTGGGGTTGACAGTAAGGGTAAAGTTGAGGGTTAGGCTGAGGGTGAGGGTACTGGTAAGCGTGAAGGTTAGGGTTAGGGTGAGGGTTAGTGTTAGCGTTAGGGTGAGGGTGAGGGTTAGATTGAGGATTAGTGTTAGGGTAAGTGTGAGGTTTATGGTGAGGATGATGGTTAGGGTTAGGGTGAAGGGTAGGGTGAGTGTGAGGTTTAGGGTTAGGGTGATGGTTAGGGTTAGTGTGAGGGTTAGTGTTAGGGTTAGTGTTAGGGTGAGGGTAAGTGTTAGGGTGAGGGTTAGGGTTAGGGTTAGGTTTATTGTTAAGTTTAGGGGTAGGGTTACGGCTACTGTGAGGTTGAGCTTGAGGATTAGGGTTAGGGTTAGGGTTAGAGTTAGGGTTAGGGTGAGTGTTAGGGTTAGGGTTAGGGTTAGGGTTAGGGTAGTTAGGCTTAGCCTTAGGCCGAGCATGAGGGTGAGGGTGAGGGTGAGGGTTCCGGCGAGGGTTAGGGTTAGGTTTAGGGTCAGGTTGAGAGTTAGGTTGAGGTTTAGGGTTAGGATAAGTTTAAGGGTGAAGGCTAGGCTGAGTGTTAGGGTGAGGGTTAGGATTAGGGATAGGGTTAGGTTTAGGATTAGGGTTAGGGTGAGGGTGAGTGTGAGGATTAGGATTAGGGTTAGGCTTAGGCTTAGAGTTAGGATGAGAGTTAGGGTTTGGGTTAGGGTGAGGTTGAGGCTGAGGCTTAGGGTTAGGTTTAGGGTTTGGTTTAGGGTTAGTGTTAGTGTTAGGGTTAGGGTTAGGGTTAGGGTGAGGGTGAAGTTGAGGTTTTGATATAGGGTTAGGGGGAGGGTTAAGGTGAGGATTAGTGTTAGGTTGAGGTTGAGGGTTAGGGTTTGGTTTAGGGTCAGTGTGAGGGTTAGTGTTAATGTTAGGGTTAGTGTTAGGGTGAGGGTAAGTGTTAGGGTGAGGTTATGGGTTAGGGTGACGGTTATGGTTAGGGTGAGGGTTAGGGTTAGGGTTTGGGTTATTGTTAGGTTTAGGTTTAGGGTTACGGTTACATTTACAGTGAGGGTGAAGGTGAGGGTTAGGGTTAGGTTGAGGTTTAGGGTTTGGCTTAGGTGTAGAGTTAGGGTTAGGGTGAGGGTGAGGTTTATGGTTAGAGTTAGGTTTAGGGTGACGGTTAGGGTTAGGTTTAGGGTGAGAGTTGGGGTAAGAGTAAGGGTTAGTGTTAGGGTTAGGGATAGGATTAATTAGGGTGAGGGTGAGTTTTTTTGTTAGTGTTAGGTCTAGGGTTAGGCTTAGATTTAGGCTGAGGGTGAGGGTGATGGTTAGGGTTAGGGTTAGGGTTAGGGTTAGGGTTAGGGTTAGGGGGGGGTTAGGATGAGGGATAGGGTTAGGATTACTGTTAGGGCAAGGGCTAGGGTGAGGGTGAGGTTTAGACTTAGAGTTAGGGTGAGGTTTATGGTTAGGGTTAGGATTAGGGTGAGGGTGAGGCTTAGGGTTAGAGTTAGGGTTAGGGTGAGGCTGAGGGTGAGGGTTAGGGTTAGGTTTAGTGTTAGGTTTAGGGTTAGGGTTAGGGTGAGGGTTAGTGTTAGGGTGAGGGTTAGGGTTAGGGTTAGAGTTAGGCTGAGGTTGAGGGTGAGGGTGAGGGATAGGGTGAGGATGAGGGTTAGTTTTAGGGTGAGGGCTAGGGTTGGGTGAGGATTAGGGAAAGGGTTAGCGTGAGGTTTAGGGTTAGGGTGATGGTTTGGGTTAGTCTGAGGGTTAGTGTTAGTGTTAGGGTTATTGTTAGGGTTAGGCTAAGTGTTAGGGTGAGGGTTAGGGTTAGGTTGAGGGTTATGGTTAGGGTGGGGGTTAGGGTTATGGTTAAGGTTATTTTTAGGGATAGGGTTAGGGTTATGGTTAAGGTGAGGGTGAGGGTGAGGGTTACGGCTAGGGTTACGATGAGGTTTCAGTTTAGGGTTAGGGTTAGAATTATGGTTAGGGTGACAGTGAGTGTTATGGTTAGAGTTAGGGTTTGTGATAGATTTAGGGTTAGGGTGAGGGTTAGGCTTAGGCTTAGGCTTAGGCTTAGGCTTTGACCGAGCATGAGGGTGAGGGTTAGGGTTGGGGTGATGGTTCTGGTTAGGATTAGTGTTACTGTTAGGGTTAGATTTAGAGTTACGGTGAGGGTGAGGGTGCAGGTGAGGGTTAGGGTTAGCGTTACTGTGGGTTTTACGGTTAGGGTTAGGGTTAGTGTTAGATTGAGGGTGAGGTTCAGGTTTAGATTTAGCGTTAGTGTTAGGGTGAGGGTTAGTGTTAGGGTTAGGGTTAGTTTTAGGGTGAGGGTAAGGGTTATGGTGAGGATTTGGTTTTGGGTGAAGGTTATGGTTAAGTTGAGGGTTAGGATTAGGTTTAGAGTTATTGTTAGGGTTCGGTTTAAGGTTACGGTTACAGTGAGGGTGAGGTTGAGGTTTAGGCTTAGGGTTAGGGTGAGGTTTAGTGTGAGGGTGAGGTTTAGGTTTAGTTCAGGTGAGGGTTAGGTTGAGGGTTTGGGTTAGGGTTAGTGTTAGGGTTAGGGTTAGGGTGAGTGTTAGGGGGAGTGTTAGGGTTAGGGTTAAGTTTAGGATTACGTTTAGGATGAGGGTGAGTGTGTGTATTAGTGTTAGGTTTAGGTTTAGGCTTAGGGTTAGGCTGAGGGTGAGGTTGAGGGTGAGGGTTAGGGTTAGGGTGAGGGTTAAGGTTAGGGTTAGGGGTATGGTTAGGATGACGGTTAAGGTTAGGATTAGGGTTAGTGTGAGGGTTAGGGTGAGGGTAAGTTTTAGGGTTAGGGTTAGGGTTTTGTTTAGGGTGAGCGTTAAGGTTCGGGTTAAGTATAGGGTCAGGGTGATTGTTAGGGTAAGGGTTACAGTGAGGGTGAGGTTTAGGGTTATTTTGAGTGTTAGTGTTAGGATTAGGGTTAGTGTGAGGGTGTGGGTGAGGGTTAGGGTTAGGGTTAGGGTGAGGGTTAGGATGAGGGTTAGGGTTACGATTAGGGTTAGGGTGAGGGCTAGGGTGAGGGTGAGGGTTAGAGTAAGTGTAAGGCTTAGTCTTAGTGTTAGGCTGAGTGTGAGGTTGAGGGTGAGGTTTAGGGTTAGGGTGATGGTTAGGTTTACGTTTAGTGTTAGAGTTAGAATGAGGTTTAGGTTTAGGGGGAGGTTTAGGGTGAGGATGATGTTAAGTGTAATGGTGAGTTTTAGGCTGAGGGTGAGGTTTAAGGTAAGGGTGAGCGTAAGAGTTAGATTTAGGGTTATAGTAAGGGCTAGGGTTAGGGTTACGGTGAGGGTTAGATTGAGGATTAGGGTTAGGTTTAGTGTGAGGTTAAAGTGAGGATGAGGGTTAGGGTTAGGGTTAGGGTTACGGTGAGGTTTATGGTTAGGTTGAGGGTTAGGGTTAGGGTTCGGATTATTGTTAGGGTTAAGGTTAGGGTTACAGTTAGGGGGAGGGTTAGGGTGATGGTGAGGTTTAGTGTTAGGTTAGGGTTAGAGTTTGGGTTAGGGTGAGGGTGAGGTTTAGGGTTAGAGTTAGTGTTAGGGTGAGGTTTAGGTTGAGGGTTATGATAAGGGTTAGTTTTAGGGTTAGTGTTACGGTAAGAGTTAGGGGGACGGTTAGGATTAGGGTTAGGTTTAGGAATAGGATTAGGGCTAGAGTGATGGGGAGTGTGTGTGTTAGGTTTAGGTTTAGGGTTAGGCTTAGGATTAGGCAGAGGTTGAAGTTGAAGCTGAGCCTTAGGGTTATGAGGAGGGTTAGTATGGGGTTTAGGGTTAGGATTAGGCTTAGGGTAAGGGCTAGGGTGAATGTGAGGGTGAGGTTTAAGGTTATGGTTAGGGTTAGGGTTAGGGAGATTGTGAGGTTTAGGGTTAGAGTTAGGGTTAAGGTGAAGCTAAGGGTGAGAGTTAGGGTTAGGGTTAGGATTAGGATTAGGGTAAGGTTTAGGGTGAGTGTGAGGGTTACAGTTAGGCTTAGGGTTAGGCTGAGGGTGAGGGTGAGGTTTAGGGTTATGGTGAGCGTGAGGGTTAGGGTTAGGTTGAGGGTTAGGTTTAGGGTTAGGGTTAGGGTCCGGGTTAAGGTTAGGGATAGGGTGAGGGTAAGCATAAGGATTAGGGTAAGGATTAGGGTTAAGGTGAGGGCAAGGTTGAGGGTGAGGGTTAGGGTTAGTGTTATATTAAGGTTTAGGGTTAGGGTTAGGGTTAGGGTGAGGGTTACGTTGAGGGTTAGGGTTACAGTGAGGGTGAGGATTAGGGGTAGGGTGAGGGTTTGGGTTAGGATTAGGGTTAGCATGAGCGTGAGTGTTAGCATTACAGTTAGGGTTAGGGTTAGGGTTAAGTTTAGGTTTAGGATTAGTGTTATTGTTAGGGTTAGGGTTAGAGTTATGATGAGGGTGAGAGTGAGGGTGAGGGTTAGGATTAGGATGAGCGTTAGGGTTAGTGTGAGGGTTAGATTTAGGATTAGTGTTAGGGTGAGAGTTAGTGTTAGGGTTAGGGTTAGTTTTAGGGTGAGGGTAAGGGTAATGGTGAGGATTTGGGTTTGGGTGAGGGTTATGGTTAAGGTGAGGGTTAGGATTAGGTTTAGAGTTATTGTTAGGGTTCGGTTTAAGGTTACGGTTACAGTGAGGGTGAGGATGAGGTTTAGGGTTAGGGTTAGGTTCAGGTTTAGTGTGAGGGTGAGGTTTAGGGTTAGTTAAGGTGAGGGTTAAGTTGAGGGTTTGGGTTTGGGTTAGGGTTAGTGTTAGGGTGAGGTTGAGGTTTAGATTGAGGATTAGTGTTAGCGTTAGTGTGAGGTTTATGGTCAGGATGAGAATTAGGGTTAGGGTGAAGGCTAGGGTGAGGGTGAGGGATAGGTTTAGTGTTAGGGTGAGGTTTAGGGTTAGGGTGATGTTTAGGGTTAGTGTGAGTGTTAGTGTTAGGGTTAGGGTTAGTGTTAGCTTGAGGGTAAGCGTTAGGATGACGGTTAGTGTTAGGTTGAGGTTTATGGTTAGGGTGAGGTTTAGGGTTACGATAAGTGTAAGGGTGAGGGCTAGGCTAAGTGTTAGGGTGAGTGTTAGGGTTAAGGATAGGCTTAAGTTTAGGATTAGGTTTAGGGTGAGGGTGAGTGTGAGGGTTAGGATTAGGGTTAGATTTAGGCTTAGAGTTAAGAGGAGGGTTAGGTTTAGGTTGTGGGTTAGGGTGAGGGTGAGGCTGAGGATTAGGTTTAGGGTTAGTGTTAGTGTTTTGGTTAGTGTTAGAGTTACAGTGGGGGTTGGGCTTAGGGTTAGGGTTAGGGTTAGGCTTAGAGATTGGGTGAGGGTTAGGATGATTATTAGGTTAAAATTAGGGTTACAGTGAGGGCTAGCGTGAAGGTGAGGTTTAGGGTTAGTGTTAGGGTAAGGTTTACGGTTAGGGTTAGGGTTAGGGTGAGGGTGAAGGTTAGGATGAGGGTTAGTGTTACAGTGAGGGTGATGGTTAGGATTAGGGTTAGCATTAGGGTTAGGATTGGGGTTAGGGTGAGGTTGAGTGTTAGCATTAGGGTTAGGGTTAGGGTTAGGTTTAGGGTTAGGATTACTGTTATTGTTAGGGTTAGGGTTAGAGTTATGGTGAGGGTGAGGGTGAGGGTGAGTGTTAGGGTTAGGGTGAGGTTGAGGGTTAGGGTTAGGGTTAGGAGTAGGATTAGGGTTAGTGTAAGGGTGAGTGAGAGGGTTAGGGTTAATGATAGGCTTAGGGTTAGGGTGAGGTTGAGGGTGAGGGTGAGGGTTAGGGTTAGGGTGAGGTTTAGTGTTAGGGATTGGGGGAGTCTGAGGGGTAGGTTTAGGGTTAGGCTTAGGATTAGGCTGAGCGTGAAGGTGTGGGTTAGGTTTAGGGTTAGTTTTAGGGTGAAGTTTAGGTTTTTGATTAGTGTTAGGGTTAGGGTGAGGGTGAGGTTTGGGGTTAGAGTTAGGGTTAGGGTGAGGTTTAGGTTGAGGGTTAGGGTAAGGGTTAGTTTTAGGGTTAGGGTTGGGGTGAGTCTTAGGGGGAGGGTTAGGGTTAGGGTTAGGTTTAGGGATAGGATTATGATTAGAGTGAGGGTGAGTGTGTGTGTTAGGTTTAGGTTTAGGGTTAGTGTGAGCTTTAGGCTGAGGGTGAGGTTGAGGGGGAGGGTAAGGTTTAGGGGAAGTGTTAGGGTGAGTGTTAGGGTTATGGTAAGGGCTAGGGTGAGTGTGAGGGTGAAGTTTAAGGTTAGGCTTAGGTTTAGGGTTAGGGTGAGGGTGAGGTTTACTGTTAGAGTTAGGGTTAGGGTGAGGCTGAGGGTGAGGGTTAGCGTTAGGGTTATTGTTTGGTTTAGGGTGAGCATTAGGGTGAGGGTGAGGATTAGGATTAGGATTAGGGTTAGGGTGAGTGTGAGGGTTAGGGTAAGGTTTAGGGTTAGGCTTAGGTTTAGCCTGAGGTTGAGGGTGAGGGTGAGGGTGAGGGTTAGGGTTAGGATGAAGGCTAGGGTGAAGGTGAGGGTTAGGGTTAGTGTTAGGGTGAGTGTTAGGTTTAGGGAGATGTTTAGGTTTAGTGTTAGGGGTAGGCTTAGTGTTAGGGTGAGGGTAAGTGTTAGGGTGAGGGTTAGGGTTAGGGTGAGGGTTATGGTTAGGGTGAGGGTAAGGGTTAGGATAAGTGTAAGGGTGAGGGCTAGTTTGAAGGTTAGGGTGAGGTTTAGGGTTATTTATAGGGTTAGGTTTAGGATTAGGGTTAGGTTGAGGGTGAGTGTGAGGGTTACGATTAGGGTTAGGGTTAACCTTAGAGTTAGGATGAGGGTTGGGTTTAGGGTTTGGATTAGGGTGAGGTGGAGGCTGAGGATTAGGATTAGGTTTAGTGTTAAATTTAAGGTTAGGTTTAGGGTTAGGGTTAGTGTTAGGGTTAGTGTTAGGGTTACATTTACTTTTGGGGTTAGGATTAGGGTTAGGCTTAGAGTTAGGGTGAGGGTTAGGATAAGGATTAGGTTTACAACTAGGGTGAGGGCTAGGGTGAAGCTGAGGATTAGGGTTAGTGTTAGGGTAAGGTTTAGGGTTAGGGTTAGGGTTAGGGTGAGGGTTAGGATGAGGGTTAGGGTTACAGTGAGAGTTAGGGTTAGGGTTAAGTTTAGGTTTAGGGTTAGGGTTAGGGTGAGGTTGAGTGTTAGCATTAGGGTTAGGTTAGGGTTAATGTTAGGTTTAGCGTTAGGATTACTGTTATTGTTATGGTTAGGGTTAGAGTTATGTTGAGGGTGAGGGTGAGGGTGAGTGTTAGGATTAGGGTGAGGTTTAGGGTTAGGGTTAGGATTAGGGTTAGGGTGAGAGTGAGGTTTATGTTTAGATTTAGGTTTATTTGGAGGGTTAGGTCGAGGGTTAGTGTTAGGGTAAGTGTTAGGGTTCAGGTTAGGTTGAGATTTAGGTTGAGGCTTACGGTTAGGGTTAGGGTTGGGGTTAGGATTAAGTTAGGGTGAGCCTGAGTGTGAGGTTTAGGTTTAGGCTTAGGCTTAGGCTTAGGGTTAAGCTGAGGGTGAGAGTGGCCGTGAGGATTAGGGTTAGGGTGATGGTTACACTTAGGGTTCGGGTGAGGGTTAGCTTTAGGCTCAGGGTTAGTGTTAGGGTTAGGGTGAGGTTGAGGTTTAGGGCTAGAGTTAGGGGTAGGGGGAGGGTTAGGGTTAGAGTGAGGGTTAGGGTGGAGGTGACGGTAAGAGTAAAGTTGAGGGTTAGGCTGAGGTTGAGGGTTACAGGAAGGGTGAGGTTTAAGGTTAGGTTGAGGGTTACGGTTAGGGATAGGGTGAGTGTGAGGGTTAGATTGAGGATTAGTTTTAGGGTTAGTGTGAAGTTTAGGGTGAGGATGAGGATTAGGGTTAGGGCGATGTCTAGGGAGAGGGTGAGTTTTAGGGTTAATGTTAGGGTGAGGTTTATGGTTAGGGTAATGTTTAGGGTTAGTGTGAGGTTTAGTGTTAGGGTTAGGGTTAGTGTTAGGGTGAGGGTAAGCGTTATGTTGAAGGTTAGGGTTAGGGTAAGGGTTAGGGTTAGGTTAGGGTTATTGTTAGTGTTAGGGTTAGGGTTAAGGTTGTGGTAAGGTTGAGGGTGAGGGTTAATGTTAGGGCAAGAATGAGTTTAGTTATAGGATTAGGGTTAGGGTTAGGGTCAGGGTGAGTTTTAGTGTTAGAGTTAGGGTTAGGGTGTGGCTGAGGGTGAGAGTTAGCGTTAGGATTAATGTTAGGGTTAGGCTTATGGTGAGTGTTAGGATGAGGCTGATGGTTAGAGTTAGGGTAAGGAGTAGGATTAGTTTAGTGTTAGGGTGAGTGTAAGGGTTAGGGTTAGGGTTAGGGATAGGCTTAGGGTTAAGTTGAGGTTGAGGTTGAGGGTTAGTTTTAGGGTGAGTTTTAGGGTTAGGTTTAGGGTGAGTGTGAGGGTTAGGATTAGGGTTATGCTTAGGATTAGGTTTAGGGTGAGGGTGTGGGTTAGGGTTAAGGTGAGGGTTAGGGTTATTTGGAGGGTTAGGAGGAGTGTTAGGGTTAGGATTAGGGTTAGGGTGAGAGTGAGTGTGTGTGTGTTAGAGTTAGAATTAGTGTTAGATTTAGGGTTAGGTTGAGGTTGAGGGTTAGGCTTAGAGTTAGGATTAGGTTTAGGGTAAGGGTTAGGTTGAGTGTGTGTGTTAAGGTTAGGGTTAGGGTTAGGCTTAGGGTTAGGCTGAGGGTGAGGGTGAGTGTGAGGGTTAGGGTTAGGGTTAGCGTGAGAGTTAGGGTTCGGTTATGTTTAGGGTTAGGGTGAGGGTTAGGGTCAGGGTTACAATGAGCTTGAGGTTTAGGGTTAGGTTGAGAGTTAGGGTTAGGGTTAGGGTATGGGTGAGGGTTCAATTTAGGGTTAAGTTTAGGGTTAGGCTTAGGGTTAGGCTGAGGTTGAGGTTGATGGTAAGGGTTAGGGTTAGGGTGAGGGTTTGGGTAAGGGTTAGGGGGAGGGTGAAGAAGAGGGTTAGGGTTAGGATTAAGGTTGGGTGAGGGCTAGGGTGAGGGTGAGCTTTAGGGTGAGGGTTAGGGTGAGAGTTAGGGTTAGGTTAAGGTGAGAGTTAGAGTTCGGTTTAAGTTTAGGGTTAGGTTGAGTGTTAGGGTAAGGGTTTCAGTGAGGCTGAGGGTGAGGGTTAGTTTGAGGGTTAGGGTTCAGATTAGGGTTAAGGTGAGGGTGAGGCTGAGGGTTAGGTTTAGTGTTAGGGTGAGGGTTAGGGTGAGGGCTAGAGTGAGGGTGAGGTTTAGGTTTAGGGTTAGGGTGAGGTTTAGGGTTAGGGTTAATGTTAGGGTGAGGGTGAGTTTTAGGTTTAGAGTTAGGGGTAGGGTGAGGCTGAGGTCTTGGTTTAGGGTTAGAATTAGTGTTAGATTTAGGGTTAGGTTGAGGTTGAGGGTTAGGCTTAGAGTTAGCATTAGGTTTAGGGTAAGGATTAGGGTGAGTGTGTGCGTTAGGGTTAGGCTTAGGGTTAGGCTTAGGGTTAGGCTGAGGGTGAGGGTGAGTGTAAGGGTTAGGGTTAGGGTGAGGGTTAGGGTTAGGTTTAGGGTGAGAGTTAGGGTTCGGTTATGTTTAGGGATAGGGTGAGTGTTAGGGTCAGGGTTACGATTAGCTTGAGGTTTAGGGTTAGGTTGAGAGTTAGGGTTAGGGTTAGGTTATGGGTGAGGGTTAAGTTTAGGGTTAGAGTGAGGGTTAGGGTTAGGATTAGGCTTAGGGTGAGGGCTAGGGTGAGGGTGAGGGTTAGTGTTAGTGTTAGATTAAGGTTTAGGGTTTGGTTTAGGGTTAGGTTGTGGGTTAGTTTGAGGGCTAGGGTTAAGGTGAGTGTGAGGATTAGTGTTAGCGTGAGGGTTAGGGTTAGGATTAGGGTTAGCATGAGGGTGAGTGTTAGGATTAGGGTTAGGGTTAGAGTGAGGGTCAGGTTTAGGGTTAGGATTAGTGTTATTGTTAGGTTTAGGGTTAGAGTTATGGTGAGGGTGAAGATGAGGGTGAGGGTGAGTGTTAGGTTTAGGGTGAGGTTTAGGGATAGGGTTAGGATTAGTGTTATGGTAAGCTTGAGGTTTAGGGTTAGATTTAGGGTTAGTTTTAGGGTTAGGTCGATGGTTAGTGTTAGGGTTAGTTTTAGGGTTAAGGATGGGGTGAAGGTTAGGTTGAGGTTTAGGGTTGTGGTTATGTTTAGGGTTAGGATTAGGGTGAGCATGAGGGTGAGTGTGAGGGTTAGGGTTAGGCTTAGGCTTAGGCTTAGGGTTAAGCTGAGGGTGAGGGTGGGGATGAAGATTAGGTTTAGGGTGACGGTTAGGGTTAGGGTTGGGGTGAGTGTTAGGATGAGGGTTCGAATTAGGATTAGTGTTAGGGTGAAGTTTAGGGTGAGGGTGAGGGTTAGGTTTAGGGTGATGGTTAGGTTTAGTTTTAGGGTGAGGGTTAGGATGAGGTTTAGGGTTAGGGTGAGGTTTAGGGTGAGGATGATGGTAAGGGTAAAGGTGAGGTTTAGGCTGAGGGTGAGGGTTAAGTTAAGAGTGAGGGTTAGGGTAGTTTTAGGGTTAGGGTGAGGTTTAGATTGAGGATTAGGGTTAGGGTTAGTGTGAGGTTTAGGGTGAGGATGAGGGTTAGGGTTAGTGTGAGGGTGAGGGTTATTGTTAGGGTTAGGGTGAGGTCTAGGGTGAGGGTGAGGGTTAGGATTAGGGTTAGGTTTAAGTTGAGGTTTAGGATTAGGGTGAGGGTTAGGGTTAGTGTGACCGTTAGTGTTAGGGTTAGGGTTAGTTTTAGGGTGAGATTTAGTGTTAGGGTGAGGGGTAGGGTTAGGGTGAGGGTTATGGTTAGGGTGCGGGTTAGGGTTAGGATTAAGGTTATTGTTAGATTTAGGGTTAGGGTTAGGTTGAGTGTGAGGGTTACCATTAGGGTTAGGGTTAGCCTTAGTTTTGGGCTGAGGGTTTGGGTGAGGGTGAGGGTTAGGGTTAGTTTGAAGGTAAAGGTTAGGTTTAGGGTGAGGTTTAGTGTTAAGGATAGGGTTAGAGTTATTGTTAGGGTGAGGCTGAGGTTTAGGGGTAGGGTTAGTTTTAGGCTGAGGATTAGGGTGAGTGTTAGGGTTAGGGTGAGGTTTAGGGTAGGGGTGAGGGTAAGGGTAAACGTGAGGGTTAGGTTGAGGATGAGTGTTACGGTAAGGTTGACGGTTAGGGTTAAGTTGAGGGTTAGGGTTAGGGTTAGGGTGAGAGTTAGGGTTCGCATTAAGTTTAGGGTTAAGGTGAGGTTTAGATTAAGGCTTACAGTGAGAATGAGGGTTAGGGTTAGGTTGAGGGTTAGGGTTAGGATTAGGGTTAGGGTTAGAGTGAGGTTTAGGTTTACTGTTAGGGTGAGGGTAAGGAAGAGGTATTGGGTTAGAATTAGGGTTAGGGTGAGGCCTAGGGTGAGGGTGAGGTTTAGGGTTAGTATTAGGGTGAGGTTTAGGGTTAGGGTTATTGTTAGGGTTAGGGTGAGTGTCAGGTTTAGGGTTAGTGTTAGGGTTAAGGTTAGGGTGAGAGTTACGTTGAGGTTTAGGGTTAGGGTTAGGGTTAGGGTTAGGATTAGGGTTAGGGTTAGATTGAGGATTAGTGTTAGGGTTAGTGTGAGGTTTAGTGTGAGGATGAGGGTTAGGGTTAGGGTGAGAGCTAGGGTGAGGCTGAGCGTTAGGGTTAGTGTTAGGGTGAGTTTTAGGGTTAGGGTTATGTTTAGGGTTAGTGTGAGGGTTAGTGTTAGGGTGACAGTTAGTGTTAGGGTGAGGGTTACGGTTAGGTTGACGGTTATTTTTAGGGTGAGGGTTAGGGTGAGGGTGAGGGTTAGGGTTAGGTTTAGGGTTATTGATAGGGTTCGGGTTAGGTTGAGGGTGAGATTTAGGGTTAGAGTTAGGGTTAGTGTAAGGGTTAGGGTTAGGGTAAGCGTTAGGGTTAGGGTTAGGCTTAGGCTTAGACTTAGGCCGAGCATCCGGGTGAAGGTTAGGGTTCAGAATAGGGTGAGGGTTAGGGTTAGCGTTAGGGTGAGTGTTAGGATGAGGTTTAGGGTTAGGATTAGGGTTAGGGTGAGGGCTAGGGTGTGGGTTAGTGTGAGGGTTAGGGTTAGGGATGTGGATAGGTTTAGGATTAGTGTTAGGGTGAGGTGAGTGTGAGGGTTAGGGTTAGGGTTAGGGTTAGGGTGAGAGTTAGGGTTTGGCTTAAGTTTAGTGTCAGGGTGACATTTAGGGTAAGGGTTACGGTGAGGGTGAGGGTTAGGGTTAGTTTGAGGGTTAGGTTTAGAGTGAGTGTGAGAGTGAAGGTTAGGGTTAGTGTTAGGGTGCGGGATAGGATAAGGGTTAGGATTAGGATTAGGGTGAGGGCTATGGTGAGGGTGAGGTTTAGGTTTAGATTTAGTGTGAGATTTAGGGTTAGGATTAGTGTTAGGATTAGGGTGAGCATTAGGGTTAGGGTTAGCTTTAGGCTTTGGCTGAGGCTTAGGCTGAGCATGAGGGTGAGGGTTAGGGTTAGGGAAAAGTTAAGGTTTAGGGTTAGGGTAAGGATTAGGTTTAAGTTGAGGGTGAGGTTTATGGTTATATTTAGGGTTACTTGGAGGGTTAGGTCAAGGGTAAGGGTTAGGGATAGTGTTAGGGTTAAGGTTAGGATGAGGGTTAGGATGAGGTTTAGGGTTATGCTTAGGGTTAGGGTTAGGATTAGGGTTAGGGTGAGTGTGAGGGTTAGGGTTAGGCTTAGGCTTAGGGATAGGCTGAGGTTGAGGATGGGGGTGTGGATTAGGGTTAGTGTGATTGTTAGCTTTAGGGTTAGGGTGAGGGTTAGGATGAGGGTTAGGTTTAGGATTAGTGTTAGGGTGAGGTCTAGGGTGAGGATGAAGGTTAGGTTAAGGGTTAGGCTTAGGCTTAGGGTTAGGCTGAGGGCGTGGTTGAGGGTGAGGTTTAGGGTTAGGGTGATGTTTAGGTTTAGGGTTAGGGTGTGGGTTAGGGTGAGGATGATGGTAAGGGTAAAGGTGAGGTTTAGGCTGAGGGTGAGGGTTAAGATAAGGGTGAGTGTTAGGGTTAGGTTTAGGTTTAGGGTAACGGTTAGGGTTAGGGTGAGGTTGAGGGTTAGATTGAGAATTAGGGTTAGGGTTAGTGTGAGGTTTAGGGTGAGGATGAGGGTTAGGGTTAGGGTAAGAGTGACGGTTAGAATTAGGGTTAGGGTGAGGGCTAGGGTGAGGGTGAGTGTTATGTTCATGGTTAGGGTTAAGGTGATGTTTAGGATTAGGGTGTTATGGTTAGTGTGAGGGTTAGTGTTAGGGTTAGGGTTATTGATAGGGTGATTGTAAGTGTTAGGGTGAGGGTTAGGGGTAGGGTGAGTGTTATGGTTAGGGTGAGTTTTAGCATTAGGGTTAGGTTTAACGTTAGGTTTAGGGAAAGTTTTACGGTTACAGTGAGGGTGAGGGTGAGGATTAGTGTTAGGGTTAGGGTGAGGTTTAGTGTTAGGGTTATGGTTAGAGTTAGGGTTAGGGTGAGGGTGAGCTTTAGGGGTAGAGTTAGGGTTAGCGTGAGAGTTAGGGTGAGTGAGGGTTAGGTTTAGGGTGCGGGTTAGGGTGGGGCTGACGTTAGGGGTAAACGTGAGGGTTAGGGTTATGGTAAGGGTGAGGGTTAGAGTTACAGTGAGGTTTAGTGTTAGGTTTAGGGTGATGGTGAGGGTTAGTGTGAGGATTAGTGTTAGGGTTAGTGTAAGGTTTGGGGTGAGGATGAGGGTTAGGGCTAGGGTGAGAGCTAGGATGAAGGTGAGGGTTAGGATTAGTGTTAGGTTGATGTTTAGCGTTAGGGTGATGTTTAAGGTTAGTGTGAGGGTTAGTGTTAGGGTTAATGTTAGTGTTAGGGAGATGGTAAGTGTTAGGGTGAGGGTTGGAGTTAGTGTAAGGGTTAGGGTTAGGGTGAGGATTAGTGATAGGGTGAGGCTTAGGGTTAGGGTTAGGGTTATTGATAGGGTTAGGGTTAGGGTGAGGGTGAGGGTGAGATTTAGGGTTAGAGTTAGGGTCAGTGTTAGGGTTAGGGTTAGGCTCAGGCTTAGGCCTAGGCTGAGCATCAGGGGAAGGGTTAGGGTTCGGGATAGGGTGAGGGTTAGGGTTAGGGTTTGTGTGAGGGTTAAGATGAGGTTTTTGTTTAGGATTAGGGTTAGGGTGAGGGCTAAGATGAGGGTTAGGGTGAGGGTTAAGTTTACAGTGAGAGATAGGGTTCGGGTTAAGTTAGGGTCAGGGTGACGGTTAGGGTAAAGGTTACTGTGAGGGTGAGGGTTAGGTTTAGGTTGAGGGTTAGGGTTATGATTAGGGTTAGGGTGAGGGTGAGGGTGAGGGTTAGGGTTAGTGTTAGGGTGAGGGATAGGATGAGGGTTAGTATTAGGATAAGGGTGAGGGCTAGGGTGAGGTTGAGGTTTAGGGTTAGGGTTAGGGTAAGGTTTAGGGTTAGGGTTAGGTTTAGGGTGAGGATGAGTTTTAGGGTTAGAGTTAGGATAAGGGTGAGGCTGAGGTTGAGGGTTAGGTTTAAGCTTAGTGTAACAGTTATGGTTAGGGTGAGTGTTAGGGTGAGGTTTCGATTAAGGGTTAGGGTAAGGGTTAGGATTAGGTTTAGGATGAGTGTTAAATTTAGGTTTAAGTTTAGGATTAGTTTAAGGTTTAGGGTGAGGAAGAGGGTTAGGGTTAGGGTGATGGTGAGGGTGCGGTTTTGGGGTGGCATTAGGGTTAGGGTGATGGTTAGGTTGAGGGTTAGGGTTAGGGTAAGGGTTAGTGTGGGGGTGATGGTAAGGTTAAACGTGAGGGTTAGGCTGAGGGTGAGGCTTACATTGGGGTGAGGGTGAGGGTTAGGGTGAGGGTTAGGGTTAGGGGAAGAGTGTGGGTGAGGGTTAGATTGAGGATTAGTTTTAGCGTTAGTGTGAGGTTTAGGGTGAGGATGAGGGTTAGGGTTAGTGGGAGGGCTAGGGTGAGGGTGAGGTTTAGGTTTAGGTTTAGGGTGAGGTTTAGGGTTAGGGTGATGATTAGGGTTATTGTAAGGGTTAGTGTTAGGGTTAGGGTTAGTGTTAGGGTGAGGGTAAGTGTTAGGGTGAGGCTTATTGTTAGGGTGAGGGTTATGGTTAGGTTGAGGGTTAGGGTTAGTGTTTGGTTATTGTTAGGGTTAGGGTTAGGGTTACGGTTACGGTCAGGGTGAGGGTGAGGGTTAGGGTTAGGTTTAGTATGAGGTTTAGGTTTATGGTAAGGGTTAGAGTTAGGGTTAGGGTGAGAGTGAGGTTTACGGTTAGAGTTAGGGGTAGTGTTAGGGTTAGTGTTAGGGTGAGGGTTTGTGTTAGAGTTATGCTTAGGCTTAGGCTTAGGGCAATCATGAGGGTGAGGGTTAGGGTTAGGTTTAGGGTTAGGCTTAGTGTTATTTTTAGGTTTAGGTTTAGAGTTACGGTGAGATTGAGGGTGAGGGTGAGGGTTAGGGTTAGGGTGAGGTTTAGCGTGAGGTTTAGGGTTAGGGTTAGGGTGAGGGTGAGGTTTAGGGTTAGAGTTAGTGTTAGGTTGAGGGTTGGAGGAGGTTTAGCGTTATTGTTAGTGTTAGGGTTACAGGGAGGTTGAGGGTTAGGTTGAGGTTGAGGGATAGGGTAAGGTTTAGTATTAGGGTGAAGGTGAGGGTGAGTGTGAAGGTTAGGGTGAGGGCTAGGCTTAGGCTGATGGTTAGGCTGAGGGTGAGGGAGGGGATGAGGATTAGGGTTAGGGTGATGGTTTGGGTTAGGGTTAGTGTTATTGTTAGGGTTAGGGTTATAGTTACGGTGAGTGTGAGTGTGCGGGTGAGGGTTAGGGTTAGGGTTAGGGTGTGATTTAGGGTTAGGTTTAGGGTTAGTGTGAGGGTGAGGTTTAGGGTTAGATATAGGGTTAGGGGGAGGGTTAGGGTTAGGGTTAGGGATAGGGTTAGTGTTAGAGTTACGGTGAGGGTGAGGGTTAGGTTGAGGTTTAGGTTTAGCGTTATGGTTAGGGTTAGTGTGAGGGTTATTGTTAGAGTTAGGGTTAGTTTTAGGATGAGGGTAAGTGTTAGGCTGAGGGTTTGGGTTAGGGTGAATATTATGGTTAAGGTGAGTGTTAGGATTAGGGTTAGGGTTATTGTTAGGGTTAGGTTTAGGGTTTTGGTTACAGTGAGGGTGAGATTTAAGGTTAGAGTTAGAGTGAGGTTTAGGGTTTGGGTTAGGGTTAGAGTGAGGGTTAGGATGAAGGTGAGGTTTACGGTTAGTTAGGGTGAGGGTGAGGGTTAGGATTAGGATTATCTTTAGGGTCAGGGTGAGTGTGTGTGTTAGGGTTAGGTTTAGGTTTAGGCTAAGGGTTAGGCAAAGTGTGAGGTTGAGTGTGAGGGTTAGGGGTAGGATTAGGGTTAGTGTGAGCGTGAGGGCGAGGGTTTGGTTTAGTGTTAGGGTGAGGGTTAGGATCAGTGTAAGGATTAGGGTTAGGGTTATGGTGAGCGTTATGTTTAGGGTTAGGTTGATGTATTTAGTTAGGATAAGGATGAGGGTTCGTTTTAGAGTTAGGGTGAGGGTTAGGATGAGGATTAGGGTTACCATTAGTGTTAGGGTGAGGGCTAAAGTGAGGGTGAGAACTAGGGTTAGTGTTAGGGTAAGTTTTAGGGTTATAGTTAGGGTTAGAGTGAGGGTTAGGATGAGGGTTAGGGTTTCGGTGAGGGTGAGGGTTAGGGTTAGAGTGAGGGTTAAGTTTAGTTTTAGGGTAAGGGTTAGGATGAGGGTGAGGTTTAGGGTTAGTGTTAGGGTTAGGGTGAAGCTGAGGGTGAGTGTTAGGGTGACAGTTAGTGTTAGGTTTAGGGTTAGGGTAAGGTTCAGGTTTATGGTGAGTGTGAGGATGAGGGTTAGGGTTAGGGTGAGGGTTAGGGCTAAGGTTAGGAGGAGGGTTAGGGTGAGGTTTAGGGTTAGGATGAGGATAAGGGAGTGGGCTAGGGTGAGGGTGAGGTTTAGGGCTAGGTTGAGGGTGAGGTTTAGGGTTAGGGTTAGGGTGAGATTTAGGGTTAGGGTTTGGGTTAGGGTTAGGGTGAGGGTGAGGTTTAGGGTTAGAGTTAGGGTTAGACTGAGGCTTAGGGTTAAGCTGAGAGTGAGGGTGAGGCTGAGGGTTAGTGTTAGGGTGAGAGTTAGTATAAGGGTTAGGTGGAGGGTTAGGAAAAGGGACAGGGTTAGGATTAGGTTTGGGTGAGACTAGGGTGAGAATGAGGTTTAGGGTTAGGGTTAGCTTGAGGGTTAGGATTATGGTAAGGGTGAGAGTTAGTGTTCGGGTTAAGTTTAGGGTTAGGTTGAGGGTTAAGGTATGGGTTAAGGTAAGGGTGAGGGTTAGTGTTAGGTTGAGGGTGAGGGCTCGGATTAGGGTTAGGGTGAGCATGAGGGTTATGGTTAGTGTTAGGGTGAGGGTTAGGATGAGGGTTAGGGTTAGGATTAGTGTTAGGGTGAGGGCTAGGGTGAGGATGAGGTTTAGGGTTAGGGTTAGGGTTAGGGTGAGGTTTGGGTTTAGGGGTAGGGTTAGTGTTAGGGTGAGGGTGATGTTTATATTTATAGTTAGGGGTAGGATGAGACTGAGATTGAGGGTTAGGGTTAGGCTTAGTGTTAGATTTAGGGTTAGGGTGAGAATTAGGTTGAGGGTGAGGGTTAGGCTTAGGGTTAGGATTAGTTTTAGGGTAAGGGTTAGGGTGAGTGTGAGCATTAGGGATAGGGTTAGGGTTTGGCTTAGGGTTAGGCTGAGGGTGAGGGTGAGGATGAAGGTTAGGGTTAGTGTTAGATTAAGGTTTAGGGTTAGGGTTAGGGTTAGGGTGAGGGTTAAGTTGAGCATGAGGTTTAGGGTTATGTTGAGGGTGAGGCTTAGGGTTAGGGCTAGGGAGAAGGTTAAGGTTAGGGTTAGGGTGAGGGTTAGGATGAGGATTAGGGTTAAGATTAGGGTTAGGGTGAGGGCTAGGGCTAGGGTGAGTGTGAGTTTTAGGGTTAGTGTTAGATTAACTTTTAGAGTTAGGGTTAGGGTTAGGGTGAGTGTAAGTTTGAGGGATAGGGTTACGGTCAGGGTGATGATTAGGGTTAGGGTGAGGGTTAGGTTTTGGATTAGGTTTACCCTGAGGATGAGTGTTAGGATTAGTGTTAGTGTTAGGGTTAGGGTTAGGTTTCGGTTTAGGATTAGTTTTATTGTTAGGGTTAGGGTTCGAGTTATGGTGAGGGTGAGTGTGAGGGTGAGGGTGAGGTTTAGGGTGAGGTTTAGCATTAAGGTTAGGATTAGGGTTAGGGTGAGGGTGAGGGTTAGGCTTAGGGTGAGTGTTAGGGTTTGGGTTAGGGTGAGAGTTAGGGTTCGGTTATGTTTAGGGTTAGGGTGAGGGTTAGGGTTAGGGTTAAGGTGAGCATGAGGTTTAGGGTTACGTTGAGGATTAGGCTTACGGTTAGGGCTAGGGTGAGGGTTAAGGTTAGGGTTAGGGTGAGGGTAAGGATGAGGTTTAGGGTTAGGATTAGTGTTAGGGTGAGGGCTAGGGTTAGCTTGAGGGTTAGGATTAGTGTTAGATTAAGGTTTAGGGTTAGGTTTAGGGTTAGGGTGAGGGTTAGGTTGAGGGTTAGGGTTACAGTGATGGTGAGGATTAGGGTTAGGGTGAGGGTTAGGGTTAGCATGAGGTTTAGTGTTAGGATTACAGTTAGGGTGAGGGTTAGGGTTAGGTTTAGGGTTAGGATTAGTGTTATAGTTAGGGTTAGGGTTAGAGTTATGGTGAGGGTGAGGGTGAGGGTGAGGGTTAGGGTTAGGATGAAGTTTAGGGTTAAGGTTAGGATTAGCGTTAGTGTGAGGGTGAGGTTTAGGGTTAGATTTAAGGTTAGTTGGAGGGTTAGGTCGAGGGTTAGGGTTAGGTTTATTTTTAGGGGTAAGGTTAGGGTGAGGGTTAGATTGAGGTTTAGGGTTATGGTTAGTGTTAGTGTTAGGATTAGGATGAGGGTGAGGTTGAGTGTTAGGGTTAAGGTTAGGTTTCGCCTTAGGCTTAGGGTTAGGCTGAGGGTGAGGGTGGGGGTGAAGATTAGGTTTAGGGTGATGGTTAGCATTAGGGCTAGGGTGAGGGTTAAGATGAGTGTTAGGATTAGGATTAGGGTTAGGATGAGGGCTAGGGTGAGGGTGAGGGTTAGGGTAAGTTTTTGGCTTAGGCTTTGGGTTAGGATGAGCATGAGTTTGAGAATGAGGGTTAGGGTTAGGGTGATGTTTAGGTTTATGGATAGGGTGAGTGTTAGGATGAGGGTTAGGGTTAGGGTGAGGGATATGTTGAGGATGATGTTAAGGGTAAAGATGAGGTTTAGGCTGAGGGTGAGGGTTAAGATAAGGGTGAGGGTTAGGGTTAAGTTTAGGGTTAGGGTAAGGGTTAAGGTTAGGGTTAGGGTTAGGGTGAGGTTAAGGATTAGGGTGAGGTTTAGGGTTAGTGTGAGGGTTAGTGTTAGGATTAGCGTTAGTGTTAGGGTGAGGGTATGTGTTATGGTGAGGGTTAGGGTTAGGGTGCGGGTTACGGTTTGTGTGAGGGTTAGGGTTAGGGTTATTGTTAGTTTTAGAGTTAGGGTTATGGTTACGGTGATGGTGAGGGTTAGGGTTAGGGTTAGGGTGAGGTTTAGTGTTAGTGTTAGGGTTAGAGTTAGGGTTATGGTGAGGGTGAGGTTTAGGGGTACAGTCAGTGTTAGGGTGAGGGTTAGGGTTAGGTGTGGGGTAGCGTGGTTGTGACAGTGAGGGTAAAGTTGAGGGTTAGGCTGAGGGTGAGGGTTAAGGTAAGGGTGAGGTTTAGGGTTAGGGTGAGGGTTAGTGTTAGCTTTAGGGTAAGGTTGAGGGTTAGATTGAGGATTAGTGTTAGGTTTAGTGTGAGGTTTAGTGTGAGGATGAGGGTTAGGATTAGGGTGAAGTCTAGGGTTGGGGTGAGGGTTGGGGTTAGTGTTAGGCTGAGGTTTAGGGCGATGTTTAGGGTTAGTGTGTTTGTTAGTGTTAGGGTTAGGGTTAGTGTTAGGTTGAGGGTAAGTGTTTGGATGAGCATTAGGGTTAGGGTGAGGGTAATGGTTAGGGTGAGTGTTAGGGTTAGGTTTATGTTTATTGTTAGGGTTTGGGATAGTGTTACGGTTACAGTGAGGGTGAGGGTTAGGTTTAGGGTGAGGTTTCGTGTTAGTGTTAGGGTTAGGGTGAGGTTGAGGTTTAGGGTTAGATTTAGGGTTAGTGTTAGTGTGAGGGTTAGTGTTAGCATTAGGGTTAATGTTACAGTGAGGGTAAGTCTTAGGGTGAGGGTTTGGGTCAGGGTGAGGGTTATGGTTAGTGTGAGGGTTAGGATTAGGGTTAGGGTTATTGTTAGGGTTGGGTTTAAGGTTATGGTTATGGTACGGGTGAGGGTGAGGGTTAGTGTTAGGGTTAGGGTGAGGTTTAGAGTCAGGGTGAGGTTTAGGGTTAGAGTTAGGTTTAGGGTGAGGGTTAGCTTGAGGGTTAGGTTTAGGGTTAGTGTTAGGTTTAGGGTTAGGGTGAGAGTTAGGAGGGGGTTTAGGGTTAGTGTTAGGGTTAGGATTAGGGTTAGGGTGAGGGTGAGTGTGTGTGTTAGGGTTTGGTTTAGGGTTAGGCTTAGGGTTAGGCTGAGGGTGAGGTTGAGAGTGATGGTTAGGTTTAGGGTTAGGGTAAGTGTGAGGGTTAGGTTTAGGTTTAGGGTTAGGGTGGGGTTAGGATTAGGGTTAGGGTGAGGGTGAGGGTGAGGGTGAGGTTTAGGTTTAGGTTAGGATGAGGGTTAGGGTTAGGATTAGGATTAGGGTGAGTGCTAGGGTGAGGGTGATGGTTAGGGTTAGGGTGACGGTTAGGTTTACTTTTAGGGTGAGGGTTAGGATGAGGTTTAGTGTTAGGAGGAGGTTTAGGGTGAGGATGATGGTAAGGGTAAAGGTGAGGTTTCGGCTAGGGGTTAGGGTTAAGATAAGGGTGAGTGTTAGGGTTAGGTTTAGGGTTAGGTAAGGGTTAGGATTAGGGTTATGATGAGGTTTCAATTGAGGTTTAGGGTTAGGGTTAGTGTAAGGTTTAAGGTGAGGTTGAGGGTTATGGTTACGGTCAGGTTTAGGGTTAGGGTGAGGTTGAGTTTTTGTGGTGTCATTAGGGTTAGGGTGATAGGGTGAGGTTTAGGGTTAGGGTAAGGGTTAGCGTGGGGGTGATGGTAAGGGTAAATGTGAGGTTTAGGCTGAGGTTGAGGGTTATAGTGGGGTGAGCTTTAGGATTAGGTTGAGGGTTAGGGTTAGGGGAAGGGTGTGGGTGAGGGTTAGATTGAGGATTAGTGTTAGGGTTAGTGTGAGGTTTAGGATTAGGTTGAGGGTTAGGGTTAGGGTGAGGGCTAGGGTGAGGGTGAGGGTTAGGTTTAGGTTTATGGTGAGGTTTGGGGTTAGGGTCATGATTAGGGTTAGTGTGAGGGTTAGTGTTAGATTTAGGGTTAGTGTTAGGGTGAGGGTAAGTGTTAGGGTGAGGGTTAGGGTCAGGGTGAGGGTTATGGTTAGGTTGAGTGTTAGGGTTAGGGTTAGGGTTATTGTTAGGGTTAGGGTTACGGTTACGGTGAGGATGAGGGTGAGGGTGATGGTGAGAGTTAGGGTTAGAGTTAGTATGAGGTTTAGGTTTAGGGAATGGGTTAGAGTTAGTGTTAGGGTGAGAGTGAGTTTTACGGTTAGAGTTAGGATTAGTGTTAGGGTTAGGGTTAGGGTGAGGGTTTGGGTTAGAGTTACACTTAGGCTTAGGCTTAGTCTTAGTCCAAGCATGAGGGTGAGGGTTAGGGTTAGGGTTAGGGTGTGGGTTAGGGTTAGGGTTAGGGTTAGGGTGAGGTTTAGGATGAGGTTTAGGGTTAGGATTAGTGTTAGGGTGAGGACTAGGGTGAGGGTTAGGGTGAGGATTAGGTTTAGGGATAAGGTTAGGTTTAGGGTTATAGTTACGTTGAGGGTAAGTCTGAAGGTCAGTGTTAGGGTTAGGCTTAGGGTTAGGGTGAGGGTAAGGTTATGGTTTTTGTTAGGGTGAGGGTGATGCTGAGGATTAGGGATAGATTTAGGGTTGGCTTTAGTGTTAGTGTTAGGGTTAGGGTTATGGTTACAGTTAGGGTTAGAGTTAGGCTTAGGGTTAGGCTGAGGGTGAGGGTGGGGTTGAGGATTAGGGTTAGGGTTAGGATTAGGGTTATTGTTAGTGTTATGGTTAGGGTTAAGTTTGCACTGAGGGTGAGGCTGAAAGTGAGGATTATGGTTAATGTTAGGGTTAGGGTTAGGGTTAGTGTTATTTTTAGGGTTAGGTTTAGAGTTATGATGAGATTGAGGGTGAGGGTGAAGGTTAGGGTTAGGGTGAGGTTTAGCATGAGGTTTAGGGTTAGGGTTAGGGTGAGGGTGAGGTTTAACGTTAGAGTTAGTGTTGGGGGAGGGTTAGGGGGAGGGTTAGGGTTATTGTTAGTGTTAGGGTTAGGGGATGGTGAGGATTAGGTTGAGGTTTAGGGATAGGGTTAGGTTTAGTATTAGGGTTAGGGTGAGGGTGAGTGTGACCGTTAGGGTGAGGGCTAGGCTTAGGCTTAGGGTTAGGCTGAGGGTGACAGTGGGGGTGAAGATTAGGTTTAGGGTGATGGTTTTGGTTAGGGTTAGTGTTATTTTTAGGGTTAGGGTTAGAGTTATGGTGAGTGTGAGGGTTAGGGTTAGGTTTAGGGTGAGGTTTAGGGTTAGGGTTAGGATTAGGGTTAGGGTGAGGTTGAGGTTTAGGTTAGATTTAGGGTTAGTTGGAGGTTTAGGTCGAGGGTTAGGGTTAGGGTTAGTTTTAGGGTTAAGGTTAGGGTGAGGGTTAGGTTGAGGTTTAGGGTTATGGTTAGGGTTAGTTTTAGGAGTAGGGTGAGTGTGAGTGTGAGGGTGAGGGTTAGGTTTAGTCTTAGGCTTAGGCTTAGGGTTAGGCTGAGGGTGAGGGTGGGGGTGAATATTAGGTTTAGAGTGATGGTTAGGGTTGGGGCTAGGGTGAGGGTTAGGATGAGGGTTAGGATTAGGATTAGGGTTAGGGTGAGGTCTAGGGTGTGGGTGAGGGTTAGGGTAAGAGTTAAACTTAGGCTTAGGGTTAGGCTGAGCGTGAGGTTGAGGGTGAGGGTTAGGGTTAGGGTGATGTTTAGGTTTAGGGTTAGGGTGATGGTTAGGATGAGGTTTAGTTTTAGGGTGGGGGTTAGGGTGAGGATGATGGTAAGGGTAAAGGTGAGGTTTAGGCTGAGGGTGAGGGTTAAGATAAGGGTGAGGGTTAGGGTTTGGTTTCAGGTTAGGGTAAGGGTTAGGATTAGGGTTAGGGTGAGGTTTAGATTGAGGATTAGGGTTAGGGTTAGTGTGAGGTTTAGAGTGAGGATGAGGTTTAGGGTTAGTGTGAGGGTGAGGGTTAGGATGAGGTTCAGTTTTAGGATTAGTGTTATGGTGAGGGCTAGCATGAGTGTGAGGTTTAGGGTTTGGGTTAAGTTGAGGTTTAGGGTTACGTTTAGGGTTAGGGTTAGGGTGAGGTTTATGGTTATTGTTAGTGTTAGGGTTATGGGATGGTGAGTGTTAGGTTGAGGTTTAAGGATAGTGTTAGATTTAGTATTAGATTTAGGGTGAGGGTGAGTGTGACGGTTAGGGTGAAGGCTAGGCTTAGGCTTAGGGTTAGGCTGAGGGTGAGGGTGCGGGTGAGGGTTAGGCTTAGGGTTAGGGTGGGGTTTAGGGTTAGGTTTAGGGTTAGTGTGAGGGTGAGGTTTAGGGTTAGTGTGAGGGTGAGGTTTAGGGTTAGATATAGGGTTAAGGGTAAGGTTAGGGTTAGGTTTAGGGATAGGGTTAGTGTTAGAGTTACGGTGAGGGTGAGGGTTAGGTTGAGGTTTAGGGTTAGGTTTATGGTTAGGGTTAGTGTGAGGGTTAGTGTTAGGGTTAGGGTTAGTGTTAGGGTGAGGGCAAGTGTTAGGGTGAGGGTTTGGGTTAGGGTGAGGGTTATGGTTAGGGTGAGTGTTAGGATTAGGTTTAGGGTTATTGTTAGGGTTAGGTTTAGGGTTTTGATTAAGGTGAGGGTGAGGTATAGGGTTAGGGTTAGGGTGAGGTTTAGGGTTTGAGTTAGGGTTAGAATGAGGATTAGGATGAAGGTGAGGTTTGGGGTTAGAGTTAGGGTGATGGTGAGGGTTAGGGTTAGGATTTGGGTTAGGGTGAGGGTGAGTGTGTGTGTTAGGGTTAGGTTTAGGTTTAGGCTAAGAGTTAAGCTACGGGTGAGGTTGAGGGTGAAGTTTAGGGTTTGGATTAGCGTTAGTGTGAGAGTGAGGGCGACGGTTTGGTTTAGTGTTAGGGTGAGGGTTAGGGTGAGTGTTAGGATTAGGGTTAGGGTTATGGTGAGCATTAGGGATAGGGTTAGGTTGAGGGTTTGGATTAGGGTAAGAGTTAGGGTTCAGTTAATTTCAGGGTTAGGGTGAGGGTTAGGGTTAGGGTTATGGTGAACATTAGGGATAGGGTTAGGTTGAGGGTTTGGGTTAGGTTAAGGATGAGGGTTAGTTTTAGGGTTAGGATGAGGTTTAGGATGAGAATTAGGGTTATGATTAGTGTTAGGGTGAGGGATAGGGTGAGGGTGAGAACTAGGGTTAGTGTTAGGTTAAGGTTTAGGACTGGGATAGGATTAGGGTGAGGGTTAGGATGAGGGTTAGGATGAGGATTAGGGTTATGATTAGTGTTTGGGTGAGGGATAGTGTGAGGGTGAGAACTAGGGTTAGTGTTAGGTTAAGGTTTAGGGCTGGGACAGGATTAGGCTGAGGGTTAGGATGAGGGTTAGGTTTACAGTGAGGGTGAGGGTTAGGGTTAGGGTGAGGGTTAGGGTTAGGATTAGGGTTAGGGTTAGGGTTAGGGTGAGGGTGAGGTTTATGGATAGAGTTAGGGTTAGGTTGAAGCTGAGGGTGAGTGTTAGGTTTCCAGTTAGTGTAAGGTTTTAGGTTAGTGTAAGGGTCAGGGTTAGAGTGAGGGTAAGTGTGAGGGCTAAATTTAGGGTGAGGGTTAGGGTTAAGGTTTGGGGGAGGGTTAGGATGAGGGTTAGGATTAGGATTAGGGTTAGGGTGAGGGCTAGGGTGAGGGTGCAGTTTAGGGTTAAGGTTTGGGTGAGGTTTAGGGTTAGGTTTAGGGTTAGGGTGAGGGTGAGGCTGAGATTTAGGGTTAGAGTTAGGGTTAAGGTGAGCTGAGGGTGAGGGTTAGGTTTAGGTTTAGGATTAGGATTAGGGTGAGGGTTAGGGTGAGTGTGAGGTTTAGGGTTAGGGTTAGGGTTAGGCTTAGGGGTACACTGAGGGTGAGGGTGAGGGTTAGGGTTAGGATTAGTGTTAAGGTGAGGTTGAGTGTGTATGTTAGTGTTAGGTTTAGGATTAGGCTTCATGTTAGGCTGAGGGTGAGGTTGAGGATTAGGGTTTGCGTGAGCGTTAGGGTAAGGGATAGGGGGAGGGTTAGGATGAGGGTTAGTGTTAGGATTAAGGTTAGGGTGAGGTCTAGGGTGAGGTTTAAGTTTAGGGTGAGGGTGAGGTTTAGTGTTAGAGTTAGTGTTAGGGTGAGGCTGAGGGTGAGGTTTAGGGTTAGGATTAATGTTAAGCTTAGGCTTAAGGTGAGGGTTAGGTTGAGGGTGAGGTTTAGGGTTAGGGTGAGGACTAGGATTAGGGTTAGTGTGAGGTGGAGGAGGAGGGTTAGGCTTAGGGTTAGGGATAGGCTTACGGTTAGGCTGAGGTTGAGGGTGAGGGTTAGTGTTAGGTTGCAGTTTAGGGTTAGGTTTACGGTGAGTGTGATTGTTAGATTTAGGGTTAGGCTTACAATTAGATCTAGGGTGAGGGTGTGGGTTAGTGTTAGGGTTAGGGTTAGGGTTATGGGGAGGGTTAAGATGAGGGTTGGGTTAGGGTGAGGTTTAGGGTGAGGGTGAGTTTGTGTGTTAGGATTAGTTTTAGTGTTAGGCTTAGGGTTAGTCTGAGGGTGAGTTTGAGGCTTAGGGTTAGTGTTAGGATGAGGGTTAGAGTAAGGGTTAGGGGGAGAGTTAGGAAAAGCGATAGGGTTAGGATTAGGGTTGGGTGAGGCTAGAGTGAGGATGAGGTTTAGGGTTAGGTTTACCTTGATCATTAGGATTATGGTAAGTGTGAGAATTAGTGTTTGGGTTAAGTTTAGGGTTAGGTTGAGCGTTAGGGTAAGGCTTATCGTGAGGGTTCGGGTTAGGGTTAGGTTGAGGGTGAGGGTTCGGATTAGGTTTAGGGTGAGGGTTATGTTTAGTGTTAGGGTGAGGATGAAGGCTAGGGTGAGGGTGAGGTTTAGGGTTAGGGTTAGGGTTAGGATGAGGATTAGGGTTAGGGGTAGGGTTAGTGTTAGGGTGATGGTGAAGTTTAGGGTTAGAGTTAGGGGTAGGATGAGGCTGAGGTTGGGGGTTAGGGTTAGGGTTAGTGTTAGATTTAGGGCTAGGGTGAGGGTTAGGTTGAGGGTGAGGGTTAGGCTTAGTGTTAGTGTTAGGTTTAGGGTAAGGGTTAGGGTGAGTGTTCGAGGTAGGGCTAGGGTTAGGTTTTGGCTTAGGGTTAGGCTGAGGGTGATGGTTATGGTTAGGTTTAGTGTTAGATTAAGTTTTATGGTTAGGATTAGGGTTAGGGTGAGAGTTAGGGTTCGGTTATGTTTGTTCGGGTGAGGCTTATGTTTAGGGTTAAGGTGAGCGTGAGGTTTAGGGTTACGTTGAGGATTAGGGTTAGGGTTAGAGCTAGGGTGAGGGTTAGGGTTAGGGTTAGGGTGAGGGTAAGGATGAGGTTTAGGGTTAGGATTAGGGTTAGGGTGAGGCCTAGGTTGAGGTTGAGGGTTAGGGTTAGTGTTAGATTAAGGTTTAGGGTTAGGTTTAGGGTTAGGGTGAGAGTTAGGTTGAGGGTTAGGGTTACGGTGAGGGTGATGATTAGGGTTAGGGTGAGGGTTTGTTTTAGGATTAGGGTTAGTGTGAGGGTAAGTGTTAGGATTATGATTATGGTTATGGTTAGGGTTAGGTTTCGGGTTAGGAGTAGTGTTATTGTTAGGGTTAGGGTTAGAGTTATGGTGAGGGTGAGGGTGAGGGTGAGGGTTAGGGTTAGGGTGAGGTTTAGGGTGAGAGTTAGGATTAGGGTGAGGTTGAGGGTGAGGGTTAGGGTTAGGGTGAGAGTTAGGGTTCGATTATGTTTAGAGATAGGGTGAGGGTTATGGTTAGAGTTACTGTGAGCTTGAGTTTTAGGGTTACTTTGAGGATTAGGCTTCGGGTTAGGGCTAGGGTGAGGGTTAAGTTTAGGGTTAGGGTGAGGGTAAGAATGAGGATTAGGGTTAGGATTAGGGTTAGGGTTAGGGCTAGGGTGAGGGTGAGGGTTAGGGTTAGTGTTAGATTAAGGTATAATTTTAGGGTTAGGGTGAGGGTTAGGTTGAGGGTTAGGGTTACGGTGAGGGTGAGGATTAGGGTTAGAGTGAGGGTTAGGGTTAGGATTAGGGTTAGCATGAAGGTGAGTGTTAGGATTAGGGTTGGGGTTTGTGTTAGGTTTAGGGTTAGGATTAGTGTTATTGTTAGGGTTAGGGTTAGAGTTGGGATGAGGGTGAGGGTGAGGGTGAGGGTTAGGGATAAGGATAGGGTGAGGTTTAGGGTTAGGGTTAGGATTAGGGTTAGGGTGAGGCTGAGATTTAGGGTTAGATTTAGTGTTATTTGGAGGGTTAGGTCGAGGGTTAGGGTTAGGGTTAGTTTTAGGGTTAAGGTTAAGGAGAGGGTTAGGTTGAGGTTTAGGGTTATTGTTAGGGTTAGGGTTAGGATTAGGGTGAGGGTGTGGGTGAGTGTGAGTTAGAGTTAGGGTTAGGGTTAGGGTTAGGGTTAGGCTGAGGGTGAGGGTGGGTGTGAGGATTAGTGTTTGGGTGATGGTTAGGATTAGGATTAGGTCATTGGTTAGAATGAGGGTTAGGGTTAGGATTAGGGTTTGGGTGAGGTCTAGGGTTAGGGTGAGGGTTAGGGTAAGAGTTAGGCTTAGGCTTAGGGTGAGGCTCAGCATGAGTTTGAGGGTGAGTGTTAGGGTTAGGGTGATGGTTAGGTTTACAGTTAGGGTGAGTGTTAGGATGAGGTTTAGGGTTAGGGTGAGGGTTAGGGTTTTGATGATAAGGGTAAAGGTGATGTTTAGGTTGAGGTTGAAGGTTAAGTTAAAGTTTGGGGTCAAGGTAAGGGTTAGGGTTAGTGTTAGGGTGAGGGTTAGATATAGGATTAGGATTAGGGTTAGTGTGAGGTTTAGAATGAGGATGAAGGTTAGGGTTAGGGTGAGGGTGATGGTTAGAATTAGGGTGAGGGCTAGGGTCAGGGTGAGGATTAGGGTTAGGGTTAGAGTTAGGGTGAGGTTAAGGATTAGGGTGAGGTTTAGGGTTAGTGTGAGGGTTATGGTTCGTGTGAGGGTTAGGGTTAGGGTTAGGGTTATTGTTACCTTTAGGCTTAGGGTTACGGTTATGGTGAGGGTGAGGTTTAGGGTTAGGGTTTGGTTCAGATTTAGTATTAGTGTTAGTGTTAGAGTTAGGGTTATGTTGAGGTTGAAGTTTAGGGGTACAGTTAGGGTTAGGGTAAGGGTTAGATTTAGGATGCGCATTAGCGTGGGGGTGACGGTAAGTGTAAAGGCGAGGGTTAGGCTGAGGGTGAGGGTTACGGTAAGGGTGAGGGTTAGGGTTAGGGTGAGGGTTAGTGTTAGCTTTTCGGTGAGGTTGAGGATTAGATTGAGGATTAGTGTTAGGGTTAGTGTGAGGTTTAGGGTGAGGATGAGGGTTAGGGTTAGGGTGAAGTCTAGGTTTAGGGTGAGGGTTGGGGTTAGTGTTAGGCTGAGATTTATGGTTCGGGTGATGTTTAGGGTGATTGTGAGGGTTAGGGTTAGGGTGAGTTTTAGGGTTATGGTTCGGGTTAGGGTTAGGGTGTGGTTGAGGTTTAGGGTTAGATTTAGGGTTAGTGTTAGTGTGAGGTTAGTGTTAGCGTTAGGGTTAGTGTTACAGTGAGCATAAGTCTTAGGGTGAGGGTTTGGGTCAGGGTGCCGGTTATGGTTAGGGTGAACGTTAGGATAAGGGTTAGGGTTATTGTTAGGGTTCGGTTTAAGTTTACGGTTATGGTGCGGGTGCGGGTGAGGGTTAGGGTTAGTGTTAGGGTGAGGTTTAGGGTGAGGGTGAGGTTTAGGGTTACAGTTAGGGTTAGGGTGAGGATTGGGATTAAGGTTAGGCTTAGGCTTAGGCTTAGGCCAAGCATGAGTGTGAGTGTTAAGGTTCGTGTTTGGGTGAGGGTTAGGGTTAGGTTTAGCGTTAGGGTGAATGTTACGATGAGGTTTAGGGTTTGGATAAGTGTAAGGGTGAGGGCTAGGCTGAGGGTTAGAGTGAGGGTTAGGGTTAGGGATAGGGTGAGGCTTAGGTTTAGAGTTAGGGTGAGGGTGAGTGTGAGTGTTAAGATTAGGGTTAGGGTTAGGCTTAGAGTTAGGATGAGGGTTAGGTTTTTTGTTAGGGTCAGGCTGAGGCTGAGGATTAGGGTTAGGTTTAGGCTTAGAGTTAGGATGAGGGTTAGGTTTGGGTTAGGGTGAGTGTGAGGGTGAGGATTCGGGTTAGATTTAGGGTTAAGTTTAGGGTTAGTGTTAGTGTTAGGGTTAGGGTTAGGGTTACAGTGAGGGTTGGGGTTAGAGTTAGGTTTAGGCTTAGATTTAGGTGAGGGTTAGGATGAGGATTAGGTTTACGATTAGGGTTAGGGTGAGGGCTGGGGTGAAGGAGAGGATTAGGGTTAGTGATAGGGTAACACTTAGGGTTAGGGTCACGGTTAGGGTGAGGGTTAGGATGAGGGTTAGGCTTATGGTGAGGGTGAGGGTTAGGGTTAGGGTGAGGTTTAGGGTTAGCATTAGGGTTAGGGTGAGGTTGAGTGTTAGCATTAGGGTTAGGGTTAGGGTTAGGGTTAGGTTTAGGGTTAGGATTACTGTTATTGTTAGGGTTAGGGTTAGAGTTAAGTTGAGAGTGATGGTGAGGGTGAGGATTAGGGTTAGAGTTAGGGTTAGGGTTAGTGTTAGGGTGAGGGTGAGGTTTATGGATAGATTTAAATTTAGTTGGAGGGTTAGGTCTAGGGTTAGGATTAGGGCAAGTGTTAGGGTTAAGGTTAGTTTCAGGGTTAGGTTGAGGTTTAGGGTTAGGGTTAGTGTGAATTTTAGGGTGAGGATGAGGATTAGGGTTAGGGCGAGGTCTAGGGAGAGGTTGAGGTTTAGGGTTAGTGTTAGGGTGAGGTTTATGGTTAGGGTGATGTTTAGGGTTAGTGTGAGGTTTACTGTTAGGGTTAGGGTTAGTGTTAGGGTGAGGGTAAGTGTTAGGGTGAGGGTTAGGGTTAGGTTTAGGGTTACGGTTAGAGTGATGGTTAGGGTTAGGGTTATGGTTATTGTTAGCATTAGGGTTAGGTTTAAGGTTATGGTGAGGGTGAGTGTGAGGGTTAGGTTTTAGGGCTAGGATGAGGTTTAGGGTTAGGGTTAGGGTGAGGGTTAGGGTGAGGTTTAGTGTTAGATTTAGGGTTAGGGTTAGCCTTAAGGTGAGGGTTAGGTTGAGGGTGAGGGTTAGGGTTAGGGTTAGGAGAAGGATTAGGGTTAGTGTTAGGGTGAGTGTGAGGGTTAGGGTTAGGATTAGGGATAGGCTTAGGGTTAGGCTGAGGTTGATAGTGAGGTTTAGGGTTAGGGTGAAGTTTAGGGTTAGGGTTATTCTTAGGATTAGCCTGAGAGTGTGGGTGTGGTTTAGGGTTAAGATTAGTGTTAGGTTGAGGTTTAGGGTTTGGGTTAGGGTTAGTGTTAGGGTTAGGGTGAGGTTGAGGTTTAGGTTTAGAATTAGGGTTAGGGTGAGGTTTAGGTTGAGAGTTAGGGTAAGTGTTAGTTTTAGGTTTATGGTTAGAGTGAGAGTTAGGGGGAGGGTTAGGGTTAGGGTTAGTGTTAGGGATAGGATTTGGGTTAGAGTGAGGGTGAGTGTGTGTGTTAGGTTTAGGTTTAGGGTTAGGCTGAGGGTGAGGTTGATGTTGACAGTTAGTTTTAGCCGGTGGTTTAGGATGAGGGTTAGGGTTAGGATTAGAGTTAGAGTAAGGGCTAGGGTGTGTGTGAGGTTGGGGTTTAAGGTTAGGGTTAGAGTTAGGGTGAGGTTTAGTGTTAGGGTTAGGGTTAGAGTTAGGGTTAAGGTGAGGGTGAGGTTTAGGAGTACAGTTAGTGTTAGGGTGCAGGTTAGCTTCGGGGTGACAGTAAGGGTAAATTTGAGGGTTAGGCTGAGGGCGATGGTTATGGTAAGGGTTAGGGTTAGGGTTAGGGTGAGGGTTAGTGTTAGCTTTAGGGTGAGGGTGAGGGTAAGATTGAGGATTAGTGTTAGGGTTAGTGTGAGGTTTAGGGTGAGGATGAGGGTTAGGGTTACGGTGAGGGCTAGGAAGAGGGTGAGGTTTAGGGTTAGTGTTAGGGTGACGTTTAGGGTTAGGGTGATGGTGAGGGTTAGTGTCAGGGTTAGTGTTAGGGTTAGAGTTAGTGTTAGGGTGAAGGTAAGTGTTAGGGTGAGGATTAGTGTTAAGTTGAGTGTTATGGTTAGGGTGAGGGTTAGGATTATTTTTAGCATTAGGGTTAGGGTTACGGTTATGATGAGGGTGAGGGTGAGGCTTAGGTTTAGGACTAGGATGAGGTTTAGTTATAAGGTTAGGGTTTAGGGTCAGGGTGAGGTTTAGTGTTAGAGTTAGGGTTAGGATGAGGCAGAGGGTGAGAGTTAGGTTTAGAATTAATGTTACGGTTAGGCTTAAGGTGAGGGTTAGGTTGAGGGTGAGGGTAGAGTTAGGGTTAGGAGTTGGATTAGGTTTAGGGTTTGGGTGAGTGTGAGGGTTAGGTTTAGGGTTAGGGATAGGCTTAGGGTTAGGCTGAGGTTGAGGGTGAGGGTTAGGGTTAGGATGAGGGTTAGGGTTAGAGTTAGGATTAGGAATAGGTTTAGGGTTAAGATTAGTGTTAGGTTGAGTTTTAGGGTTAGGGTTAGGATTAGTGTTAGAGTGAGGGCTAGGAAGAGGTTGAGGTTTATGGTTAGGGTTAGGGTGAGGTTTAGGGTTAGGTTTAGGGTTAGGGTTAGTTTGAGTGTGAGGTATAGTGTTAGATTTAGGGTTAAGCTGAGGCTGAGTGTGAGGCTTAGGTTTAGGGTTAGGATTAGGATTATGGTAAGGGTTAGGGTGAGTGTGAGGGTTAAGGTTCTGGTTAGGGTTAGGCTTAGGGTTACAGTAAGGGTGAGGGTGAGGGTTAGGATTAGGATTAGGGTTAAGGTGAGTGTGAGTGAGTGTGTTAGGTTAGGTTTAGGTTTACGTTAAGGGTTAGGCTAAGGATGAGGTTGAAGGTGAGGGTTAGGGTTAGGGTAAGGTTTAGGATTAGGGTTAGGGTGAGAGTGAGGATGAGGGTTAGGCTTAGTGTTAGGGTGAGTGTTAGGATGAGGTTTAGGATTAGGGTTAGGGTGAGGGCTAGGGTTAGGGTGAAGGTAAGGGTGAGGGTGAGGATTAGGGTTAGGTTTAGGATTAGGATTAGAGTAAGTGTTAGGGTGAGTTTAAGTGTTAGGGTTAGGGTTAGGTTTAGGGCTAGGGTTAGGCTGAGGCTGAGGGTGAGGGTGAGGGTTAGGGGTAGGGTTAGGGTGGGGTTTAGGGATAGGGTTAGTGTTAGGTTGGGGATTAGTGTGAGTGATAAGGTCAGGGTTAGTATTACGGTTATGTTGAGGGTGAGGGTGAGTGTGATGGTTAGGGTTAGGGTGAGAGTTAGGGTTCGGTTAAGTTTAGGGGTAGGGTGAGGGTTAGGGTTAGGGTTAGGGTGAGTGTCAGTGTTAGGGATAGGTTGAGGTTTAGGTTTAGGGTAAGGATGAGGGTTAATATTAGTGTTTGTTTGAGGGTTAGGGTGAAGATTTGGGTTACAATTAGGGTTAGGGTGAGGGCTAGGGTGAGCGTGAGGATTAGGGTTTGTTTTTGGGTAAGGTTTAGGGTTAGGGTTGTGGTTAGGGTGAGGGTTAGGATGAGGGTTAGGCTTACTGTGAGGGTGAGGCTTAGGGTTAGGGTGAGGGTAAGGATGAGGATTAGGGTTAGTATTAGGTTTAGAGTGAAGGCTAGGGTGAGGGTGAGGGTTAGGTTTAGAGTTAGACTATAGTTTAGGGTTAGGGTTAGGGTTAGAGTGATGGTTAGTTTGATGGTCAGGGTTACCGTGAGGGTGAGGATTAGGGTTAGGGTGAGGGTTAGGGTTAAGATTAGGGTTAGCATGAGGCTGAGTGTTAGGATTAGGTTTAGGGTTAGGGTTAGATTTTGGGTTAGGTTTAGTGTTATTGTTAGGGTTAGAGTTACGGTGAGGGTGAGGTTGAGGGTGAGGGTGATGGTTAGGGTGAGGGTTAGGGTGAGGTGAGGTTTAGGGTTGGGGATAGGATTAGGATTAGGGTGAGTGTGAGGTTTAGGGTTAGATTTAGGGTTAGGTGGAGGGTTAGGTCGAGGGTTAGCGTTAGGGTTAGTTTTAGGTTTAAGGATAGGGTGAGGGTTAGGTTGAGGTTTAGGGTTATTGTTAGGGTTAGGGTTAGGATTAGGGTGAGGGTGAGGGTGTCTGTGAGGGTTATTGTTAGGGTGAGGCTTAGGCTTAGGTTTAGACTGAGGGTTAGGGTGGGGATGAGGATTAGGTTTAGGGTGATGGTTAGGGTTAGGTTTAGGGTGAGGTTTAGGATGAGGGTTCGGATTAGAATTAGGGTTAGGGTGAGGGCTAGGGTGAGGGTGAGGGTTAGGGTAAGGGTTAGGCTTAGGCTTAGGCTTAGGTTTATGCTGATCGTGAGGTTGAGGGTGAGGGTTAGGTTTAGGGTGATGGTTAGGTTTACGGTTAGGGTGAGGGTTAGGATTAGTTTTAGGGTTAGGCTTAGGGTTAGGGTGAGGATGATGGTAAGGGTAAAGGTGAGGTTTAGGTTGAGGGTGAGGGTTAAGATAAGGGTGAGTGTTAGGGTTAGGTTTAGCTTTAGTGTGAGGGTTAGATTGAGGATTAGGGTTAGGATTACTGTGAGGTTTAGGATGAGGAGGAGGGTTAGGGTGAGGGTGAGGGTCAGGTTTAGGGTGAGGGTAAGTGTTAGAATTAGGGTTAGAGTTAGGGTTAGGGTGTGGGTGAGTGTTAGGATTAGGTTTAGGGTTAGGGTGAGGTTTAGGATTAGGGTGAGGCTTAGGGTTAGTGTGAGGGTTATTGTTAGGGTTACGGTTAATGTTAGTGTGTGGGTTAGTGTTAGAGTCAGGGTTAGGGTTAGGGTGAGGGTTATGTTTAGGGTGAGGGTTAGGGTTAGGTTTAGGGTTATTGTTAGCATTAGGGTTAGGGTTAAGGTTATGCTGAGGGTGAGGGTGAAGATTAGGGTTAGGGCTAGGATGAGGTTTAGGGTTAGGGTTAGGGTGAAGGTTAGGGTGAGGTTTAGTGTTAGAGTTAGGGTTAGGGTTAGGCTTAAGGTGAGGGTTAGGTTGAGGGTGAGGTTTAGGGTTAGGGTTAGGAGTAGGATTAGGGTTAGTGTTAGGGTGAGTGTGAGGGTTAGGGTTAGGATTAGGGATAGGCTTAGGGTTAGGCTGAGGTTGAGGGTGAGGTCTAGGGTTAGGATGAGGTTTAGGGTTAGGGTTAGGGTGTGTGTGAGGGTTAGGGTTAGGGTTAGGCTTAGGATTAGCCTGAGGGTGAGGGTGTGGGTTAGGGTTAAGTTTAGTGTTAGGGTGAGGTTTATGGTTAGGGTTAGGTTTAGAGTTAGGGTTGGGGTGAGGCTGAGTTTGACGGTTAGATTTAGGATTAATGTTAGGTTTATGCTTAAGGTGAGGGTTAGGTTGAGGGTGAGGGTTAGAGTTAGGGTTAGTAGTAGGATTAGGGTTAGGTTTAGGGTAAGTGTGAGGGTTAGGGTTAGGGTTATGGATAGGCTTATGGTTAGGCTGTGGTTGAGGGTGAGGGTTAGTGTTAGGGTGAGGTTTAGGTTTAGGATTAGGTGAGGGTTAGCGTTAGGGTTAGGGTGAGAGTTAGGTTTCAGTTATGTTTAGGGTTATGGTGAGGGTTAGGGTTAGGGTTACGGTGAGCTTGAGGTTTAGGGTTAGGTTGAGATTTAGGGTTAGGTTTTGGGTTAGGGTGAGGGTAAGGATGAGCATTAGGGTTGGGATTAGGTTTAGGGTGATGGCAATTTTGAGGCTGAAGTTTAGGGTTAGTGTTTGATTAAGATTTATGGTTAGGTTTAGGGATATGGGGAGGGTTAGTTTGAGGGTTCGGGTTATGGTGAGGGTGAGGATTAGGGTTAGGTTGAGGGTTAGGGTTAGGATTAGGGTTAACAAGACGGTGAGTGTTAGGATTAGTGTTAGGGTTAAGTTTAGGGTTATTTTTAGGTTTAGGATTACTGTTATTGTTAGGGTTATGGTTAGAGTTATGGTGAGGGGGAGGGGGAGGGGGAGGGGGAGGGTTAGGGTTAGGGTTATGGTGAGGTTTAGGGTTAGGGTTCGGATTAGCGTTAGGGTGAGGGTGAGGTTTAGGTTGAGGTTTAGGGTTAGGGTTAGAGTTAGTGTGAGGATTAGTGTTAGGGTTAGGGTTAGTGTTAGGGTGAGGGTAAGTGTTAGCGTGAGGGTTTGGTTTACCTGAGGTTTATGGTTAGGTTGAGGGTTAGGATTAGGTTTAGGGTTTTTGTTAGGGTTAGCTTTAGAGTTACAGTTACGGTGAGGGTGTGGTTGAGGGTGAGGTTTAGGGTTAGGGTGAGGCTTGGGTTGAGGTTAAGATTTAGGGTTATGGTTAGGGTTAGGATTAGGGTTAGGGTGAGGGTAAGTGTGAGGGTTAGGGTTAGCCTTAGACTTAGGGTTAGGCTGAGGGTGAGGGTGAGTGTTAGGATTAGGGTTAGGGTTAGGGTTACAGTTAGGTTTAGGGTTAGGATTAGTGTTATTGTTAGGGTTTGGGTTAGCGTTAATGTGAGGGTGAGGGTGAGGGTGAGGGTGAGGGTTAGGGTTAGGTTTAGGGTGAGGTTTAGGGTTAGGGGTAGGATTAGAGTTAGGGTGAGGGTGAGGTTTAGGGTTAGATTTGGGTTAGGGGGAGTGTTAGCTTGTGGTTTATGGTTAGGGTTAGTGTTAGGGTTAAGGTTAGAGTGAGGATTAGGTTGAGGTTATGGCTTAGGGTTAGGGTTAGAGTTAGGGTGAGGGTTAGGATGAGGGTTAGGATTAGGATGGTTTAGGGTGAGGGCTTGGGTGAGGGTGAGGGTTAGGTTTAGGTTGATGGTTACGTTTACAGTTAGGGTAACTGTTAGGATGAGGTTTAGGGTTAAGGTGAGGATAATGGTAAGGGTAAAGGGGAGGTTTAGGCTGAGGGTGAGGTTTAAAATAAGGTTGAGGGTTACAGATAGGTTTAGGGTTAGGGTTAGGGTGAGGGTTAAATGAAGGATTAGGGTTAGGGTTAATGTGAGGTTTAGGGTGAGGAATTGGGATAGGGTTAGGTTGAGGGTGAGGGTTAGAATTAGGCTTAGTTTGAGGGCTAGGGTGAGGGTGAGGGTTAGTGTTAGAGTTAGGGTTAGGGTGAGATTTAGGATTAAGGTGAGGGTTAGGGTTAGTGTAAGGGTTAGTGTTAGTGTTAGGTTTAGGGTTAGGGTGAGAGTAAGTGTTAGGTTGAGGGTTATGGTTAGGGTGAGGGTTAGGGTTAGGGTTATTGTGAGGGTTAGGGTTAGGGTTACGTTTATAGTGAGGGTTAGTGTGAGGGTTAGGGTTAGGGTTAGGTTGAGGTTTAATGTTAGGGTTAGATTTTGAGTTAGGGTTAGGGTGAGGGTGAGGATTAGGGGTAGAGTTAGGGTTACGGTGAGGGTTAGGTGAGCATTAGGGTTATGGTAAGGGTTAGGGTGGGGTTGACAGTAAGGGTAAACTTGAGTGTTAGGCTGAGTGTAATGGTTTCGGTCGGGTGAGGGTTAGGGATATGGTGAGGGTTAGGGTTATGGGAAGGATGTGGGTGAGGGTTAGATTGAGGATTAGTGTTACGGTTAGTGTGAGGTTTAGGGTGAGGATGAGGGTTAGGTTTAGGGTGAGGGCTAGGGTGAGGGTGAGGGTTAGTGTTAGGGTTAGGGTGAGGTTTAGGGTTAGGGTGATGGTTAGATTTAGTGTGAGGGTTAGTGTTAGGGTTAGGTTTTGTGTTAGGATGAGGGCAAGTGTTAGGTCGAGGGTTACGGTTAGGGTGAGGGTTATGGATAGGTTGAGGTTAGGGTTAGGTTTAGGGTTATTGTTATGTTTAGGGGTAGGGTTATGGTTACAGTGAGGGTGATGCTGAGGGTTAGGTTAGGGTTAGGATGAGGTTTAGCTTTAGGGTTAGGGTGAGAGTTAGGGTTAGGGTGAGAGTGAGGTTTACAGGTAGAATTAGGGTTAATGTTAGAGTTAGGGTGAGGGTAAGGTTTAGGGTTAGGCTTAGGCATAGGCTTTGGCCGAGCATGAGGGTGAGGGTTAGGGTTAGGGTTAGGGTGATGGTTAGTGTTAGGGTTAGGGTGAGTGTTACTATGAGGTTTAGGGTTAGGATTAGGGTTAGGGTGAGGGCTAGACTGAGGGTTAGGGTGAGGGTTATGTTTAGTGATAGGGTTAGGTTAGGATTAGGGTTAGTGTGAGGGTGAGGGTGAGGGTTAGTGTTAGGGTTACCATTAGGCTTAGGGTTATGGTGAGGTTTACGGTTAGGGTTTGGTTTAGTGTGAGGGTGAGGCTGAGAATTAGTGTTAGCTTTAGGGTTAGGGTTAGGGTTAGATTGAGGGTTAGGCTTAGGTTTAGAGTGAGGGTTACGATGAGAGTTAGGGATAGGGTTAGGGTTAGGCTTAGGGTTAGGCTGAAGGTGAGTGTGAGGGTTAGGTTAAGGGTTTGGGTCAGGGTGAGGGTGAGGCTGAGCATTACTGTTAAGTTTATGGTTAGGCTTAGGGTTAGGTTTAGGGTTAGGGCTAGGGTTAGGTTGAGGGTTAGGGTTAGGGTTAGGGTTAGGGTTATGGGCAGAGTTTAGGTGAGGTTTAGGGTTAGGGTTAGTGTTAGGGTGAGGGTGAGGGTGAGGGTTAGTTTGAGGTTTAGGGATAGGGTTAGGTTTAGGACTTGGGTTAGGGTGAGGGTGAGGGTGTGGGTTAGCCTTAGGCTTAGGGTTAGGGTGAGGGTGAGTGTGGGGGTGAGAATTAGGGTTAGTGTTATGGTTAGGTTTAGGGTGAGGGTGAGTGTGAGGGTGGGGGTGAGCATTAGGTTTAGGGTGATGGTTCGGGTTAGGGTTAGTGTTATTGTTAGGGTTAAGGTTATAGTTACAGTGAGTTTGAGGGTGAGGGTGAGGGTTAGGGTTAGGGTTAAGGTGGGGTTTAGGGTTAGGGTTAGGGTGATTGTGAGGTTTCGGGTTAGATATAGGGTTAGGTAGAGGGTTAATGTGAGGGTTAGGGATAGGGTTAGTGTTAGGGTTAGGGTGAGGTTGAGGGTTAGGTTGAGTTTTAGGGTTAGGGTTAGTGTTAGTGTTAGCGTTAGGTTGAGAGTTAGGGGGAGGTTTAGGGTTAGGGTTAGGGTTAGCGTTAGCGTTAAGATGTGGGTGAGGTTTAGTTTTAGAAGTAGGATTCGGGTAAGGCTGAGGGTGAGGGTTAGGTTTAGGTTTAGTGTTAGGGTTAGGGTGAGGGTTAAGGTGAGGGTGTGGGTTAGGGTTAGGGTTAGGATTAGAGTTATGGTTAGGGTGAGTGAGAGTGTTAGGATTAGGCTTAGGCTTAGCCTTAGGTTTAGGCTGATGGTGAGTGTGAGGTTTCGGGGTAGAGTTAGGGTGAGGGTGAGGGTTAGGCTTAGACTTAGGGTTAGGCTGAGGGTGAGGGTGGGGGTGAGGATTAGGGATAGTGTTAGGGTTAGGTTTAGGTTTAGGCTGAGGGTGAGAGTGGTGGTGAGCATTAGGGTTAGGGTGATTTTTCGGGTTAGGGTTAGTGTTATTGTTAGGGTTAGGGTTAGAGTTACAGTGATGGTGAGAGTGCGGATGAGGGTTAGGTCTAGGGATAGGGTGTGGTTTAGGGTTAGGGTAACGGTTAGGGTGAGGGTGAGGTTTAAGGGTAAATATAGGGTTAGAGAGAGGGTTAGGGTGAGGGTTAGGTATAGGGTTAGTGTTAGGTTTAGGGTTACGGTTACTGTGAGGGTGAGGGTGAGGGTTAGTTTAGGGTCAGGGTGAGGATTAGGGTTTATGTTTGGGTTACAGTGAGGGTTAGGGAGAGGGTGAGTTTTAGGGATAGATTTAGGGTTAGGGTGAGGGTTAGGTTGAGGTTTAGGGTTAGGGTTAGTGTTAGTGTTAGGGTTAGGTTGAGAGTTAGGGGGAGGGTTAGGGTTAGGGTTAGTGTTATTTTAGGATGTGGGTGAGGTTTAGTGTTAGAATTAGGGTTAGTGTGAAGCTGAGGTTGAGGGTTAGGGTTAGGGTTAGGATTAGGGTTAGGGTGAGGGTGAGGGTTAGGTTTAGGGTTAGGATTAGGATTAGGGTTAGGGTTAGGGTGAGTGTGAGGGTTAGGGTTAGGGTCAGTGTTAGCCTTAGGTTTAGACTGAGGGTGAGGGTGAGGGTGAGGGTTAGGTTTAGGGTGAGGGTTAGGTTTAGGGTGAGGGTGAGGTTTAGTGTTAGGTTTAGGGTTACAGTTAGGGTTAGGGTGAGGGTGAGGTTTAGCGGTAGAATTAGGGTTAGCATCAGGGTTAGAGTTAGGGGAAGGGTGTGGGTGAGGGTTAGATTGAGGATTAGCTTTAGAGTGAGGGCTAGGGTGAGGGAGAGTGTTAGCGTTTGGGTTAGTGTGAGGTTTAGTGTTAGGGTTAGGGTTAGTGTTAGGGTGAGGGTAAGTGTTACGGTGAGGGTTAGGGTTAGGGTTAGGCTGAGAGTGAGGGTGGGGGTGAGGATTAGGGTTAGGGTGATGGTTCAGTTTAGGGTTAGTGTTATTGTTAGGGTTAGGGTTAGAGTTACAGTGAGGGAGAGGTTGTGGGTGAGGGTTAGGGTTAGGGTTAGGATGGGGTTTAGGGTTAGGGTTAGGATTATGGTGAGTGTGAGGTTTAGAGTTAGATATAGGGTTAGGGATAGGGTTAAGGTGAGGGTTAGGGATAGGGTTAGTGTTAGGGTTAGGGTGAGGTTGAGGGTTAGGTTGAGGTTTAGGTTTAGGGATAGGGTTAGGGTTAGTGTGAGTATTAGTGTTAGGGTTAGGGTTAGTGTTAGGGTGAGGGTAATTGTTAGGGTGAGGGTTTGGGTTAGGGTGAGGATTATGGTTAGGATGAGGGTTAATATTAGGGTTAGGGCTATTGTTAGGGTTAGGTTTAGGGTTACGGTTACTGTGAGCATGAGGGTGAGTTTTAGGGTTAGGGTGAGGGCTAGGGTTGGGGTTTAGGGTGAGGTTGAGGCTGAGTACTAGGGTTAGGTTTAGGGTTAGGTTTAGGGTTAGGATTAGGGTTAGGGTTACAGTGAAGGTTAGGGTTAGGCCTAGGGTTACGCTTAGGGTTAGGCTGAGGGTGAGGGTGGGGGTGAGGATTAGGGTTAGGTTAGGGTTTAAATTAGGGTTATTTTTAGTGATATGTTTTGGGTTAAGTTTGCATTAAGGGTGAGGCTGAGGGTGAGGGTTAGGGCTAGGGTTAGGCTTAGACTTAGGGTTATGCTGAGGGTGATCTTGGGGGGTTAGGAATAGGTTTTGGGTGATGGTTAGGATTAGGGTTAGGGTGAGGGTTATGATGAGGGTTAGGGTTAGGATTAGGTTTAGGGTGAGGGCTAGGGTGAGGGTGAGTATTAGGGTTAGGATTAGGCTTAGGCTTAGGTTTTGGCTGAGGGTGAGTGTGAGGGTGAGGTTTAGGGTTAGGGTGATGGATAGGGTTCGGGTTAGGGTGAGTGTTTGGATCAGGGTTAGGGTTAGGGTGAGAGTTACTGTGAGGGTGAGGGATAGATTGAGGATTAGGGTTAGGGTTAGTGTGAGGTTTAGAATGAGGATGAGGGTTAGGTTTAGGGTGAGGTTTAGGGTTAGGGTGAGAGTTAGGGTTACTGTGAGGGTTAGTGTTAGGGTGAAGGTAAGTGTTAGGGTTAGGGTTAGGGTTAGGTGTAGGCTTAGGGTTAGGGTGAGGGTTAGGGTTAGGATTTGTGTAAGGGTGTGCGTGAGGCTGAGGATTAGGGTTAGGTTTAGGGTTAGGGTTAGGGTTAGGTTTAGGGTTAAGTTTAGGATTATGGTGAGGGTTAGGGTTAGCGTTAGGCTTAGGCCTAGGGTTAGGCTGAGGGTGAGGGTGAGGGTGGGGGTGCAGATTAGGTTTTGGGTTAGGGTTAGGGTTTGGTTTATTGTTAGTGTTATGATTAGGGTTAAGTTTGCGGTGAGAGTGAGGCTGAGGGTGAGGGTTATGGTTAGGGTCAGGTTTAGTGTTCGTGTTAGGGTTAGTGTTAATGTTAGGGTTAGGGTTAGAGTTACGGTGAAGTTGAGGGTGAGGGTGAGGGTTTTGGTTAGGGTGAGTTTTAGAGTGAGTTTTAGGGTACGGGTTAGGGTTAGGGTGAGGGTGAGGTTTAGGGTTAGAGTTAGGTTGAGGGGGAGGGTTAGGGTGAGGGTCAGTGTTAGGTTTAGTGTTATGGTTAGGGAGAGGTTGAGGGTTAGGTTGAGGTTTAGGGATAGGGTTAGGTTTAGGATTAGGGTTAGTGTGAGGGTGAGTATGAGGGTTAGTGTGAGGGTTAGGCTTAGGCTTAGGGTTAGGCTGAGGGTGAGGGTGGGGGTGAGAATTAAGGTTAGGGTGATGATTCAGGTTGGGGTTAGTGTTATTGTTAGGGTTAGGGTTAGAGTTATGGTGAGGAGGAGGGGGAGGGTGTGGGTGCGGGTTAAGTTTAGGGTTAGGGTGAGGGTTAGGATGAGGATTAGGCTTAGGGCTAGGGTTAGGGTGAGTGCTAGGGTTTGGGTGAGGGTGAGGGTTAGTGTTAGGGTGAGGTTTAGGGTTAGGATTAGGGTTAGGGTGAGGGTGAGTGTTAGGATTAGGGTTGGGCTTAGGGTTAGGGTTAGGTTTAGGGTTAGGGTTAGTGTTATTGTTAAGGTTATGGTTAGAGTTATGGTGAGGGTGAGAGTATTGGTGAGGGTTTCGGTTAGGGTTATGGTGGGGTTTAGTGTTAGGGTTAGGTTTAGTGTTAAGTTGAGGGTGAGGTTTAGGGTTAGATATAGTTTTAGGGGGATGGTTAGAGTGAGGGTTAAGTTTAGGGTTAGTGTTAGGGTTAGTGTGAGTGTGAGGGTTAGGTTGAGGTGTCCGGTTAGGATTAGGTTTAGTGTGAGGGTTAGTGTTAGGGTTACTGTTAGTGTTAGGTTGACGATATTTGTTAGGGTGAGGGTTTGGGTTAGGGTGAGGGTTATGGTTCGGGTGAGGGTTAGGGTTGGGGTGATTTTTAGGGTTAGGGTTATAGTTACAGTTATGGTGAGGGTGAGAGTGAGGGTTATGTTTTGGGTTAGGATGAGGTTTAGGTTTAATGTTAAGGTTAGAGTTAGGGTTAGGGTGAGAGTGAGGTTTAGGTTTAGAGTTAGCCTTAGTGTTACAATTAGGGTTACAGTGAGGTTTAGGGTTAGGATTAGGCTTCGGCTTAGGCTTAGGCTGAGAATGACGTTGAGGGTTAAGGTTAGGGTTAGGGTGAGGGTTAGGGTTAGGTTTAGGGTGAGGGTTAGGGTGAGGTTTAGGGTTAGCATTAAGGTTAGGCTTAGGGCTAGGGTGAGTGTTAGGGTGAGGGTTAGGGTTAGGGATAGGGTTAGGGTTAGGATTAGGTTTAGGTTTAGCGTGAGGGTGAGGGTTAGAGTTAGGGTTAGGATTAGGCTTAGGTTTAGGGTGAGGGTTAAGTTTAGGTTTTGGGTTACGGTGAGGGTGAGGATGAGCATTAGGATTAGGTTTAAGGTTAGGGTGAGGTTTAGGTTTAGGTTTAGGGTTAGGGTTAGGTTTCATTGAGAGAGTTAGGGATAGGGTTATGGTTTGCCTGAGGGTGAGGGTGGGGTGAGGATTAGGGTTAGGGTTAGGGTTTAAATTAGGGTTATTTTTAGTGTTATGTTTTGGGTTGTTTGCAGTGAGGGTGAGGCTGAGGGTGAGGGTTATTGCTAGGGATAGGCTTAGGCTTAGGGTTAGGCTGAGGGTGATCTTAGGGGTTAGGAATAGGTTTTGGGTGATGGTTAGGATTAGGGTTAGGTTGAGGGTTATAATGATGGTTAGGGTTAGGATTAGGTTTAGGGTGAGGGCTAGGGTGAGGGTGAGTGTTAGGGTTAGGCTTAGGCTTAGGTTTAGGCTGAGGGTGAGGGTGAGGTTTAGGGTTAGGGAGATGGATAGGGTTAGGGTTAGGGTGAGTGTTTGGATGAGGGTTAGGGTTAGGGTGAGTGTTAGGGTGAGCGTGAGGGATAGATTGAGGATTAGGGTTAGGGTTAGTGTGAGGTTTAGGGTGAGGATGAGTGTTACGGTTATGGCTTGGGTTACGGTTAGAATTAAGTTTGGGGTGGGGACTAGGGTGAGGCTGAGGGTTAGGGTTAGGGTTAGGGTGAGGTTTAGGGTTAGGGTGAGAGTTAGGGTTACTGTGAGGGTTAGTGTTAGAGTTACGGTTAGTGTTAGTGTGAGGGTAAGTGTTAGAGTGAGGATTAGTGTTAGGTTGGGGTTATGGTTAGAGTGAGGTTTAGGGTTAGTTTTAGGGTTATTGTGAGGTTTAGGGTTAGGGGTACGGTGAGGGTGAGTTTGAGGGTTAGATTTAGGGGAGGTTTAGGGTTAAGGTTAGGGTTAGAGTTAGGGTTAGGGTGAGTGTGAGGTGTAGGGTTAGAGTTAGGGTTCAGGTGAGGGTTAGGATGAGGGTTAGGTTTAGGGTTAGTTTTAGGTTTAGGGTTAGGGTGAGGTTAAGTGTTAGGGTTATGGTTAGGATTAGGGTTAGGGTGAGGGTGAGTGTGTGGGTTAGGGTTATGTTTAGGGTTAGGCTTAGGGTTAGGCTGCGGGTTAGGTTGAGGGGGAATGTTAGGGTTCGGGTGAGGGTTAGTGTTAGGGTTAGTGTGAGGGTTAGGATGAAGGTTAGGTTTAGGATTAGGGTTAGGGTGAGGGCTAGGGTGAAGGTGAGTTTTAGTGTTAGGGTTAGGGTGAGGGCAAGGGTTAGGGTTAGGGTCAATGTGAGTTTGAGGTTTAGGGTTAGAGATAGGGTTAGGGTGAGTGTTAGGGTGAGGGTTTGGCTTAGTGTTAGTGTTAGAGTTAGGGTTAGGGTGAGGGTTAGCGTGAGGTTGTGTGTTAGGGTTAGGGTTAGGATTAGGATTAGGATTAGGTTTAGGGAAAGGGGGAGTGTGAGGGTTAGAGATAGCCTTAGGTTTAGGCTGAAGGTGAAGGTGAGGGTGAGGGTTAGGGTTAGGGTTAGGGTGAGAGTTAGGGATCGGTTAAGTTTAATTTTAGGGTGAGGGTTAGGGTTAGGTTTAGGATGAGGTGTAGGTTTAGGATTAGGGTTGGGGTGAGGGCTAGGGTGAGGCTTAGGGTGAGGGTTAGGGTTAGGTTTAGGGTTAGTTTTAGGTGTAGGTTTAGGGTGAGGGTGAGTGTGAGCGTTAGGGTTAGGGTTAGGGTTAGGCTTAGGGTTAGGGTGAGGGTTAGAGTTAGGGTTTGGGTTAGGGTGACGGTGTGGCTGAGGATTAGGGTTAGGTTTTGGGTTAGGGTTAGGGTTAGGTTTAGGGTTACAGTGAGAATTAGGGTTAGGTTAAGGGTGAGGGTTATGCTTAGGGTTAGGATTAGGGTTATGGTAAGTGTTAGGGTGACTGTGAGGGTTAGGGTTAGGCTTAGGTTTAGGCTGAGGGTGAGGGTGAGGGTGAGGGTTAGGGTAATGGTGAAAGTTAGGGTTATGGTTAGGGTGAGAGTTAGGGTTCGGTTAAGTTTAGGGTTAGGGTGAGAGTTATGGTTAGCGTATTGTTAGGGTTAGGGTAAGGGTTAGGGTTAGGGTTACAGGTATAGTGCGAGTGAGGGTTAGGTTTAGGGTTAGGATGAGGTTTAGGTTTAGCCTTAGGTTTAGAGTTAGGTTTTGGATGAGGGTGAGATTTAGGGTTAGAGTTAGGGTTAGTGTTAGGATTAGGTTTAGGGTGAGGTTTAATGTTAGGGTTAGGCTTAGGCTTAGGCTTAGGCCGAGCATGATTGTGAGGGTTAGGCTTCAGGTTATGGTGAGTGTTAGAGTTAGGGTTGGGGTGAGATTTAGGATGAGGTTTAGGATTAGGATTAGGGTAAGGGGGAGGGTTAGGGTGAGGGCTAGGGATAGGGATAGGGTTAGGTTTAGGAATAGGGTTAGGGAGAGGGTGAGTGTAAGAGATATGGTTAGGGTTAGAATTAGGCTTAGAGTTAGGATGAGGGTTAGGGGTAGGGTGTGGGTTAGGGTGAGGGCAAGGCTGAGGATTAGGGTTACGTTTAGGGTTAAGATTAGGGTTAGGTTTAGGTTTAGGGTTAGTGTTAGGGTTAGGGTTAGGGTTAGGGTTATGGTGAGGGTTAGGTTTAGGCTGAGGGTGAGGGTTAGGTTTAGGGTTAGGGTGAGGTTTAGGATTAGGGTTAGGGTCAGGGTGAGGTTTAGGGTTTGGGTTAGGGTTAGAGTTAGGATTAGGGTGAGCGGGAGGTTTAGGGTTAGGGTTAGGGTTAGGGTCATGTTTAGGTTGAGGGTTAGGTTTAGTGTGAGGGTTAGGTTTACAGTTAGAGTTAGGGGGAGGGTTAGGTTTAGGGTTGGGGTTAGATTTAGGATTAGGGTTAGGGTGAGGGTTCGTATGTGTGTTAGGGTTAGGTTTAGGGTTCGGCTTAGGGTTAGGCTGAGGGTGAGGTTTAGGGTTAGGGTTAGGTTGAGGTTTAGGGTTAAGTTTTGGGTGAGGGTGAGGGTTAGGCTTAGGGTTAGGATAAGAATTAGGGTAAGGGTTAGGGAGAGTGTGAGGGTTAGGTTTAGGATTAGGGTTAGACTAGGTTTAGACTGAGGGTGAGGGTGAGGGTGAGAGTTAGGGTTAGGTTGAGGGTCAGGTTTAGTGTTAGGTTGAGACTTAGGGTTCGGGTTAAGTTCAGGGTTAGGGTGAGGATTAGGGTTAAAATTAGGGTTAAGTTGAGGGATAAGGTTAGGCTTAGTGTGAGGCTTAGGTGAGGATTAGGGTTAGGATTAGGGTTAGGGTGAGGGCTAGGGTGAGGGTGAGGGTTCGGGTTAGTGTTAGGATGTGGTTTAGGTTTAGGGTTAGGGTTAGGGTGAGGGTTAGGATGAGAGTTAGGGTTACGGTGATGTGAGTGTTAGGGTTAGGGTGAGGTTTAGGGTTAGTATTAGGGTTAGGTTGATGGTGAGTGTTAGGATTAAGGTTAGGGTTAGGTTTAGGGTTAGGTTTAGGTTTACGATTACTGTTATTTTTAGGGTTATGTTTAGAGTAACAGTGAGGGTGAGGTTGAGGGTGAGGGTGAGGGTGTGGGTTAGGGTGAGGGTTAGGGTGAGGTTTAGGGTTAAGCTTAGGATTAGGGTTAAGGTGAGGGTGAGGTTTACGGTTAGATTTAGGGTTAGGGGGAGTGTTAGGTCGAGGGTTAGGGTTAGGGTTAGGGTTAGGGTTTAGGTTAGGGTGAGGGTTAGGTTGAGGTTTAGAGTTAGGGTTATGTTTAGTGTTAGGGTTAGGGTGAGGGTGAGGATGAGTGTGAGGGTTAGGGTTAGGTTTCAGCTTAGGCTTAGGGTTAGGCTGAGGGTGAGTGTGCGGGTGAGTATTAGGGTTAGGGTGATGGTTAGGATTAGGGTAAGGGTGAGGGCTCAGGTGAGGGCTCTGGTTAGGGTAAGGCTTAGCTTAGGCTTAGGGTTAGGCTGAGGGTGAGGTTGAGGGTGAGGGTTAGGGTTAGTGTGATGGTTAGGTTTACGGTTAGGGTGAGGGTTGGGATGAGGTTTAGGGTTAGGGTGAGGTTAGGGTGAGGATGATGGTAACGGTTAATTTGAGGTTTATGGTGAGGGTGAGGGTTAAGACAAGGGTGAGGGTTAGGGTTAGGTTTAGGGTTAGTGTAAGGGTTAGGGTTAGGGATAGGATGAGGATTAGATTGAGCATTAGTGTTAGGGTTAGTGTGAGGGCTAGGGTGAGGGTGAGGGTTAGGGTTAGTGTTAGGGTTAGGGTTAGTGTTAGGGTGACGGTAAGTGGTAGGGTGAGGGTTAGGGTTAGGGTGAGGGTTATGGTTAGGGTGAGGGTTAGGGTTAGGTTGAGGGTAAATGTTAGGGTGAATGTTAGGGTGAGGGTTAGGGTTAGGGATAGGGTTAGGTTTAGGATTAGGGTTAGGTTGAGGGTGACTGTGAGGGTTAGGGTTAAGGTTAGGCTTAGGGTAAGGCTGAGTGTTAGGGTTAGGGTTTGGGTTAGGGAGAGGGTGAGGCTGAGGATTAGGGTTAGGTTTAGGGTTAGATTTAGGGTTAGGGTTAGGGATAGGTTTAGGGTTAGCGTAGGATTATGGTGAGGGTTAGGGTTAGGGTTAGGCTTAGGTTTAGGCTGAGGGTGAGGGTGAGGGTGAGTGTTATGGTTATGGTTATGGTTAGGGTTAGGTTTAGGGTAAGTGTTATTGTTAGAGTTAGGGGTAAAATTATGGTGATTTTGAAATTGAGGTTGAGGGTTAGGGTTAGGTTGAGGTTTAGGGTTAGGGTTAGGTTTATTGTGAGGGTGTCGGTAAGGTTAAAGGTGAGGGTGAGGGTTACAGTAAGGGTGAGGGTTAGGGTTAGGGTGAGGTTTAGGGTTACGGTTGGGGTGAGATTTAGGGTTCAGGTTAAGTTTAGGGTTAGGTCGAGAGTTTGGTAAGGGTTATGGTGAGGGTGAGGGTTAGGGTTAGGTTGAGGCTTAGTGTTAGGATTAGGGTTAGGGTGAGTGTGAAGTTTAGGGTTAGTGTTAGGGTGAGGGTTAGGATGAGGATTAGGGTTAGGATTAGGGTTTGGGTGAGGGCTAGTTTGAGGTTGAGGTTTAGGGTTAGTGTTAGGGTGAGGTTTAGACTTTGGGTTAGGGTTAGAGTGAGGGTTACGGTGAGTGTGAAATTTAGGGTTAGAGTTAGGTTTAGGGTGAGGGTTAGGTTGAGTTTGAGGGTTAGGGTTAGTGTTAGGGTTAGGGTTATGTTGAAAGTTAGGGGGAGGGTTAGGGTTAGGGTTAGGGTTAGCCTTTGGGTAAGGGTGAGGTTGAGATTTAGGGTTAGAATTAGGGTTAGGTTGAGGCTGAGGGAGAGGGTGAGGGTTAGGGTTAGGGTTAGGGTTAGGATTAGGATTAGGGTTAAGGTTAGGGTGAGTGTGAGGGTTAGGGTTAGCCTTAGGTTTTAGCTGAGGTTGAGTTTGTGGTTAAGTGTTAAAGTTAGGGTTAGGTTTAGTGTTAGATTTAGGGTTAGGGTGAGGGTGAGGTTTAGGGTTAGAGTTAGGGTTAGGTTGAGGGTTAGTTTGAGTGTTAGGGTTAGGGTGAGTGTTAGGGTGGGGGTGATGGTAAGGGTAAATGTGAGGGTTAGGCTAAGGGTGATGTTTAGTGTAAGGGTGAGGGTTAGGGTTAGGGTTAGGGTGAGAGTTAGGGTTCGGGTTAAGTTTAGGGTTAGGGTGAGGGTTAGGGTAAGGGTTACGGTGAGGGTGAGAGTTATTGTTAGGTTGAGGTTTAGGGTTAGGATTAGGGTTAGGGTGAGGGTGAGGGTTAGAGTTACTGTTAGGGTGAGGGATAGGATGAGGGTTAGGGTTGGGATTAGGGTTAGTGTTAGGGTGAGGGCTAGGCTGAGGGTGAGGTTTAGGATTAGGATTAGGGTGAGGTTTAGGTTTAGTGTTAGGGTTAGGGTTATGGTGAGGTTGAGGTTTAGGGTTAGATTTAGGGTTAGGTTGAGACTGAGGTTGAGGGTTATGGTTAGGGTAAGTGTTAGAATTTGGGTTAGGGTGAGGGCTTGGGTGAGGGTGAGGGTTAGGTTTAGGTTGATGGTTACGTTTACAGTTAGGGTAACTGTTAGGATGAGGTTTAGGGTTAAGGTGAGGATAATGGTAAGGGTAAAGGGGAGGTTTAGGCTGAGGGTGAGGTTTAAAATAAGGTTGAGGGTTACAGATAGGTTTAGGGTTAGGGTTAGGGTGAGGGTTAAATGAAGGATTAGGGTTAGGGTTAATGTGAGGTTTAGGGTGAGGAATTGGGATAGGGTTAGGTTGAGGGTGAGGGTTAGAATTAGGCTTAGTTTGAGGGCTAGGGTGAGGGTGAGGGTTAGTGTTAGAGTTAGGGTTAGGGTGAGATTTAGGATTAAGGTGAGGGTTAGGGTTAGTGTAAGGGTTAGTGTTAGTGTTAGGTTTAGGGTTAGGGTGAGAGTAAGTGTTAGGTTGAGGGTTATGGTTAGGGTGAGGGTTAGGGTTAGGGTTATTGTGAGGGTTAGGGTTAGGGTTACGTTTATAGTGAGGGTTAGTGTGAGGGTTAGGGTTAGGGTTAGGTTGAGGTTTAATGTTAGGGTTAGATTTTGAGTTAGGGTTAGGGTGAGGGTGAGGATTAGGGGTAGAGTTAGGGTTACGGTGAGGGTTAGGTGAGCATTAGGGTTATGGTAAGGGTTAGGGTGGGGTTGACAGTAAGGGTAAACTTGAGTGTTAGGCTGAGTGTAATGGTTTCGGTCGGGTGAGGGTTAGGGATATGGTGAGGGTTAGGGTTATGGGAAGGATGTGGGTGAGGGTTAGATTGAGGATTAGTGTTACGGTTAGTGTGAGGTTTAGGGTGAGGATGAGGGTTAGGTTTAGGGTGAGGGCTAGGGTGAGGGTGAGGGTTAGTGTTAGGGTTAGGGTGAGGTTTAGGGTTAGGGTGATGGTTAGATTTAGTGTGAGGGTTAGTGTTAGGGTTAGGTTTTGTGTTAGGATGAGGGCAAGTGTTAGGTCGAGGGTTACGGTTAGGGTGAGGGTTATGGATAGGTTGAGGTTAGGGTTAGGTTTAGGGTTATTGTTATGTTTAGGGGTAGGGTTATGGTTACAGTGAGGGTGATGCTGAGGGTTAGGTTAGGGTTAGGATGAGGTTTAGCTTTAGGGTTAGGGTGAGAGTTAGGGTTAGGGTGAGAGTGAGGTTTACAGGTAGAATTAGGGTTAATGTTAGAGTTAGGGTGAGGGTAAGGTTTAGGGTTAGGCTTAGGCATAGGCTTTGGCCGAGCATGAGGGTGAGGGTTAGGGTTAGGGTTAGGGTGATGGTTAGTGTTAGGGTTAGGGTGAGTGTTACTATGAGGTTTAGGGTTAGGATTAGGGTTAGGGTGAGGGCTAGACTGAGGGTTAGGGTGAGGGTTATGTTTAGTGATAGGGTTAGGTTAGGATTAGGGTTAGTGTGAGGGTGAGGGTGAGGGTTAGTGTTAGGGTTACCATTAGGCTTAGGGTTATGGTGAGGTTTACGGTTAGGGTTTGGTTTAGTGTGAGGGTGAGGCTGAGAATTAGTGTTAGCTTTAGGGTTAGGGTTAGGGTTAGATTGAGGGTTAGGCTTAGGTTTAGAGTGAGGGTTACGATGAGAGTTAGGGATAGGGTTAGGGTTAGGCTTAGGGTTAGGCTGAAGGTGAGTGTGAGGGTTAGGTTAAGGGTTTGGGTCAGGGTGAGGGTGAGGCTGAGCATTACTGTTAAGTTTATGGTTAGGCTTAGGGTTAGGTTTAGGGTTAGGGCTAGGGTTAGGTTGAGGGTTAGGGTTAGGGTTAGGGTTAGGGTTATGGGCAGAGTTTAGGTGAGGTTTAGGGTTAGGGTTAGTGTTAGGGTGAGGGTGAGGGTGAGGGTTAGTTTGAGGTTTAGGGATAGGGTTAGGTTTAGGACTTGGGTTAGGGTGAGGGTGAGGGTGTGGGTTAGCCTTAGGCTTAGGGTTAGGGTGAGGGTGAGTGTGGGGGTGAGAATTAGGGTTAGTGTTATGGTTAGGTTTAGGGTGAGGGTGAGTGTGAGGGTGGGGGTGAGCATTAGGTTTAGGGTGATGGTTCGGGTTAGGGTTAGTGTTATTGTTAGGGTTAAGGTTATAGTTACAGTGAGTTTGAGGGTGAGGGTGAGGGTTAGGGTTAGGGTTAAGGTGGGGTTTAGGGTTAGGGTTAGGGTGATTGTGAGGTTTCGGGTTAGATATAGGGTTAGGTAGAGGGTTAATGTGAGGGTTAGGGATAGGGTTAGTGTTAGGGTTAGGGTGAGGTTGAGGGTTAGGTTGAGTTTTAGGGTTAGGGTTAGTGTTAGTGTTAGCGTTAGGTTGAGAGTTAGGGGGAGGTTTAGGGTTAGGGTTAGGGTTAGCGTTAGCGTTAAGATGTGGGTGAGGTTTAGTTTTAGAAGTAGGATTCGGGTAAGGCTGAGGGTGAGGGTTAGGTTTAGGTTTAGTGTTAGGGTTAGGGTGAGGGTTAAGGTGAGGGTGTGGGTTAGGGTTAGGGTTAGGATTAGAGTTATGGTTAGGGTGAGTGAGAGTGTTAGGATTAGGCTTAGGCTTAGCCTTAGGTTTAGGCTGATGGTGAGTGTGAGGTTTCGGGGTAGAGTTAGGGTGAGGGTGAGGGTTAGGCTTAGACTTAGGGTTAGGCTGAGGGTGAGGGTGGGGGTGAGGATTAGGGATAGTGTTAGGGTTAGGTTTAGGTTTAGGCTGAGGGTGAGAGTGGTGGTGAGCATTAGGGTTAGGGTGATTTTTCGGGTTAGGGTTAGTGTTATTGTTAGGGTTAGGGTTAGAGTTACAGTGATGGTGAGAGTGCGGATGAGGGTTAGGTCTAGGGATAGGGTGTGGTTTAGGGTTAGGGTAACGGTTAGGGTGAGGGTGAGGTTTAAGGGTAAATATAGGGTTAGAGAGAGGGTTAGGGTGAGGGTTAGGTATAGGGTTAGTGTTAGGTTTAGGGTTACGGTTACTGTGAGGGTGAGGGTGAGGGTTAGTTTAGGGTCAGGGTGAGGATTAGGGTTTATGTTTGGGTTACAGTGAGGGTTAGGGAGAGGGTGAGTTTTAGGGATAGATTTAGGGTTAGGGTGAGGGTTAGGTTGAGGTTTAGGGTTAGGGTTAGTGTTAGTGTTAGGGTTAGGTTGAGAGTTAGGGGGAGGGTTAGGGTTAGGGTTAGTGTTATTTTAGGATGTGGGTGAGGTTTAGTGTTAGAATTAGGGTTAGTGTGAAGCTGAGGTTGAGGGTTAGGGTTAGGGTTAGGATTAGGGTTAGGGTGAGGGTGAGGGTTAGGTTTAGGGTTAGGATTAGGATTAGGGTTAGGGTTAGGGTGAGTGTGAGGGTTAGGGTTAGGGTCAGTGTTAGCCTTAGGTTTAGACTGAGGGTGAGGGTGAGGGTGAGGGTTAGGTTTAGGGTGAGGGTTAGGTTTAGGGTGAGGGTGAGGTTTAGTGTTAGGTTTAGGGTTACAGTTAGGGTTAGGGTGAGGGTGAGGTTTAGCGGTAGAATTAGGGTTAGCATCAGGGTTAGAGTTAGGGGAAGGGTGTGGGTGAGGGTTAGATTGAGGATTAGCTTTAGAGTGAGGGCTAGGGTGAGGGAGAGTGTTAGCGTTTGGGTTAGTGTGAGGTTTAGTGTTAGGGTTAGGGTTAGTGTTAGGGTGAGGGTAAGTGTTACGGTGAGGGTTAGGGTTAGGGTTAGGCTGAGAGTGAGGGTGGGGGTGAGGATTAGGGTTAGGGTGATGGTTCAGTTTAGGGTTAGTGTTATTGTTAGGGTTAGGGTTAGAGTTACAGTGAGGGAGAGGTTGTGGGTGAGGGTTAGGGTTAGGGTTAGGATGGGGTTTAGGGTTAGGGTTAGGATTATGGTGAGTGTGAGGTTTAGAGTTAGATATAGGGTTAGGGATAGGGTTAAGGTGAGGGTTAGGGATAGGGTTAGTGTTAGGGTTAGGGTGAGGTTGAGGGTTAGGTTGAGGTTTAGGTTTAGGGATAGGGTTAGGGTTAGTGTGAGTATTAGTGTTAGGGTTAGGGTTAGTGTTAGGGTGAGGGTAATTGTTAGGGTGAGGGTTTGGGTTAGGGTGAGGATTATGGTTAGGATGAGGGTTAATATTAGGGTTAGGGCTATTGTTAGGGTTAGGTTTAGGGTTACGGTTACTGTGAGCATGAGGGTGAGTTTTAGGGTTAGGGTGAGGGCTAGGGTTGGGGTTTAGGGTGAGGTTGAGGCTGAGTACTAGGGTTAGGTTTAGGGTTAGGTTTAGGGTTAGGATTAGGGTTAGGGTTACAGTGAAGGTTAGGGTTAGGCCTAGGGTTACGCTTAGGGTTAGGCTGAGGGTGAGGGTGGGGGTGAGGATTAGGGTTAGGTTAGGGTTTAAATTAGGGTTATTTTTAGTGATATGTTTTGGGTTAAGTTTGCATTAAGGGTGAGGCTGAGGGTGAGGGTTAGGGCTAGGGTTAGGCTTAGACTTAGGGTTATGCTGAGGGTGATCTTGGGGGGTTAGGAATAGGTTTTGGGTGATGGTTAGGATTAGGGTTAGGGTGAGGGTTATGATGAGGGTTAGGGTTAGGATTAGGTTTAGGGTGAGGGCTAGGGTGAGGGTGAGTATTAGGGTTAGGATTAGGCTTAGGCTTAGGTTTTGGCTGAGGGTGAGTGTGAGGGTGAGGTTTAGGGTTAGGGTGATGGATAGGGTTCGGGTTAGGGTGAGTGTTTGGATCAGGGTTAGGGTTAGGGTGAGAGTTACTGTGAGGGTGAGGGATAGATTGAGGATTAGGGTTAGGGTTAGTGTGAGGTTTAGAATGAGGATGAGGGTTAGGTTTAGGGTGAGGTTTAGGGTTAGGGTGAGAGTTAGGGTTACTGTGAGGGTTAGTGTTAGGGTGAAGGTAAGTGTTAGGGTTAGGGTTAGGGTTAGGTGTAGGCTTAGGGTTAGGGTGAGGGTTAGGGTTAGGATTTGTGTAAGGGTGTGCGTGAGGCTGAGGATTAGGGTTAGGTTTAGGGTTAGGGTTAGGGTTAGGTTTAGGGTTAAGTTTAGGATTATGGTGAGGGTTAGGGTTAGCGTTAGGCTTAGGCCTAGGGTTAGGCTGAGGGTGAGGGTGAGGGTGGGGGTGCAGATTAGGTTTTGGGTTAGGGTTAGGGTTTGGTTTATTGTTAGTGTTATGATTAGGGTTAAGTTTGCGGTGAGAGTGAGGCTGAGGGTGAGGGTTATGGTTAGGGTCAGGTTTAGTGTTCGTGTTAGGGTTAGTGTTAATGTTAGGGTTAGGGTTAGAGTTACGGTGAAGTTGAGGGTGAGGGTGAGGGTTTTGGTTAGGGTGAGTTTTAGAGTGAGTTTTAGGGTACGGGTTAGGGTTAGGGTGAGGGTGAGGTTTAGGGTTAGAGTTAGGTTGAGGGGGAGGGTTAGGGTGAGGGTCAGTGTTAGGTTTAGTGTTATGGTTAGGGAGAGGTTGAGGGTTAGGTTGAGGTTTAGGGATAGGGTTAGGTTTAGGATTAGGGTTAGTGTGAGGGTGAGTATGAGGGTTAGTGTGAGGGTTAGGCTTAGGCTTAGGGTTAGGCTGAGGGTGAGGGTGGGGGTGAGAATTAAGGTTAGGGTGATGATTCAGGTTGGGGTTAGTGTTATTGTTAGGGTTAGGGTTAGAGTTATGGTGAGGAGGAGGGGGAGGGTGTGGGTGCGGGTTAAGTTTAGGGTTAGGGTGAGGGTTAGGATGAGGATTAGGCTTAGGGCTAGGGTTAGGGTGAGTGCTAGGGTTTGGGTGAGGGTGAGGGTTAGTGTTAGGGTGAGGTTTAGGGTTAGGATTAGGGTTAGGGTGAGGGTGAGTGTTAGGATTAGGGTTGGGCTTAGGGTTAGGGTTAGGTTTAGGGTTAGGGTTAGTGTTATTGTTAAGGTTATGGTTAGAGTTATGGTGAGGGTGAGAGTATTGGTGAGGGTTTCGGTTAGGGTTATGGTGGGGTTTAGTGTTAGGGTTAGGTTTAGTGTTAAGTTGAGGGTGAGGTTTAGGGTTAGATATAGTTTTAGGGGGATGGTTAGAGTGAGGGTTAAGTTTAGGGTTAGTGTTAGGGTTAGTGTGAGTGTGAGGGTTAGGTTGAGGTGTCCGGTTAGGATTAGGTTTAGTGTGAGGGTTAGTGTTAGGGTTACTGTTAGTGTTAGGTTGACGATATTTGTTAGGGTGAGGGTTTGGGTTAGGGTGAGGGTTATGGTTCGGGTGAGGGTTAGGGTTGGGGTGATTTTTAGGGTTAGGGTTATAGTTACAGTTATGGTGAGGGTGAGAGTGAGGGTTATGTTTTGGGTTAGGATGAGGTTTAGGTTTAATGTTAAGGTTAGAGTTAGGGTTAGGGTGAGAGTGAGGTTTAGGTTTAGAGTTAGCCTTAGTGTTACAATTAGGGTTACAGTGAGGTTTAGGGTTAGGATTAGGCTTCGGCTTAGGCTTAGGCTGAGAATGACGTTGAGGGTTAAGGTTAGGGTTAGGGTGAGGGTTAGGGTTAGGTTTAGGGTGAGGGTTAGGGTGAGGTTTAGGGTTAGCATTAAGGTTAGGCTTAGGGCTAGGGTGAGTGTTAGGGTGAGGGTTAGGGTTAGGGATAGGGTTAGGGTTAGGATTAGGTTTAGGTTTAGCGTGAGGGTGAGGGTTAGAGTTAGGGTTAGGATTAGGCTTAGGTTTAGGGTGAGGGTTAAGTTTAGGTTTTGGGTTACGGTGAGGGTGAGGATGAGCATTAGGATTAGGTTTAAGGTTAGGGTGAGGTTTAGGTTTAGGTTTAGGGTTAGGGTTAGGTTTCATTGAGAGAGTTAGGGATAGGGTTATGGTTTGCCTGAGGGTGAGGGTGGGGTGAGGATTAGGGTTAGGGTTAGGGTTTAAATTAGGGTTATTTTTAGTGTTATGTTTTGGGTTGTTTGCAGTGAGGGTGAGGCTGAGGGTGAGGGTTATTGCTAGGGATAGGCTTAGGCTTAGGGTTAGGCTGAGGGTGATCTTAGGGGTTAGGAATAGGTTTTGGGTGATGGTTAGGATTAGGGTTAGGTTGAGGGTTATAATGATGGTTAGGGTTAGGATTAGGTTTAGGGTGAGGGCTAGGGTGAGGGTGAGTGTTAGGGTTAGGCTTAGGCTTAGGTTTAGGCTGAGGGTGAGGGTGAGGTTTAGGGTTAGGGAGATGGATAGGGTTAGGGTTAGGGTGAGTGTTTGGATGAGGGTTAGGGTTAGGGTGAGTGTTAGGGTGAGCGTGAGGGATAGATTGAGGATTAGGGTTAGGGTTAGTGTGAGGTTTAGGGTGAGGATGAGTGTTACGGTTATGGCTTGGGTTACGGTTAGAATTAAGTTTGGGGTGGGGACTAGGGTGAGGCTGAGGGTTAGGGTTAGGGTTAGGGTGAGGTTTAGGGTTAGGGTGAGAGTTAGGGTTACTGTGAGGGTTAGTGTTAGAGTTACGGTTAGTGTTAGTGTGAGGGTAAGTGTTAGAGTGAGGATTAGTGTTAGGTTGGGGTTATGGTTAGAGTGAGGTTTAGGGTTAGTTTTAGGGTTATTGTGAGGTTTAGGGTTAGGGGTACGGTGAGGGTGAGTTTGAGGGTTAGATTTAGGGGAGGTTTAGGGTTAAGGTTAGGGTTAGAGTTAGGGTTAGGGTGAGTGTGAGGTGTAGGGTTAGAGTTAGGGTTCAGGTGAGGGTTAGGATGAGGGTTAGGTTTAGGGTTAGTTTTAGGTTTAGGGTTAGGGTGAGGTTAAGTGTTAGGGTTATGGTTAGGATTAGGGTTAGGGTGAGGGTGAGTGTGTGGGTTAGGGTTATGTTTAGGGTTAGGCTTAGGGTTAGGCTGCGGGTTAGGTTGAGGGGGAATGTTAGGGTTCGGGTGAGGGTTAGTGTTAGGGTTAGTGTGAGGGTTAGGATGAAGGTTAGGTTTAGGATTAGGGTTAGGGTGAGGGCTAGGGTGAAGGTGAGTTTTAGTGTTAGGGTTAGGGTGAGGGCAAGGGTTAGGGTTAGGGTCAATGTGAGTTTGAGGTTTAGGGTTAGAGATAGGGTTAGGGTGAGTGTTAGGGTGAGGGTTTGGCTTAGTGTTAGTGTTAGAGTTAGGGTTAGGGTGAGGGTTAGCGTGAGGTTGTGTGTTAGGGTTAGGGTTAGGATTAGGATTAGGATTAGGTTTAGGGAAAGGGGGAGTGTGAGGGTTAGAGATAGCCTTAGGTTTAGGCTGAAGGTGAAGGTGAGGGTGAGGGTTAGGGTTAGGGTTAGGGTGAGAGTTAGGGATCGGTTAAGTTTAATTTTAGGGTGAGGGTTAGGGTTAGGTTTAGGATGAGGTGTAGGTTTAGGATTAGGGTTGGGGTGAGGGCTAGGGTGAGGCTTAGGGTGAGGGTTAGGGTTAGGTTTAGGGTTAGTTTTAGGTGTAGGTTTAGGGTGAGGGTGAGTGTGAGCGTTAGGGTTAGGGTTAGGGTTAGGCTTAGGGTTAGGGTGAGGGTTAGAGTTAGGGTTTGGGTTAGGGTGACGGTGTGGCTGAGGATTAGGGTTAGGTTTTGGGTTAGGGTTAGGGTTAGGTTTAGGGTTACAGTGAGAATTAGGGTTAGGTTAAGGGTGAGGGTTATGCTTAGGGTTAGGATTAGGGTTATGGTAAGTGTTAGGGTGACTGTGAGGGTTAGGGTTAGGCTTAGGTTTAGGCTGAGGGTGAGGGTGAGGGTGAGGGTTAGGGTAATGGTGAAAGTTAGGGTTATGGTTAGGGTGAGAGTTAGGGTTCGGTTAAGTTTAGGGTTAGGGTGAGAGTTATGGTTAGCGTATTGTTAGGGTTAGGGTAAGGGTTAGGGTTAGGGTTACAGGTATAGTGCGAGTGAGGGTTAGGTTTAGGGTTAGGATGAGGTTTAGGTTTAGCCTTAGGTTTAGAGTTAGGTTTTGGATGAGGGTGAGATTTAGGGTTAGAGTTAGGGTTAGTGTTAGGATTAGGTTTAGGGTGAGGTTTAATGTTAGGGTTAGGCTTAGGCTTAGGCTTAGGCCGAGCATGATTGTGAGGGTTAGGCTTCAGGTTATGGTGAGTGTTAGAGTTAGGGTTGGGGTGAGATTTAGGATGAGGTTTAGGATTAGGATTAGGGTAAGGGGGAGGGTTAGGGTGAGGGCTAGGGATAGGGATAGGGTTAGGTTTAGGAATAGGGTTAGGGAGAGGGTGAGTGTAAGAGATATGGTTAGGGTTAGAATTAGGCTTAGAGTTAGGATGAGGGTTAGGGGTAGGGTGTGGGTTAGGGTGAGGGCAAGGCTGAGGATTAGGGTTACGTTTAGGGTTAAGATTAGGGTTAGGTTTAGGTTTAGGGTTAGTGTTAGGGTTAGGGTTAGGGTTAGGGTTATGGTGAGGGTTAGGTTTAGGCTGAGGGTGAGGGTTAGGTTTAGGGTTAGGGTGAGGTTTAGGATTAGGGTTAGGGTCAGGGTGAGGTTTAGGGTTTGGGTTAGGGTTAGAGTTAGGATTAGGGTGAGCGGGAGGTTTAGGGTTAGGGTTAGGGTTAGGGTCATGTTTAGGTTGAGGGTTAGGTTTAGTGTGAGGGTTAGGTTTACAGTTAGAGTTAGGGGGAGGGTTAGGTTTAGGGTTGGGGTTAGATTTAGGATTAGGGTTAGGGTGAGGGTTCGTATGTGTGTTAGGGTTAGGTTTAGGGTTCGGCTTAGGGTTAGGCTGAGGGTGAGGTTTAGGGTTAGGGTTAGGTTGAGGATTAGGGTTAAGTTTTGGGTGAGGGTGAGGGTTAGGCTTAGGGTTAGGATAAGAATTAGGGTAAGGGTTAGGGAGAGTGTGAGGGTTAGGTTTAGGATTAGGGTTAGACTAGGTTTAGACTGAGGTTGAGGGTGAGGGTGAGAGTTAGGGTTAGGTTGAGGGTCAGGTTTAGTGTTAGGTTGAGATTTAGGGTTCGGGTTAAGTTCAGGGTTAGGGTGAGGATTAGGGTTAAAATTAGGGTTAAGTTGAGGGATAAGGTTAGGCTTAGTGTGAGGCTTAGGTGAGGATTAGGGTTAGGATTAGGGTTAGGGTGAGGGCTAGGGTGAGGGTGAGGGTTCGGGTTAGTGTTAGGATGTGGTTTAGGTTTAGGGTTAGGGTTAGGGTGAGGGTTAGGATGAGAGTTAGGGTTACGGTGATGTGAGTGTTAGGGTTAGGGTGAGGTTTAGGGTTAGTATTAGGGTTAGGTTGATGGTGAGTGTTAGGATTAAGGTTAGGGTTAGGTTTAGGGTTAGGTTTAGGTTTACGATTACTGTTATTTTTAGGGTTATGTTTAGAGTAACAGTGAGGGTGAGGTTGAGGGTGAGGGTGAGGGTGTGGGTTAGGGTGAGGGTTAGGGTGAGGTTTAGGGTTAAGCTTAGGATTAGGGTTAAGGTGAGGGTGAGGTTTACGGTTAGATTTAGGGTTAGGGGGAGTGTTAGGTCGAGGGTTAGGGTTAGGGTTAGGGTTAGGGTTTAGGTTAGGGTGAGGGTTAGGTTGAGGTTTAGAGTTAGGGTTATGTTTAGTGTTAGGGTTAGGGTGAGGGTGAGGATGAGTGTGAGGGTTAGGGTTAGGTTTCAGCTTAGGCTTAGGGTTAGGCTGAGGGTGAGTGTGCGGGTGAGTATTAGGGTTAGGGTGATGGTTAGGATTAGGGTAAGGGTGAGGGCTCAGGTGAGGGCTCTGGTTAGGGTAAGGCTTAGCTTAGGCTTAGGGTTAGGCTGAGGGTGAGGTTGAGGGTGAGGGTTAGGGTTAGTGTGATGGTTAGGTTTACGGTTAGGGTGAGGGTTGGGATGAGGTTTAGGGTTAGGGTGAGGTTAGGGTGAGGATGATGGTAACGGTTAATTTGAGGTTTATGGTGAGGGTGAGGGTTAAGACAAGGGTGAGGGTTAGGGTTAGGTTTAGGGTTAGTGTAAGGGTTAGGGTTAGGGATAGGATGAGGATTAGATTGAGCATTAGTGTTAGGGTTAGTGTGAGGGCTAGGGTGAGGGTGAGGGTTAGGGTTAGTGTTAGGGTTAGGGTTAGTGTTAGGGTGACGGTAAGTGGTAGGGTGAGGGTTAGGGTTAGGGTGAGGGTTATGGTTAGGGTGAGGGTTAGGGTTAGGTTGAGGGTAAATGTTAGGGTGAATGTTAGGGTGAGGGTTAGGGTTAGGGATAGGGTTAGGTTTAGGATTAGGGTTAGGTTGAGGGTGACTGTGAGGGTTAGGGTTAAGGTTAGGCTTAGGGTAAGGCTGAGTGTTAGGGTTAGGGTTTGGGTTAGGGAGAGGGTGAGGCTGAGGATTAGGGTTAGGTTTAGGGTTAGATTTAGGGTTAGGGTTAGGGATAGGTTTAGGGTTAGCGTAGGATTATGGTGAGGGTTAAGGTTAGGGTTAGGCTTAGGTTTAGGCTGAGGGTGAGGGTGAGGGTGAGTGTTATGGTTATGGTTATGGTTAGGGTTAGGTTTAGGGTAAGTGTTATTGTTAGAGTTAGGGGTAAAATTATGGTGATTTTGAAATTGAGGTTGAGGGTTAGGGTTAGGTTGAGGTTTAGGGTTAGGGTTAGGTTTATTGTGAGGGTGTCGGTAAGGTTAAAGGTGAGGGTGAGGGTTACAGTAAGGGTGAGGGTTAGGGTTAGGGTGAGGTTTAGGGTTACGGTTGGGGTGAGATTTAGGGTTCAGGTTAAGTTTAGGGTTAGGTCGAGAGTTTGGTAAGGGTTATGGTGAGGGTGAGGGTTAGGGTTAGGTTGAGGCTTAGTGTTAGGATTAGGGTTAGGGTGAGTGTGAAGTTTAGGGTTAGTGTTAGGGTGAGGGTTAGGATGAGGATTAGGGTTAGGATTAGGGTTTGGGTGAGGGCTAGTTTGAGGTTGAGGTTTAGGGTTAGTGTTAGGGTGAGGTTTAGACTTTGGGTTAGGGTTAGAGTGAGGGTTACGGTGAGTGTGAAATTTAGGGTTAGAGTTAGGTTTAGGGTGAGGGTTAGGTTGAGTTTGAGGGTTAGGGTTAGTGTTAGGGTTAGGGTTAGGTTGAAAGTTAGGGGGAGGGTTAGGGTTAGGGTTAGGGTTAGCCTTTGGGTAAGGGTGAGGTTGAGATTTAGGGTTAGAATTAGGGTTAGGTTGAGGCTGAGGGAGAGGGTGAGGGTTAGGGTTAGGGTTAGGGTTAGGATTAGGATTAGGGTTAAGGTTAGGGTGAGTGTGAGGGTTAGGGTTAGCCTTAGGTTTTAGCTGAGGTTGAGTTTGTGGTTAAGTGTTAAAGTTAGGGTTAGGTTTAGTGTTAGATTTAGGGTTAGGGTGAGGGTGAGGTTTAGGGTTAGAGTTAGGGTTAGGTTGAGGGTTAGTTTGAGTGTTAGGGTTAGGGTGAGTGTTAGGGTGGGGGTGATGGTAAGGGTAAATGTGAGGGTTAGGCTAAGGGTGATGTTTAGTGTAAGGGTGAGGGTTAGGGTTAGGGTTAGGGTGAGAGTTAGGGTTCGGGTTAAGTTTAGGGTTAGGGTGAGGGTTAGGGTAAGGGTTACGGTGAGGGTGAGAGTTATTGTTAGGTTGAGGTTTAGGGTTAGGATTAGGGTTAGGGTGAGGGTGAGGGTTAGAGTTACTGTTAGGGTGAGGGATAGGATGAGGGTTAGGGTTGGGATTAGGGTTAGGGTTAGGGTGAGGGCTAGGCTGAGGGTGAGGTTTAGGATTAGGATTAGGGTGAGGTTTAGGTTTAGTGTTAGGGTTAGGGTTATGGTGAGGTTGAGGTTTAGGGTTAGATTTAGGGTTAGGTTGAGACTGAGGTTGAGGGTTATGGTTAGGGTAAGTGTTAGAATTTGGGTTAGGGTGAGGGTTAGGTTGAGGATGAAGGTTAGGCTTAGGGTTTGGATTAGGATTAGGGTAAGGGTTAGGGTGAGTGCGAGGGTTAGGGTTGGGGTTAGGGTTAGGCTTAAGTTTAGGCTGAGGGTGAGTGTGAGTGTTTGGGTTAGGGTAAGTGTGAGGGTTAGGTTAGGGTTAGGGTGAGAGTTAGGGTTCGGTTAAGTTTAGGGTCAGGGTGAGGGTTAGGGTTAGTGTTAGGGTAGGGTTATTGTTAGCGTTAGGGTTAGGGTTAGGTTACAGTTACACTGAGGGTGAGGGTTAGGGTTAGGTTTAGAATGACGTTTTGGTTTAGGTATAGGTTTAGAGTTAGGTTTAGGATGAGGGTGAGATTTAGGGTTAGAGTTGGGGTTAGTGTTAGGGTAAGGTTTCGGGTTAGGTTGAGTGTTAGTGTTAGTGTTAGGGCGAGGGTTAGGATGATGTTTAGGGTTAGGATTAGGGTAAGGGTGAGGGCTAGGGTGACGGTTAGGTTTAGGGCTAGGGATAGGGATAGGTTTAGGTTTAGGATTAGGGTTAGAATGAGGGTGAGTGTGAGAGTTAGTGTTAGGGTTAGGGTTAGGCTTAGAATTAGGGTGAGGATTAGGGTTAGGATTTGGGTTAGGGTGAGGATGAGGCTGAGGATTAGGGTTAGGTTTATGTTTAGGGTTTGTGTTAGGGTTTGGGTTACGGTGAGGGTTAAAGTTAGGTTTCGGGTTAGGTTTAGGGTTAGGCTTAGGGTTAGGGTTATCTTTAGGGTTAATTTTAGGTTTAAGTTTGCAGTGAGGGTGAGTCTGAGGGTGAGCGTTATTCTTAGGGTTAGGGTTAGGGATAGTGTTATTGTTATGGTTAGGGTTAGAGCTGCGGTGAGGTTGAGGGTGAGGTTTAGGGTTAGGGTTATTGTGAGGTTTAGGGTTAGGGTTAGTGTTAGGGTGATGGTGAGGTTTAGGGTTAGAGTTAGGGTTAGGGGGAGGGTTAGTGTGAGGTTTAGTTTTAAGGTAAGTGTTTGGGTTAGTGTGAAGTTGAGGGTTAGGTTGAGGTTGAGGGATATGGTTACCTTTAGTATTAGGGTTAGGTTGAGGGTGAGTGTGAGGGTTAAGGTGATTGTTAGTTTTCCGGTTAGGGTGAGAGTTAGAATGAGGTTTAGGGCTAGGGTGAGATTAGGGTGAGGATTATGCTAAGGGTAAAGGTGAGGCTTACGCTTAGGGTGAGGGTGAGGTTTAGCTATACAGTTATGGGGAGGGTTAGGGTAAGTGTTAGGATTAGGGTTAGTGCTAGGGTTAGGTTGAGGGTGAGGGTTAGGTTGAGGTTCAGAGTTAGGGTTAGGGTTAGGGTTAGTGTGAGGGTTAGTTTTAGGGTTAGGGTTAGTGTTAGGATGAGGGTAATGTTAGGTTTAGGATATGGGTTAGGGTGAGTGTTATGGTAAGTGTGAGGGTTAGAAATAGGGTTAGGATTATGGTTAGGGTTAGGTTTAAGTTTAAGGTTACGGTGAGGGTGAGGGTTAGGGTTAGAGTTAGGTTTAGGTTGGGGTTAGGGTTATAGTTAAGGTTTGGGTGAGGGTGAGGTTTAGGGTTATAGTTAGGCTTAGGGTGAGGGTTAGGGTTTGGGTTAGGGTGACAGTTAGGGGGAGGGTTAAGGTTAGGGTTAGCGATAGGATTAGGATTAGGTTGAGGGTGAGTGTGTGTGTTAGGTTTAGGTGTAGGGTTAGGCTTAGGTTTAGACTGAGGGTGAGGGTGAGGTTCAGGGTTAGGGAGAGAGTTAGGGTTAGGGGGAGGGTTAGTAAGAGGGTTAGGGTTAGGATTAGGGTTAGGGTAAGGTCTCGGGTGAGGGTATGGTTTAGGTTTAGGGTTAGGGTGAGGTTTAATATTAGGTTTAGGGTTAGGGTTAGGGTGACGGTGAAGTTTAGGTTTAGCGTTAGGGTTAGGGTGAGGCTGAGGGTGAGGTTTAGGGTTAGGATTATTGTTAGGGTTAGGGTAAGTGTTAGGGTGATGGTTAGGGTTAGGGTGAGGTTTATGTTTATGGTGAGGGTTAGGGTTATGGTTAAGGTTATTGTTAGGGTTAGGGTTAGGGTTACGGTGAGGGAGAGGGTGAGGGTTAGGATTAGGCTTTGGCTTAGGCTTAGGCCGAGCATGAGGGTGAGGGTTAGAGTTAGGGTGATGGTTCTGGTTAGGATTAGTGCTATTGTTAGGGTTATGGTTAGAGTTATGGTGAGGGTGAGGGTGCAGGTGAGGGTTAGAGTTAGGGTTAAGGTGGGGTTTACGGTTACGATTAGGGTTAGGGTTAGGTTGAGTGTGAGGGTTAGGGTTAGATTTAGGGTTAGTGTTATGGTGAGGTTTAGTGTTAAAGTTAGTGTTAGGCTGAGGCTGAGGGTCAGGGTTAGGTTTAGGATTAATGTTAGGGTTAGGCTTAAGGTGAGGGTTAGGTTGATGGTGAGGGTTAGGGTTAGGGTTAGGAGTAGGATTAGGGTTAGCGTTAGGGTGAGTGTAAGGGTTAGGGTTAGGGTTAGCGATAGGCTTAGGTTTAGGCTGAGGTTGAGGGTTAGGGTTAGGGTTAGGGTGAGGTATAGGGTTAGGTTTAGGTTGAGTGTCAGGGTAAGGGTTAGGGTTAGGCTTAGGATTAGGCTGAGGGTGAGGGTGTGGGTTAGGATTAGGATGAGGGTTAGGGCTATGGGGAGGGTTAGGATGAGGGTTAGGGTTAGGATTAGGGTTAGGGTGAGAGTGAGTGTGTGTGTTAGGGTTAGGTTTAGGGTTAGGCTTAGGGTTAGGCTTAGCGTGAGTTTGAGGGTTAGTGTTAGGGTTAGGATGAGGTTTAGGGTAAGAGTTAGGGGGAGGTTTAGGAAGAGGGTTAGGGTTAGGATTAGGGTTGGGTGAAGGCTAGGGTGAGGGTGAGGTTTAGGGTTAGGTTTGGAGTGAGGTTTAGGGTTATGGTAAGGGTGAGAATTATGGTTCGGGTTAAGTTTAGGGTTAGGTTGAGGGTTAGGGTAAGGGTGAAGGTGAGGGTGAGGGATAGGGTTAGGTTGAGGGTTAGGGTTCGTATTAGGGTTAGGGTAAAGGTTAGGTTTAATGTTAGGTTGAGGGTTAGGATGAGGGTTAATGTTAGGATTAGGGTTAGGGTGAGGGCTAGGGTGAGGGTGAGGTTTAGCGTTAGGATTAGGGTGAGGTTTAGGGTTAGTGTTAAGGTTAGGGTGAGGGTGAGGTTTAGGCTTAAAGTTAGGGTTAGTGTGAGGCTGAGTTTGAGGGTTAGGTTTAGTGTTAGTGTTAGATTTAGGGTTAGGGTGAGGGGTAGGTTGAGTGTGAGGGTTAGATTTAGGGTTAGGATTAGGTTTAGGGTAAGGTTTAGGGTGAATGTGAGCGATATGGTTAGGGTTAGGGTTAGGCTTATGGATAGACTGAGAGTGAGGGTGGAGGTGAGGGTTAGGTTTAGTGTAAGTGTGAGGGTTAGGGTTAGGGTGAGAGTTAGGGTTAGGTTTCCGGTGATCGTGAGGGTTAGGGTTAGGTTGAGAGTTAGGGTTAGAGTTAGGGTTAGGGTGAGGGTTAAGGTTAGGGTTAGGGTGAGGGTAAGGATGAGATTAGGGTTAGTATTAGGGTTAGTGTGAGGGCTAGGCTGAGGCTGAGTGTTAGTTTTAGTGTTAGATTGAGGTTTAGGGTTAGGTTTAGGGTTAGGGTGAGGATTAGGTTGAGGGTTAGGGTTACAGTGAGGGTGAGGATTACGGTTAGGGTGAGGGTTAGGTTTAGGATTATGGTTAGCTTGAGGGTGAGTATTAGCATTAGGGTTAGGTTTAGGGTTAGGGTTAGGATTAGGGTGAGGGTCAGGGTGAGTTTGAGGTTTAGGGTTAGGGTTAGGCTTAGGCTTAGGTTTAGGCTGAGGGTGAGGGTGGGGGTGAGGATTAGGTTGAGGGTTAGGGTTAGGGAGAGGGTTAGGATTAGGATTAGATTTAGGGTGAGGTCTAGGGTGAGGGTGGGGGTTAAGGTAAGGGTTAGGCTTAGGCTGAGGATTAGGCTGAGCGTGAGGTTGAGGGTGAGGGTTAGGGTTAGGTTGATGGTTAGGTTTACAGTTAGGATGAGGGTTAGGATGAGTTTTAGGGTTAAGGTGAGGGTTAGGGTGAGGTTTAGTGTTAGGGTTAGGGTTAGACTTAGGGTTATGGTGAGGGTGAGGTTCAGGGGACAGTTAGGGTTAGGATGAGGGTGAGGGTTAGGGTGCAGGTTAGCATGGGGGTGACGGTAAGGTTAAAGGTCAGGGTTAGGCTGAGGGTGATGTTTCCGGTAATGGTGAAGGTTAGGGTTACGGTGAGGGTTATTGTTAGCGTTAGGGTGAGTGTGAGGGTTAGATTGAGGATTCGTGTTAAGGTTAGTGTGAGGTTTAGGGTGAGGATGAGTGTCAGGGTTAGGGTGAAAGCTAGGGTGAGTGTGAGGTTTTAGGGTTAGTTTTAGGGTGAGGGTGTTAGGGTGAGAGTTAAGGTTAGGGTGAGGGTTATGGTTAGGGTGATGGATAGGGTTAGGGTTAGGTTTATTGTTAGGTTTAGGGGTAGGGTTATGGTTACTGTGAGGGTGAGCGTGAGGTTTAGGGTTACGGTTAGGATGAGGTTTAGGTTTAGGGTTAGGGTTAGAGTTAGGGTTAGGGTGAGGGTTAGGGTTAGGGTTAGGCTTAGCCTTAGGCCGAGCATGAGGTTGAGGGTGAGGGTGAGGGTTCCAGTGAGGGTTAGGGTTAGGTTTAGGGTTAGGTTGAGGTTTAGGGTTAGGATAAGATTAAGGGTGAGGGTTAGGCTGAGGGTTAGGGTGAGGGTTAGGTTTAGAGATAGGGTTAGGTTTAGGATTAGGGTTAGGGTGAGGGTGAGGGTGAGGATTACGATTAGGGTTAGGGTTAGGCTTAGATTTAGGATGAGGGTTAGGCTTAGGGTTTGGGTTAGGGTGAGGTTGAGGCTGAGGATTAAGGTTAGGTTTAGGGTTAGGTTTAGGGTTAGTGTTAGGGTTAGGGTTACTGTTAGGGTGAGTGTGAGGGTGAGATTTAGATATAGGGTTAGGGGGAAGTTTAAGGTGAGGATTAGGGTTAGGGGTAGTGTTAGGTTTAGGTTGAGGGTGAGGGTTTGGTTTAGGTTTAGGGTTAGGGTTTGGGTTAGGGTCAGTGTGAGGGTTAGTGTTAGTGTTAGTGTTAGTGTTAGGGTGAGGGTAAGTGTTAGGTGAGGTTATGGGTTATGGTGCCGGTTATGGTTCGGGTGAGGCTTAGGGTTAGGGTTAGGGTTATTGTTAGGTTTAGGTTTAGGGTTTCAGTTATGGTGAGGGTGAAGGTGAGGGTTAAGGTTAGGGTTAGGTTGAGTTTTAGGGTTTGGCTTAGGGGTAGAGTTAGGGTTAGGGTGAGGATGAGTTTTAGGGTTAGAGTTAGGGTTAGGGTGACGGTTAGGGTTAGGGTTAAGGTGAGAGTTAAAGGGAGAGTAAAGGTAAGTTTTAGGGTTAGGGATAGGATTAGGGTTGGCATTAGGGTCAGGGTGAGTGTGTTTGTTAGTGTTAGGTCTAGGCTTAGGCTTAGATTCAGGCTGAGGGTGAGGGTGATGGTTAGGGTTAGGATTAGGGTTAGTGGGAGGGTTAGGATGAGGGTTAGGGTTAGGATTAGTGTTAGGGCAAGCGCTAGGGTGAGGGTGAGGTTTAGGGTTAAAGTTAGGGTGAGGTTTATGGATAGGGTTAGGATTAGGGTGAGGGTGAATTTTAGGGTTAGAGATAGGTTTAGGTTGAGGCTGAGGGTGAGGGTTAGGGTTAGGTTTAGTGCTAGGTTTAGGGTTAGGGTTAGGGTGAGGGTTAGGTTGAGGGTTAGGGTGAGGATGAGGGTTAGGTTTAGGGTGAGGGCTAGGGTTGGGTGAGGTTTAGGTATAGGGTTAGCGTGACATTTAGGGTTAGGGTGATGGTTAGGGTTAGTGTGCGGTTTAGTGTTAGGGTTAGGGTTATTGTTAGGGTTAGGCTTAGTGTTAGGGTGAGGGTTATGGTTAGGGTGAGTGTTAGGGTTATGGTTAAGGTTATTGTTAGTGTTAGGGTTAGTGTTCCGTTTTCGGTAAGGGTGGGGGTTACGTTTAGGGTTAGGATGAGTTTTAGGTTTAGGGTTAGGGATATAATTAGGGTTAGGGTGACAGTGAGGTTTAGGGTTAGAGTTAGGGTTTGTGATAGGGTTAAGGTTAGGGTGAGGGTTAGGGTTAGGTTTAGGCTTAGGCTTAGGCCGAGCATGAGGGTGATGGTTAGAGTTATGGTGATGGTTCTGGTTAGGATTAGTGTTATTGTTAGGTTTAGTTTTAGAGTTAAGGTGAGGGTGAGGGTGCAGGTGAGGGTTAGGATTAGGGTTAGGGTGGGGTTTACTGTTAGGGATATGGTTAGTGTTAGGTTGAGGGTGAGGTTTAGTGTTACATTTAGGGTTAGTGTTAGGGTGAGGGTTAGTGTTAGTGTTATGGTTAGTTTTAGGGTGAGGGTAAGGATTATGGTGAGGGTTTGGGGTAGGGTATGGTTAAGGTGAGGGTTAGGATTAGGTTTAGAGTTATTGTTAGGCTTCGGTTTAAGATTAGGGTTACAGTGAGGGTGAGGATGAGGGTTAGGGTTAAGGTTAGGGTGAGGTTTAGTGTGAGGGTGAGGTTTAGGGTTAGAGTTTGGGTGAGGGTTAGGTTGAGGGTTTGGGTTAGGTTTAGTGTTAATGTTAGGGTTAGGGTGAGTGTTCAGGGGAAGGTTAGGGTTAGGGTTAAGGTTAGGATTACGGTTAGGATGAGGGTGAGTGTGTGTGTTAGGGTTAGGTTTAGGGTTAGGCTTAGGGTTAGGATGAGGGTGAGGTTGAGTGTGAGGGTTACGGTTAGGGTGAGGTTTAGGGTTAGGGTTAGGGGGAGGGTTAGGATGAGGGTTAAGGTTAGGATTAGGGTTAGGGTGAGGGCTAGGGTGAAGGTAAGGTTTAGGTTTAGGTTTGGTTTGAGGGTTAGGGTTTTGTTTAGGGTGAGCCTTAGGGTTCGGGTTAAGTTTAGGGTTAGGGTGAGCGTTAGGTTAAGATTTACAGTGAGGGTGAGGTTTAGGGTTAGGGTGAGGGTTAGGGTTAGGATTAGGGTGAGGGTTAAGATGAAGGTTGGGGTTACTATTAGGGTTAAGGTGAGGGCTAGGGTGAGGTTGAGGGTTAGGGTAAGTGTAAGGCTTATTCTTAGTGTTAGGCTGAGTGTGAGGTTGAGGGTTAGGGTTAGGTTTAGGGTGATAGTTAGGTTTACGGTTAGTGTTAGAGTTAGAATGAGGTTCAGGGTTAGGGGAAGGTTTAGGGTGAGGATGATGGTAAGAGTAATGGTGAGGTTTAGGCTGAGGGTGAGGGTTAAGATAAGGGTGAGAGTTAGCATTAGATTTAGGGTTAGAGTAAGTGCTAGGGTTAGGGTTAGGGTGAGGGTTAGATTGAGGATTAGGGTTAGGGTTAGTGTGAGGTTTAGAGTGAGGATGAGGGTTAGGGTAAGGGTTAGGGTTACGGTGAGGTTTATGGTTAGGTTGAGGGGTTAGGGTTAGGTTTAGGATTATTGTTAGGGTTAAGGTTAGGGTTACAGTTACGGGGAGGGTTAGGGTTAGGGTGAGGGTGAGGTTTAGGGTGGAGTTAGAGTTAGGTTGAAGGTTAAGATGAGTGTTAGGATAAGGGTAAGTATTAGGGTGGGAGTGATGGTAAGGGTATACGTGAGGGTTAGGCTGAAGGTGAGGGTTACGGTGCGGTGATTGTTAGGGTTAGGGTGAGGGTTAGGGTTAGGGAAAGGGTGTGGGTGCGGGTTAGATTGAGGCTTGGTGTTAGGGTTAATGTGAGGTTTAGGGATAGATTGAGGGTTACGGTTAGAGTGAGGGCTAGGTTAAGGGTGAAGGTTAGGTTTAGCTTTAGGGTGAGGTTTAGGGTTAGGGTGATGGTTAGGGTTAGTGTGAGGGTTAGTGTTAGGGTCAGGGTTAGTGTGAGGGTGAGGGTAAATGTTCGGGAGAGGTTATGTGTTAGGGTGACGGTTATGGTTAGGTTAAGGGTTTGGGTTATTGTTAGGGTTATGGGGAGAGTTAGGGGGAGGGTTAGGGTTAAGGTTAGGGTTAGGGTTAAGGTTAGGGTGAGGGTGAGTTTGTGTGTTAGGGTTAGGTTTAGGGAGGGCTTAGTGTTAGGCTGAGGGTGAGGTTGAGGGTGAGGGTTAGTGTTAGGGTGAGGGTTAGGTTTAGGGTTAGGTTTAGGGTTAGGATGAGGGTTAAGTTTAGGATTAGGGTTAGGCTGAGGTTAGGGTCAGGGTGAGGGTAAGGGTTAGGGTTAGGGTGAGGTTTAGGTTTAGATTTAGTGTGAGCGTTAGGGTTCGGGTTAAGTTTAGGTTTATGGTGAGGGTTAGGGTAAGGGTTATGGTGAGGGTGAGGTTTAGGGTTAGTTTGAGGGTTACGGTTAGGATTAGGGTTAGGGTGAGTGTGAGGGTGAGGGTTAGGGTTAGGGTTAGGGTGAGGTTTAGGATGAGGGTTAGGGTTAGGATTAGGGTCAGGGTGAGGGCTAGGGTGAGGGTGAGGGTTAGAGTAAGGGTTAGGCTTAGTCTTAGGGTTAGGCTGAGTGTGAGGTTTATGGTTTGGGTTAGGATGAGGATTAGGTTTAGGGGGAGGTTTAGGGTGAGGATGATTGTAAGGGTAATGGTGAGGTTTAGGCTTAGGTTGAGGGTTAAGATAAGGGTGAGACTTAGCTTTAGGTTTAGCTTTAGGGTAAGGGTTAGGGTTAGGGTTAGGGTGAGTGTTAGATTGAGGATTAGGGTTAGAGTTAGTGTGAGGTTTAGAGTGAGGATGAGGGTTAGGGTGATGGTTAGGGTTAGGATGAGGGTTATGGTTAGGATGAGGGTTTGGGTTAGTGTTAGGTTTATTGTTAGGGTTAGGGTTAGGGTTACTGTTATGGTGAGGGTGAGTGGGAGGTTTAGGGTTAGGGTTAGGGTGAGGTTTAGTGTTAGGGTTAGGTTTAGAGTTAGGATTAGTGTGAGGGTGAGGTTTAGGGGTAGAATTAGGGTTAGTGTGAGGGTTAGGATGAGGGTTAGGGTTAGGGAAACTTTTAGGGTGGGGGTGATGATAAGGGTTAACATGAGGGTTAGGCTGAAGGTGAGGGTTATGGTGGGTTGAGGGTTAGGGTTAGGGTGAGTTTAAGGTTAGGGGAAGGGTGTGGGTGAGGGTTAGATTGAGGATTAGTTTAATGGTTAGTGTGAGGTTTAGCGTGAGAATGAGTGTTAGGGCTAGGGTGAGGGTGAGGGTTAGGTTTAGATTTAGGGTGAGGTTTAGGGTTAGGGTAATGGTTAGGGTTAGTGTGAGGGTTAGTGTTAGGGTTAGTGTTAGGGTGAGGGTAAATGTTAGGGTGAGGGTTAAAGTTAGGGTGAGGGTTATGGTTAGGTTGAGGGTTAGGTTTAGGGTTAGGATGAGGTTTAAGTTTAGGGTTAGGGTTAGAGTTTTGGTCAGGTTGAGAGTGAGGTTTATGGTTAGAGTTAGGGTTAGTGTTAGGGTTAGGGTGAGAGTGAGGGTTAGGGTTAGGCTTAGACTTAGGCTTAGGCCGAGCATGAGAGTGAGGGTTAGTGTTAGGGTTAGGGTGAGGTTTAGGTTTAGCCTTAGGGTGAGTGTTAGGATGAGGTTTAGTGTTAGAATTAGGGTTAGGTTAAGGACTAGGATGAGGGTTACGGTGAGGGTTATGTTTAGGGAAAGGGTTAGGTTTAGGATTAGGGTTATTGTGAGTGTGAGAGTAAGGGTTAGGGTTGGGGTTAGGCTTAGGGTTAGGGTGAGGGTTAGGGTTAGGGTTAGGTTTAGTTTTAGGGTTAGGGTTAGCTTTACAGTGAGGGTTAAGGTTAGGTAAGGGTTAGAGTTAGGGTTAGGCTGAGGTTAAGGGTGTGGTTGAGGATTCCGGTTAGGTTTAGGGTTAGGGTTAGGGTTAAGTTTGCGTGAGGTTATGGCTGAGGGTGAGGGTTATGGTTAGGGTTAAGATTAGGGTTAGTGATATGGTTAGTGTTATTGTTATTGTTAGGGTTAGAGTTACAGTGAGGTTGAGGGTAAGGGTGAGGTTTAGGGTTAGGTTGAGGTTTACTGTGAGGTTTAGGGTTAGGGTTAGGGTTAGGGTTAGGGTGATGTTTAGAGTTAGAGTTAGGATTAGGGGGAGGGTTAGGGTTAGGTTTCGGTTTATGGTTAGTATTAAGGTTAGGGTGAGGGTGAAGGTTAGGTTGAGGTTTAGGGATAGGGTTAGGTTTAGGATTAGGGTTAGGGTGAGGGTGAGCATGAGGGTTAGGGTGAGGGTTAGGCTTAGGCTTAGGGTTAGGCTGAGGGTGAGGGTGGGTGTGAGGATTAGGGTTAGGGTGATGGTTCGTTTTAGGATGTGTTAATTTTAGGGTTAGGGTTAGAGTTATGGTGAGGGTGAGGGTGCGGGTGAAGTTTAGGTTTAGGGTTAGGGTTAGGGTTAGTGTGAGGGTTAGTGTTAGTGTTAGGCTTAGTGTTAGGGTGAGGGTAAGTTTTTGGGTGAGGGTATGGTTTCGGGTGAGCGTTATGTGTAGGGTGAAATTTAGGTTTAGGGTTAGAGTTATTGTTAGGTTTAGGGTTAGGGTTACGGTTAGGGTGAGTTTGAGGCTGAGGGTTAGGGTTACGGTTAGGTTGAGGTTTAGGTTTTGGGTTAGGGTTAGAGTTAGGTTTAGGATGAGGGGAGGTTTAGGGTTAGAGTAAGGGTTAGGGTGAGGGTTCAGGATAGGATTTGGGTTAGGGTAAGTGTGAGTGTGTGTGTTAGCGTTAGGTCTAGTGTTAGGCTAAGGGTTAGGCTGAGGGTGACCTTGAGGGTGAGGGTTAGGGTTAGGGTGAGGGTTAGGGTAAGTGTTGGGGGAGGGTTAGGATGAGGGTTAGGGTTAGGATTAGGGTTAGGGCAAGGGCTAGGTTGAGGGTGAGGTTTACTGTTAGGGTTAGAGTGAGGTTTATGGTTAGGGTTAGGGATAGTGTTACGGTGAGGGTGAGGTTTAGGGTTAGATTTAGGTTTAGGGTGAGGATGAGGGTGAGGATTAGGGTTAGGGTTAGTCTTAGGTTTAGGGTTAGGGTTAGGGTGAGGGTGAGGGTTAGGGTTAGGGTTAGTGTTAGGTTAAGGTTAGGTTAAGGGTGAGGGTTAGGGTGAGGTTGAGGGTTAGGGTTAGGATTAGGATTAGCGTTAGGGTTAGTCTGAGGGTGAGGGTGAGGGTGAGGGTTAGGGTGGGGATGAGGGTTACGGTTAGGGTGAAGGCCAGGGTGAGGGTTAGTGTTAGCGGTAGGGTTAGCGTGAGGTTTGGGGTTAGGGTGATGATTAGGGTTAGTGTGAGGTTTAATGTTAGGGATAGGGTTAATGTTAGGATTTGGGTAAGTGTTAGGGTGAGAGTTATCATTAGGGTGAAGTTTATGTTTCGGCTGAGGGTTAGGTTTAGGGTTATGTTTATTATTAGGGTTAGGTTTAGGGTTACGGTTACGGTGACGGTGAGGGTGATGGTTAGGGTTAGTGTTAGGATGAGGTTTAGGTTTATGGTTAGGGTTAGAATAAGAGCTAGGGTGATAGTGAGTTTTAAGTTTAGAGTTAGGGTTTGTGATAGGTTTAGGGTTAGGGTGGGGTTTACTGTTAGGGTTATGGTTAGGGTTAGGGTGAGGGAGAGATTTAGGGTTAGATTTAGGGTTAGTGTTAGGGTGAGGGTTAGTGTTAGGGTTAATGTTAGTGTTAGGGTGAGGGTAAGTGTTAGGGTGAGCGTTTGTTAGGTTGAGGGTTTGGGTTAGGAAGAGGGTTATGGTTAGGGTGAGGGTTAGGATTAGGGTTAGGGTTATTTTTATGTTTCGGTTTAAGGTTAAGGTTACAGTGAGGGTGAGGGTTAGACTTAGGGTTAGGGTGAGGTTTAGGGTGAGGGTGAGGTTTAGGGTTAGAGTTAGGGTTAGGGTGAGGGTTAGGTTGAGGGTTAGGGTTAGGGTTAGTGTTAGGGTGAGGCTGAGGTTGAGGGCTAGAGTTAGGGTTAGGGTTAGGATTAGGGTAAGGTTTAGGGTGAGTGTGAGGGTTACGGTTACTCTAGGTCAGGCTGAGGGTGAGGGTATGGGTGAGGGTTAGGGTTAGGTGGAGGGTTAGGGTTAGGGTTAGGATGCAAGTTAGGGTTCGGTTATGTTTAGGATTAGGGTGAGGGTTAGAGTTACTGTGAGCATGAGGTTTAGGGTTTGGTTGAGAGTTAGGGTTAGGGTTAGGGTTAGGGTTAGGGTCAGGGTTAAGGTTAGGGTTAGGGTGAGGGTAAGGATGAGGATTAGTTTTAGCATTAGGGTTAGGGTGAGGGCTAGGTTGTGGGTGAGGGTTAGGTTTAGTGTTAGGTTAAGGTTTAGGGTTAGGGTTAGGGTTAGGTTGAGGGTTACATTGAGGGTTAGTGTTACAGTGAAGGTGAGGATTAGGGTTAGGGTGAGGGTTAGGATTAGGGTTAGCATGAGGGTGAGTGTTAGGATTACAGTTAGGGTTAGGGTTAAGGTTAGGTTTAGGGTTAGGATTAGTGTTATTGTTAGGGTTAGGGTTAGAGTTATGGTGAGGGTGAGAGTGAGGGTGAGGGTGAGGGTTAGTGTTAGGGTTAGGGTGAGGTTTAGGGTTAGGGTTAAGATTAGGGTTAGGGTGAGGGTTTGGTTTAGGGTTAGATTTAGGGTTAGTTGGAGGGTTAGGTCGAGGGTTAGGGTTAGGGTTAGTTTTAGGGTTAAGGTTAGAGTGAGGGTTAGGTTGAGGTTTATGGTTATGGTTAGGGTTATGTTAGGATTAAGGTGAGAGTGAGGGTGAGGTTGAGGGTTAGGGTTAGGCTTAGGCTTAGGCTTAGGGTTAGGCTGAGGGTAAGGTTGGGGGTGAAGATTAGGTTTAGGGTGATGGTTAGTATTAGGGCTAGGATGAGGATTAGGGTGAGGGGTAGGATTAGGTTTAGGATTAGGTTGAGGGCTAGGGTGAGTGTGAGGGTTAAGGTAAGGGTTAGGCTAAGGCTTAGGTATAGGCTGAGAGTGAGGTTGAGGGTTAGGGTTAGGGTTAGGTTGACGGTTAGGTTTACGGTTAGGGTGAGGGTTAGGATGAGGTTTATCGTTAGGGTGAGTGTTAGGTTGATGATGATGGTAAGGGTAAAGATGAGGTTTAGGCTGAGTTTGAGGGTTAAGATAAGGGTGAGTTTTAGGGTTAAGTTTAGGGTTAGGGTTAGGGTTAGAGTTAGGGTTAGAGTGAGGGTTAGATTGAGGATTAGGGTTAGGGTTAGTGTGAGGTTTAAGGTGAGGATGAGGGCTAGGGTTAGGGTTTAGGTGAGGTTTAGGATTAGGGTCAGGGTAAGGGTTAGTGTGAGGGTTAGTGTTAGTGTTAGGGTTAGGGTTAGGGTGAGGGTAAGTGTTAGGGTGAGGGTTAGGGTTAGGGTGAGGGTTATGGTTAGAGTGAGGGTGAGGGTTAGGATTAGGGTTAGAGTGAGGTTTAGTGTTAGGGTTAGGGTTAGAATTAGGGTTAGGGTTAGGGAGAGCGTGAGGTTTAGGGGTACATTTAGGGTTAGGTTGCGGGTTAGGGTTAGGTTGCCGGTTTGCGTGGGGGTGAAGATAAAGGAAAAGTTCAGGGTTAGGCTGATTCTGAGGGTTACGGTATGGGTGAGTGTTAGGGTTAGGGTGAGGGTTAGTGTTAGCTTTAGGGTGAGGTTGAGGGTTCGATTGATGATTAGTATTAGGGTTAGTGTGAGATTTAAGTTGAGGATGAGGGTTTGGGTTACGCTGAAGACTAGGGTGAGGGTGAGGGTTAGGGTTAATGTTAGGGTGAGGTTTAGGGTTAGGGTGATGTTTAGGGGTAGTGTGAGAGTTAAGGTTAGGGTTAGGGTTAGTGTTAGGATGAGGGTAAGTGTTAGGGTGAGGTTTAGGATTACGGTGAGTATTAAGTTTAGGGTGAGGGTTAGGGTTAGGATAAGTGTAAGGGTGAGGGCCAGGCTAAGGGTTAGGGTGAGGGTTAGGGTTAGGGATAGGGATAGGTTTAGGATTAGGGTTAGGGTGAGGGTGAATGTGAGAGTTAGGACTAGGGTTTTGGTTAGGCTTAGAGTTAGGATGAGGTTTAGGGTTAGGGTTTGGGTTAGGGTAAGGTTGAGTCTGAGGTTTAGGGTTAGTTTAGGTTTAGTGTTAGTGTTAGGGTTAGTGTTAGGGTTCCAGGGAGGGTTGGGGTTCGGGTTAGGGTTAGGTTTAGGCTTAGATTTAGGGTGAAGGTTAGAATGAGGATTAGGTTTACGATTAGGGTTAGGGTTCGGGCTAGGTTAAAGGTGAGGATTAGGGTTAGTGTTAGGGTAAGGTTTAGGGTTAGGGTTAGAATTAGGGTGAGGGTTAGGATGAGCGTTAGGGTTACAGTGAGGATGAGGGTTAGGGTGAGGGTGAAGATTAGGGTTACTTTTAGGGTTAGTGTGAGGTTGAGTGTTAGCATTACGGTTAGGGTTATGGTTAGGTTTGGGTTTAGGGTTAGGATTACTGTTATTGTAAGGGTTGGGGTTAGAGTTATGGTGAGGGTGAGGGTGAGGGTGAGTGTTAGGGTTAGGGTGAGGTTTAGGGTTATGGTTAGGATTAGGGTTAGGGTGAGGGTGAGGTTTATGGTTAGATTTAGGTTTAGTTGGAGGCTTAGGTCGAGGGTTAGGGTTATGGTAAGTGCTTAGGCTTCGGGTTAGGCTGAGGGTGAGGGTGGGGGTGAAGATTAGGGTTAGGGTGATGGTTAGTGTTAGGGTTAGGGTTAGAGTTAGGGTTAGGGTGAGGGTTAGGTTTAGGATTAGGGTTAGGGTGAGGTTGAGTGTTAACATTAGGGTCAGGTTTAGGGATAGGGTTAGGTTTAGGGTTAGGATTAGTGTTATTGTTAGGGTTAGGTTTAGATTTATGGTGAGGGTGAGGGTTAGGGTTAGGGTTAGGTTGAGGTTTAAGGTTAAGGTTAGGATTTGGTTTAGGGTGAGGGTGAGGTTTAGGTTAGATTTAGGTTTAGTTGGAGGGTTAGTTCGAGGGTTAGGGTTAGGGTTAGTGTTAGGTTTAAAGTTAAGGTCAGGGTTAGGTTGAGGTTTAGGGTTAGGGTTAAGTTTAGGGTTAGGATTAGTGTTAGGGTGAGGCTGAGTGTGATGTTTAGGGTTAGGGTTAGGCTTAGGCTTAGGGTTAGGCTGAGGGTGAGGGTGGGGTGAGCATTAGGGTTAGGGTGATGGTTAGGGTTAGGTTTAGGGTGAGGGTTAGTGTTAGGGTTAGGGTTAGAGTTAGGGTTAGGGTGAAGGTGAGGTTTTCGGGTAGAGGTAGGCTTAGTGTGAGGGTTAGGGTTAGAGTGAGTCTTAGGGTGGGGGTGACGGTAAGGGTAAATGTGAGGGTTAGGCTGAGCATGAGGGTTACGGTAAGGGTGAGTGTTAGGTTTAGGGTTAGGGATAGGTGAGGGTTTAGGGATAGGGTTAGGTGAGGGTTAGGGATAGAGTTAGGGTGAGAGTGAGGGTTAGATTGAGGATGAGTGTTAGGGTTAGTGTGAAGTTTAGGGTGATTGTGAGGGTTAGGGTTAGGGCGAGGTCTAGGGAGAGGGTGAGGTTTAGGGTTAGTGTTAGGGTGAGGTTTATGGTTAGGGTGATGGTTAGGGTTAGTGTGAGGTTTAGTGTTAGGATTAGGGTTAGTGTTAGGGTGAGTGTAAGTGTTAGGGTGAGGGTTAGGGTGAGGGTTATGTTTAGGGTGAGGTTTAGGGTTATTGTTAGCATTAGGGTTAGGATTAAGTTTATGGTGATGGTGAGGGTGAGGGTTAGGTTTAGGGCTAGGTTGAGGTTTAGAGATAGGGTTAGGGTTAGGGTCAGGGTGAGGTTTAGTGTTAGAGTTAGGGTTAGGGTGAGGATGAGGGTGAGGTTTAGGGTTAGGATTAATGTTAGGTTTAGGCTTAAGGTGAGGGTTAGGTTGAGGGTGAGGATTAGGGTTAGGTTTAGGAGCAGGATTAGTGTTAGTGTTATGGTGAGTGTGAGAGTTAGGGTTAGGGTTAGGGATAGGCTTAGGGGTAGGCTGAGGCTGAGGGTGAGGGTTGTGTTAGGGTGAGGTTTAGGGTTAGGGTTAGGGTGAGTGTGAGGGTTAGGTTTAGGGTTAGGCTTAGATTAGGCTGAGGGTAAAGGTGTCGGTTAGGGTTAGGATTAGTGTTAGGGTGAGGTTTAGGGTTTGGGTTAGGGTTAGAGATAGGGTTAGTGTAATGGTGAGGTTTAGGGTTAGTTGGGGTTAGGGTGAGATTTAGGTTGAGGGTTATGGTAAGGGTTAGTGTTAGGATTACGGTTAGGGTGAGAGTTAGCGGGAGGGTTAGGGTTTGGGTTGGGGATAGGATTAGGGTTGGAGTGAGGGTGAGTGTGTGTGTTAGGTTTAGGTTTTGGGTTAGACTTAGGGTTAGGCTGAGGGTGAGGTTGAGGGTGAGGGTTAGCGTTAGGCAGAGGGTTAGGATGAGGGTTAGGTTTCGGATTAGGGTTAGGGTAAAGGCTAGGGTGAATGTGAGGTTGGGCGTTAAGGTTAGGGTTAGGGTTATTGTGAGGGTGAGGTTTAGGGTTAGAGTTAGTGTTAGGGTGCGGCTGAGGGTGAGGGTTAGGGTTAGGGTTAGGGTTAGGTTTTGGGTTAGGTTTAGGGTAAGGCTTAGGGTGAGGGTGAGGGTTAGGATTAGGGTTAGAATTATAATTAGGGTTAGGGTTATGGTGAGTGTGAGGGTTAAGGTTAGGTTTAGGGTTAGGATTAGGGTTAGTGTGAGGGTGAGTGAGTGTGTTAGGGTTAGGTTTAGGTTTATGCTAAGGGTTATGCTAAGCGTGAGGTTGAGGGTGAGGGTTAGGGTTAGGTTGAGCTTTAGGATAAGGGATAGGGAGAGGGTTAGGATGAGGGTTAGGGTGAGAATGAGTGTGAGGGATAGGGTTAGTGTTAGGGTGAGGGTTAGGATGAGGTCAGGATTAGGTTTAAGATCAGGACTAGGGTGAGGGTGAGGTTTAGGGTTAGGGTTAAGGTTAGCGTTAGGGTTAGGATTAGTGTGAGGGTGAGGTTTAGGGTTAGATTTAGGGTAAGGCTGAGGCTAAGGTAAAGATTTAGGTTTAGGGTTAGTGTTAGAGTTAGGTTTAGGGTGAGGGTTAACGTGAGGGTGAGGATTAGGTTTAGGGTTAGAATTAGGATTAGAGTAAGGGTTAGCATGATTGTGAGGGTTAGTTTTATGCTTAGGGTTAGGCTGAGGATGAGGGGGAGGGGGAATGTTAGGGTTCGGTTGAGGTTTAGCCTTAGGGTAAGGATGAGGGTTAGGTTCAGTGTTAGTGTGAGGGTTACCATGAGGATTAGGGTTACGATTAGGGTTAGGGTTAGGGCTAGGATGAGGGTGAGGATTAGGGTTAGTGTTAGGGTAAGGTTTAGGGTTAGGGTTAGGGTTAGGGTGAGGGTTAGTTTTAGGGTTAGCTTTAGATTTATGGTTAGGGTGAGGGTTAGGTTGACGGTTAGGGTTAGGGTTAGGGTGAGGTTTAGTGTTAGGTTTAGGATTAGGGTTAGGGTGAGGGTGAGGATTCGGGTTAAATTTAGGTTTAGTTGGAGGGTTAGGTCGAGGGTTAGGGTTAGGGTTAGTTTTAGGTTTAAGATTAGGGTCAGGGTTAAGTTGAGGTTTAGTGTTTGGGTTAGGTTTAGTCTTAGGATTAGGGTTCGGTTGAGGGTGAGTGTGGGGGTGAGGATTAGGGTTAGGGTGATGGTTAGGGTTAGGGTAACAGTGAGGGATAGTGTTAGGGTTAGGTTTAGAATTAGGTTTAGGTTTAGGGTGAGGTTTAGGGGTAGAGTTAGGGTTAGGGTGAGGGGTAGCGATAGAGTGAGGGTTAGCGTTAGAGTGAGGGTTAGGGTGGGGGTGACGGTAAGGGTAAAGATAAGGGATAGGATGAGGGTGAGGGTTTGGGTGAGGGTGAGGTTTAGGGTTAGGGTGAGGGTTATGTTGAGGGTTAGGGTGAGGGTGAGGGTTAGATAGAGGTTTAGTGTTAGGGTTGGTGTGAAGTTTAGGGTGAGGATTAGGGTTAGGGTTAGGGTGAGGGCTAGGGAGAGGGTTCTGTTTAGGGTTAGGTTTAGGGTTAGGGTGATGGTTATGGTTACTGTTAGGGTTAGGGTTAGTGTTAGGGTGAGGGTAAGTGTTAGGGTGAGGGTTAGTGTCAGGGTGAGGGTAAGTGTTAGGGTGAGGGTTAAGGTTAGGGTGAGGGTTATGTTTAGGGTGAGGGTTAGGTTAGGGTTAGGATTATTGTTAGCATTAGGGTTAGGGTTACATTTATGGTGAGGGTGAGGGTGAGGGTTAGGGTTAGGGCTAGGATGAGGTTTAGGGATAGGGTTAGGGTTCGGGTTATGGTCAGGGTGAGGTTTAGTTTTAGAGTTAGGGTTAGGGTGAGGCTGAGGGTGAGGGTTAGGGTTAGGATTAATGGTAGGGTTAGGCTTAAGGTGAAGGTTAGGTTGAGGGTGAGGGTTAGAGTTAGGGTTAGGAGTAGTATTATAGTTTTTGTTAGGGTGAGTGTGTTAGGGTTAGGCTTAGTGTTAGGCTGAGGTTGAGGGTGAGGGTTAGGGTAGGATGAGATTTAGGGTTAAGGTTAGGATGAGTGTGTGGGTTAGGGTTTGTTTTAGGCTTAGTATTAGGCTGAGGGTGAGGGTGTGGTTTATGGTTAGGGTGAGGGTTAGGGTTATGGGGAGGGTTAGGATGAGGGTTAGGGTTAGGATTAGGGTTAGGGTGAGGGTGAGTGTGTGTGTTAGGGTTAGGTTTAGGGTTAGGCTTAGGGTTAGGCTGAGGGTGAAGTTGCGGATGAGGGCTAGGGTGAGGGTGAGGTTTATGTTTAGGGTCAGGTTGAGGGTAGGGTCAGGGCTATGCTGACGGTGAAGGTTAGGGTTAAGTTGAGGTTTAGGGTTCGGATTAGGGTTAGGGTGAGGTTGGGGGTGAGGGTTAGGTTTAGTGTTAGGGTGAGGGTTAGGTTGAGTGTTAAGGTTAGGATTAGGGTTAGGGTGAGGGCTAGGGTGAGGGTGAGGTTTAGGTTTAGGGTTAGGGTGGGGTTTAGGGTTAGGGTTAGGGTTAGTGTTAGATTTAGGGTTAGGTTGAGAGTGAGGGTTACGCTTAGCGTAAGGATTAGGTTTAGGGTAAGGGTTAGGGTGAGTTTGAGTGTTAGGGTTGGGGTTAGGCTTAGTGTTAGGGTGAGGGTGAGGGTGAGGTTGAGGGTTAGGTTTAGGGTGAGGGTTAGTGTTAGGGTGAGAGTTCGGGTTTGGTTATGTTTAGAGTTAGGGTGAGGGTTAGGGTTATGGGGAGGGTTAGTATGAGGGTTAGGGTTAGGATTAGGGTTAGGGTTAGGGTGAGTGTGTGTGTTAGGGTTAGGTTTAGGGTTAGGCTTAGAGTTAGGCTGACGGTGAAGTTGAGGATGAGGGCTAGGGTGAGGTTGAGGTTTAGGGTTAGGGTTAGGGTGAGGGTTAGTGTTAGGGTAAGGGTGAGAGTTAGGGTTCGGTTTAAGTTTAGGGTTAGGTTGAGGTTTAGGGTAAGGGCTATGGTGAGGGTGAGGGTTAGGGTTAGGTTGAGGGTTAGGGTTCAGATTAGGGTTAGGGTGAAGTTGGGTGTGAGAGTGAGGTTTAGGGTTAGAGTTCGGGTGAGGTTTAGCGTTAGGGTTAGGGTTAGTGTTAGATTTAGGGTTAGGTTGAGAGTGAGGGTTAGGCTTAGCGTAAGGATTAGGTTTAGGGTAAGGGTTAGGGTGAGTTTGAGTGTTCGGGTTAGGGTTAGGCTTAGTGTTAGGCTGAGGGTGAGGGTGAGGTTGAGGGTTAGGGTGAGGGTGAGGGTTAGGGTTAGGTTTAGGGTTAGGGTGAGAGTTCGGGTTCGGTTATGTTTAGGGTTAGGTTAAGGGTTAGGGTTATGGTTACTGTGAGCTTGAGGTTTAGAGTTAGGGTTAGTGTTAGGGTTTGGGTGAGGGTTAAGGTTAGGGTTAGGGTGAGGGTAAGGATGAGGATTAGGGTTAGGATTAGGGTTAGGGTGAGTCCTAGGGTGTGATGAGGGTTAGGGTTAGTGTTAGATTAAGGTTTAGGTTTAGGGTTAAGGTTAGGGTGAGGGTTAGGTTGAGGGTTAGGGTTACAGTGAGGGTGAGCATTAGGGTTAGGGTGAGGGTTAGGGTTAGGATTAGGGTTAGCATGAGGGTGTGTGTTAGGTTTAGGGTTAGGTTTAGGGTTAGGGTTAGTGTTATTTTTAGGGTTAAGATTAGATTTATGGTGAGGATGAGGGTGAGGGTTAGGATTAGGGTTATGGTGAGGTTTAGGGTTAGGGTTAGGATTAGCGTTAGGGTGAGGGTGAGTATTAGGTTTAGATTTAGGGATAGTTGGAGGGTTAGGTCGAGGGTTAGTGTTAAGGTTAGTTTTAGGGTTAAGGATAGGGTGAGGGTTAGGTTGAGGTTTAGGGTTATGGTTAGCATTCGGGTTAGGATTAGGGTGAGGGTGAGGGTGAGTGTGAGGGTTAGGGTTAGGGTTAGACTTAGGCTTAGGGTTAGGCTGAGGGTGAGGGTGGGGGTTAGAAAACGTTTAGGGTGATGGTTATGGTTAGGGTTAGGTTGAGTTTAGTCTGATAGTTAGCATTAAGATTAGGGTTAGGGTGAGGGCTAGGGTGAGGGTGAGGGTTTGGGTTTGGGTGATGGTTAGGTTTATGGTTAGGGTGAGGGTTAGGATGAGGTTTAGGGTTAGTGTGAGGTTTACGGTTAGGATGAAGTTTAGGGTTAGGGTGAGGGTGAGGGTTAGAATTAGGGTTAGGGTGAGGGCTAGGATTAGGGTGAGGATTAGGGTTAGCGTTAAGGTGAGGTTTAGGGTTAGGGTTAGGGTTAGGTTGAGGGTTAGGATGAGGGTTAGGGTTAGGGTTAGTTTTAGGTTTAAGGTTAGGGTCAGGTTAAGGTTGAGGTTTGGGGTTAGGGTTAGGTTTAGGGTTAGGATTAAGGTTAGGGTGAGGGTGAGTGTGAGGTTTAGGTTTAGGGTTATGCTTAGGCTTAGGGTTAGGCTGAGGGTGAGGGTTGGTTTGAGGATTAGATTTAGGGTGATGGTTAGGGTTAGGGTTATGATGAGGGTCAGTGTTAGGGTTAGGGTTAGAGTTAGGGTTAGGGTGAGGGAGAGGTTTAGGGGTAGAGTTAGGGTTAGGGTGAGGGTTAGCGTTAGAGTGAGGGTTATGGTGGGGGTGACTGAAAGGGTAAAGATGAGGGTTAGGCTGAGCGTGAGGGTTACGGAAAGGGTGAGGTTTAGGGTTAGTGTGAGAGTCAGGGTGAGGGTTAGGCTGAGGTTGAGGGTTAGAATGAGGATTAGTGTTAGGGTTAGTGTGAAGTTTAGGGTGAGGATGAGGGTTAGGGTTATGGTGAGGGCTAGGGAGAGGTTTAGGTTTAGGGTTAGGGTTAGGGTGAGGTTTAAGGTTAGGGTGATGCTTAGCGTTAGTGTGAGGGTTAGTGTTAGGGTTAGGGATAGTTTTAGAGTGAGGGTTAGGTTTCGGGTGAGGTTAAGTGTTTGGGTGAGGGTTAGGGTTAGGGTGTGGATTATGGTTAGGGTGAGGGTTAGGGTTAGGGTTAGGATTATTGTTAGCATTAGGGTTAGGGTTAAGGTTCTGGTGAGTGTGAGGTTGAGGGTTAAGGTTACGGCAAGGATGAGGTTTAGTTATATGGTTAGCGTTAGGGTTAGCGTCAGGGTGAGTTTTAGTGTTAGAGTTAGGGTTAGGATGAGTCTGAGGGTGAGAGTTAGGATTAGGATTAATGTTAGGGTTAGGCTTAATGTGAGGGTTAGTTTGAGGGTGAGGGTTAGAGTTAAGGTTAGGAGTAGGATTAGGTGTAGGGTTAGGGTGAGTGTGAGGGTTAGTGTTAGGGTTAGGGATAGGCTTAGGGTTGGGCTGAGGTTGAGGTTGAGGGTTATGTTTAGGGTGAGTTTTAGGGTTAGGGTTAGTGTGAGTGTGAGTGTTAGGGTTAGGGTCAGGCTTAGGATTAGGCTGAGGGTGAGGGTGTGGTTAGGGTTAGGGTGAGGTTTAGGGTTATGCGGAGGGTTAGGATGAGTGTTAGGTTTAGGATTAGGGTTAGGTTGAGGGTGAGTGTGTGTGTTAAGGTTGGGTTTAGCTTTAGGCTTAGGGTTAGGCTGTGGGTGAGGTTGATGTTAAGGGTTAGGGTTAGGGTAAGGGTTAGGGGGAGGTTTAGGAAGAGGGTTATGGTTAGGATTAGGGTTGGGTGAGGGCTAGGGTTAGGGTGAGGTTTAGGGTTAGGGTTAGGGTGTGTGTTAGGGTTTGGGTTAGTGTGAGAGTTAGGTTTTGGTTTAAGCTTAGGGTTAGGTTGAGTGTTAGGTTACGGGTTTCGGTGAGGGTGAGGGTTAGGGTTAGGTTGAGGGTTAGGATTAAGATTAGGGTTAGCGTGACAGTGAGGGTTAGGTTTAGTGTTAGGATGAGGGTTAGGTTGAGGATTAGAGTTAGGATTAGGGTTAGGGTGAGGGCTAGGGTGAAGGTGAGGTTTAGTGTTAGGGTTAGGGTGAGGTTTAGGGTTAGGGTTAGGGTTAGGGTGAAGGTGAGGTTTAGATTTAGAGTTAGGGTTAGGGTGAGGCTGAGGTTGAGGGTTAGGGTTAGAATTAGTGTTAGATTTAGGGTTAGGTTGAGGGTGAGGGTTAGGCTTAGGGTTAGGATTAGGTTTAGGGTAAGGGTTAGGGTGAGTGTGAGCGTTAGGGTTAGGGTGAGAGTTAGGGTTTGGTTATGTTTAGGGTTAGGGTGAGGGTTAGGGTCAGGGTTACGGTGAACTTGAGGTTTAGGGTTAGGTTGAGAATTAGGGTTAACGTTAGGGTATGGGTGAGGGTTAATTTTAGGGTTAGGGTGAGGGTAAGGATGGGGATTAGGGTTAGGATTAGGCTTAGTGTGAGAGCTACGGTGAGGTTGAGGGTTAGGGTTAGTGTTATATTAAGGTTTCGTGTTTGGTTTATGGTTAGGGTGAGGGTTAGGTTCAGTATTCGGGTTACGGTGAGGGTGAGGATTAGGGTTAGGGTGAGGGTTAGGATTAGTATTAGGGTTAGCATGAGGTTTAGTGCTAGGATTAGGGTTAGGGTTAGGGTGAGGGTTAGGTTTAGTGTTAGGATTAGTGTTATTGTTAGGTTTAGGGTTAGAGTTATGGTGAGGGTGAGGGTGAGGGTGAGGGTTAGGGTTAGGGTGACGTTTAGCGATAGGGTTACAATTAGAGTTAGGGTGAGCTTGAGGTTTAGGGTTAGGTTTAGTGCTAGTTGGAGGGTTAGTTTGAGGGTTAGGGTTAAGGTTAATTTTAGGCTTAAGGATAGGGTGAAGGTTAGTTTGAGGTTTAGGGTTGTGGTTAGGGTTAGGGTTAGGATAAGGGTGAGGGTGAAGGTGAGTGTGAGGGTTAGGGTTAGGGTTAGGCTTAGGCTTAGGTTTAGGCTGAGTGTGAGTGTGGGGGTGAGGATTAGGTTTAGGGTGATGGTTAGGGTTAGGGTTAGTGTGAGGGTTATGATGAGGGTTAGAATTAAAATTAGGGTTATGTTGAGGCCTAGGGTGAGGGTGAGGGTTAGGTTTAGGGTGATGGTTAGGTTTACGTTTAGGGTGAGGTTAGGATGAGGTTTAGGGTTAGGGTGAGGTTTTGGGTGAGGATGTTGTTAAGGGTAAAGGTGAGGTTTAGGCTGAGGGTGAGGGTTAAGTTAAGGGTGAGGTTTAGGGTTAGGGTGAGGTTTAGATTGAGGATTAGGGTTAGGGTTAGTGTGAGGTTTAGGGTGAAGTTGAGGGTTAGGGTTAGTGTGAGGGTGAGGGTTAGAATTAGGATTAGGGTGAGGTCTAGGGTGAGGGTGAGGGTTAGGATTAGGGTTATGGTTAATGTGAGGTTTACGATTAGGCTGAGGGTTAGGTTTAGTGTGAGAGTAAGTTTTAGGGTTAGGGTTAGTGTTAGGATGAGGGTTAGTGTTAGGGTGAGGGTTAGAGTTAGGGTGAGTGTTATGCTTAGGTTGAGGGTTAGGGTTCTGGTTAGGGTTATTGTTAGGTTTAGGATTAGGGTTACGGTTCAGGTGAGGGTGAGGGTTAGTGTTAGGGTTAAGGTGAAGTTTAGTGTTAGGGTTAGTGTTAGAGTTAAGGTTAGGGTGAGGGTGAGGTATAGGGGTACAATTAGTTTTAGGATGAGGGTTAGGGTTAGTGTGGGGGTGACGGTAAGGGTAAAGATGAGGGTTAGGGTGAGTTTTAGGGTTAGGGTGAGGTTTAGTGTTAGTTTTAGGGTGAGGTTGAGGGTTATATTGAGGATTAGTGTTAGGTTTAGTGTGAGGTTTAGGGTGAGGATGAGGGTGAGGGTTAGGGTGAGGGCTATGGAGAGTTGGAGGGTTAAGGTTAGTGTTAGGGTGAGGTTTAGGTTTAGGGTGATTTTTAGGCTTAGTGTGAGGTTTAGTGAGAGTTTTAGGGTTAGTGTTAGGGTGAGGGTAAATGTTAGAGTGAGGGTTAGGGTTAGGGTGAGGGTTATGGTTAGGGTGAGGGTTAGGTTAGGGTTAGGTTTATTGTTAGGGTTAGGGAAAGGGTTAAGGTTACGATGAGGGTGAGGGTTAGGGTTAGGTTTAGGATGAGGGTTAGGTTTAGGGTTAGTGTTAAACTTAGGGTTAGGCTGAGGGTTAGGGTTAGGTTTAGGATTAGGCTTAGGCTTAGTCTTAGGCTGAGCATGAACTTGAGTGTTAGGGTGAGGGTTAGGGTTAGGGATAGGTTTAGGGTGACTGTTAGGATGAGGTTTAGGATTAGGATAAGTGTAAGGGTGAGAGCTAGGCTGAGGGTTAGTGTGAGGGTTAGTGTAAGGGATAGGGCTTGGTTTAGGATTAGCGTTAGGGGGAGGGTGAGTGTGAGAATTAGGATTAGGGTTAGGGTTAGGCTTAGAGTTAGGATGAGGTTTAAGGTTAAGGTTTGGGTTAGGGTGAGGGTGAGGCTGAGTATGAGGGTTCGGTTTAAGGTTAGGTTTAGGGTTAGTGTTAGTGTTAGGGTTATGGTTAGGGTTAGGGTTAGGTTTAGCCTTAGAGTTAGGGTGAGGGTTATGGTTAGGGTTTGGGGTAGGGTCAGGGTGAGGCTGAGGATTAGGGTTAGTTTTAGGGTTAGGTTTGGCTTTAGGGTTAGTGTTAGGTTTAGGGTTAGGGTTAGGGTTACGCTGAGGGTTAGGGTTAGGGTTAGGGTTAGGCTGAGGGTGAGGTAGGGGTGAGGATTAGTTTTATGTTTAGGGTTAGGCTTAGGTTTAGGGTTATGTTTAGGGTGAACGTTCGGATTAGGGTTATGGTTATTGTTAGGGTTTGGTTTAGGGTTAAGGTTGCCCTGAGGGTGAGGGTGAGGGTTAGGGTTAGGGTTAGGTTGAGGTTTAGGGTTTAGGTTAGGGTTAGAGTTAAGTTTAGGGTGAGGGTGAGGTTTAGGGTCAGAGTTAGGTTTAGGGTGAGGGTTAGGTTTAGTGTGCGGGTTAGCGTAGGTGTGACGGTAAGGGTAAAGATGAGGGTTAGGCTCAGGGTGAGGGTTACTGTAAGGGTGAGGGTTAGGGTTAGGGTGAGGGTTAGTGTTAGCTTTAGGGTGAGGGTGAGGGTTATATTGAGGATTAGTGTTAGGTTTAGTGTGAGATTTAGGGTGAGGATGAGGGTTAGGTTTAGGGTGAGGGCTATGTTGAGTTTGAGAGTTAAGGTTAGTTTTAGTGTGAGGTTTAGTGTTAGGGCGATTTTTAGGGTTAGTGTGAGGGTTAGGGTTAGTGTTAGGGTGAGGGTAAGTGTTAGGGTGAGGGTTAGGGTTAGGGTAAGGGTTATGGTTAGGGTGAGGGTTAGGTTAGGGTTAGGTTTATTGTTAGGGTTAGGGATAGGGTTAAGATTACGGTCAGGGTGAGGGTTAGGGTTAGGGTTAGGATGAGGTTTAGGTTTAGGGTTAGTGTTAGAGTTAGGGTTAGGCTGAAGGTTAGGGTTAGATTTAGGCTTAGGCTTAGGCTTAGGCTGAGAATTAGCTTGAGTGTTAGGCTGAGTGTTAGGGTGAGGGTTAGAGTAAGGGACAGGGTTTTGTTTAGGATTAGGGTTAGGGTTAGGCTTAGAGTTAGGATGAGGGTTAGGGTTAGGGTTTGGGTTAGGGTGAGGGTGAGGATGAGTATTAGGGTTAGGTTTAGGGTTACGTTTAGTATTAGTATTAGGATTAGGGTTATGGTTAGGGTTAGGATTATGGTGAGGGTTAGGTTTAGGGTTAGGGTTATGCTTAGAGTTAGGATGAGGGTTATGGTTATGGATTGGGTTAGGGTCAGGGCGAGGCTGAGGATTAGGGTTAGTTTTAGGGTTAGGTTTAGCGTTAAGGTTAGTGTTAGGTTTAGGCTTAGTATTAGGGTTACGGTGAGGGTTAGGGTTAGGGTTAGGGTTAGGCTGAGGGTGAGGTGGGGTGAGGATGAGTGTTATGGTTAGGGTTAGTCTTAGGGTTAGGGTTATGTTTAGGGTGAGGGTTAGGATTAGGGTTAGGGTTATTGTTAGGGTTAGGGTTAGGGTTAAGTTTACGGTGATGGTGAGGGTGAGGGTGAGGCTTAGGGTTAGGGTTGGGTTGAGGTTTAGGGTTTAGGTCAGAGTTAGAGTTAGGTTTAGGGTGAGGGTGAGGTTTAGGGTTAGAGTTAGGTTTAGGGTGAGGGTTAGGTTGAGGGTTAGAGTTAGAGTTAAGGTTAGGGTTAGCTTTAGGGAGAGAGTTACGGGGACGTTTTGGGTTAGGATTAGGGGTAGGTTGAGGGTGCTTGTGTTTGTTAGGGTTAGGTTTAGGGTTAGGCTTAGTGTTAGGCTGAGGTTGAGGTTGCGGGTGAGGGTTAGGGTTATTGTGAGGGTTAGGGTAAGGGTTAGGGGGAGGTTTAAGAAGAGGGTTAGGGTTAGGATTAGGGTTAGGGTGAGTTCTAGGGTGTGGGTGAGGTTTAGGTTTAGGGTTAGGATAAGGGTTAGGTTTAGGGTTACGTTGAGAGGGTTCGGTTTAAGTTTAGGTTTAGGTTGAGGGTTAGTGTAAGGGTTACGGTGAGGGTGAGGGTTAGGGTTAGGTTGAGGGTTAGGGTTCGGATGAGGGTTAGGGTGAGGTTGATGGTGAGGGTTAGGGTTAGTGTTTGTGTGAAGGTTAGGATGAGAGTTAGGGTTAGAATTAGGGTTAGGGTGAGGGCTAGGGTGAGGGTGAGGTTCAGGCTTATGTTTAGGGTTAGGGTGAAGCTGAGGTTGAGGGTTAAGATTAGGGTTAGGGTTAGGTTTAGGCTTAGGGTTAGGCTAAGGGTGAGGTTTAGGGTTAGGGTGAGTTAGGGTTAGCGTTAGGGTGAGTGTTAAGGTTCGGTTAAGTTTAGGGTTAGGGTCAGTGTTAGGGTTAGGGTTACGGTGAGCGTGATGGTTAGGGTTAGGTTGAGGGTTAGGGTAGGTTGAGGTTTAGGGTTAGGGTTAGGGTTAGGGTGAGTGTTACGTTTAGGGTTAGGGTGAGCGTAAGGATGAGGATAAGGTTTAGCATTAGGGTTAGGGTGAGGGCTAGGGTGATGGTGATGGTTAGGGTTAGGGTTAGATTAAAGTTTAGGTTTAGCTTTAGGGTTAGGGTGAGGGTTAGCTTGAGTGTTAGGGTTACGGTGAGGGTGAGGGTTAGGGTTAGGGTTAGGGTTAGGTTTAGGATTAGAGTTAGGGTGAGGGGGTGTGTTAGGATTAGGGTTAGGTTTAGGGTTAGGGTTAGGTTTAGGGTGAGGATTAGTGTTATTGTTAGGGTTAGGATTAGAGTTATGGTGAGGGTGAGGGTGAGTGTTAGGGTCCGGGTTAGGGTGAGGTTTAGGATTAGGGTTAGGATTAGGGTGAGTGTAAGGTTTAGGGTTAGATTTAGGGTTAGTTGGAGGGTTAGGTCCAGGGTTAGGATTAGGGTTAGTTTTAGCAGAGTTAGGTCGAGGGTTAGGGTTAGGGTTATTTTTAGCATTAAGGTTAGGTTGAGTGTTAGGTTGAGCTTTAGTGTTATAATTAGGTTTAAGGTTATGATTAGGGTGAGGTTGAGGGTAAGTGTGAGGGTTTGGGTTAGGGTCAGGCTTAGGCTTAGGGTTAGGCTGAGGGTGAGGGTGGGGTTGAGGATTAGGTTTAGGGTGATGGTTAGGGTTAGGGTTAGGGTGAGGCTTAGGATGAGGGTTACGGTTAGTATTAGGGTTAGGGTGAAGGCTAGGGTAAGTGTTCTGTTTAGGGTGAGGTTTAGGATTAGGGTGAGGATTAGGGTTATTGTGAGGGTTAGTGTTAGTGTTAGGGTTATTGTTAGGGTGAGGGTAAGTGTTAGGGTGAGGGTCATGGGTAGGGTGAGGTTTATGGTTAGGGTGAGGGTTAAGGTTAGGGTTAGGGTTATTGTTAGGTTTAGGATTAGGGTTACAGTTATGGTGATGGTGAGGGTTAGGGTTAGGGTTAGCGTGAGGTTTAGTGTTAGGGTTAGGGTTAGATTTAGGGTTAGGGTGATGATGAGGTTTAGGGTTAGATTTAGGTTTAGTGTTAGTGTTAGGGTCAGGGTGAGGGTTAGTGTTAGGTTTAGGCTTAGGCTTAGGCCGAGCATGAGGGTGAGGGTTAGGGTTCAGGTTAGGGTTTGGGTTAGGTTTAGGGTTAGGGGTAGGTTGTGGGTTAGGATGAGGATTAGGGTTAGGATTAGGACAACGGTAAAGGCTAGGCTGAGGGTTAGGTTGAGGGGTAGGGTTAGGGTGAGAATGAGTGTGAAAGTTAGGGTTAGGGTTTGGGTTAGGCTTAGAATTAGGGTGAGGGTTAGGGTTAGCTTTTGGGTTAGGGTGAGGGTGAGGCTGAGGATTAGGTTTAGGGTTAGGTTTAGGATTAGGTTTAGGGTTAGGGTTAGGGTTAAGGTTAGGGCTAGGCTTAGTGTTAAGCTGAGGGTGAGGGTGTGGATGAGGATTAGTGTTATGGTTAGGGTTAGGCTTAGGGTTAGGGTTATTGTTAGTGTTATGGTTAGGGTTAAGTTTGCAGTGAGGGTGAGGCTGAGTGTGAGCGTTATGTTTGTGGTTAGGGTTAGGCTTAGGGTTAATGTTAGGGTTAGTATTATTGTTAGGGTTAGAGTTAGATTTACTGTGAGGTTGAGGATGCGGGTGAGGGTTAGTTTTAGGGTTAGGGTGGGGTTTATGTTTAGGGTTAGGGTTCGGGTGAGGATGAAGTTTATAGTTAGGGTTAGGCTGAGCGTTAGGGTTAGGTTTAGGGTGAGAGTTAGGGTTCGGGTTAAGTTTAGGGTTAGTTTGAGGGTTAGGGTAAGGTTTACGGTGAGGTTGATGGTTAGGATTAGGTTGAGGGTTAGGGTTAGAATTAGGGTTAGGGTGAGGGTGAGTGTGAAGATTAGGATTAGTGGTAGGGTGAGGGTTAGGATGAGGGTTAGGTTTAGGATTAGGGTTAGTGTGAGGGTTAGGGTGAGGGTGAGGGTTAGGGTAAGGTTTAGGCTTAGGCTTAGGTTTAGGCTGAGCATGAGTTTGAGATGGAGGTTTAGGGTTAGGGTGATGGTTAGGTTTACAGTTAGGGTGAGGGTTAGGATGACGTTTAGGGTTGGGGGAGTTTTAGGGTGAGGATGATGGTAAGGGTAAAGGTGATTTTTAGGCTGAGGGTGAGGTTTAACATAAGGGTGTGTGTTAGGGTTACGTTTAAGGTTAGTGTAAGAGTTAGGGTTAGGGTGAGTCTTAGGGTGAGGGTTAGGTTAAGGGTTAGGGTAAGGGTTAAGATTGGGTTTATGATGAGGGTTAAATTTAGGTTTAGGGTTAGGATTAGTGTAAGGTTTAGGGTGAGGATGAGGATTAGGGTTAGGGTTAGGGTGAGGGTGCGGTTTTGGGGTGGCATTAGGGTTCGGGTGATGGTTAGGGTTAGGGTAAGGGTTACCGTGGGGGTGATGGTATGGGTAAACGTGAGGGTTAGTCTGAGGCTGAAGGTTACATTGGGGTGAGGGTGAGGGTTAGGGTGAGGGTTAGGGTTAGGGGAAGGATGTGTGTGAGGGTTAGATTTAGGATTAGATTTAGGGTTAGTGTGAGGTTTAGGGTGAAGATGAGTGTTAAGGTTAGGGTGGGGCTAGGGTGAGGGTGAGGTTTAGGTTTAGGTTTAGGGTGAGGTTTAGGGTTAGGGTGATGATTAGGGTTACTGTGAGGGTTAGTGTTAGGGTTAGGGTTAGGGTGAGGGTGAGGGTAAGTGTTAGGGTGAGGGTTAGGTTTAGGGTGAGGGTTATTGTTAGGTTGAGGGTTAGGGTTTGGGTTAGGGTTAGGGTTATGGTTACGGTGAGGGTGAGGGTGAGAGTTAGGTTTAGGGTTAGTATGAGGTTTAGGTTTAGGGTAAGTGTTAGAGTTAGGGTTAGGGTGAGAGTGAGGTTTACGGTTAGAGTTAGGGTTAGTGTTAGGTTTAGTGTTAGGGTGAGGGTTTGTGTTAGAGTTACGCTTAGGCTTAGGCTTAGGCTAAGCATGAGGGTGAGGGTGAGGGTTAGGGTTATGGTGAGGTTTAGGAAGAGGTTTAGGGTTAGGATTAGTGTTAGGGTGAGGACTAGGTTGAGGGTTAGGGTGAGGGTTAGCTTTAGGGATAGGTTTAGGTTTAGGATTAGGGTTAGGTTGAGGGTGATCCTGAGGGTCAGGTTTAGGGTTAGGCTCAGGGTTAGGGTGAGGGTTAGGGTTAGGGTTTTCGTTAAAGTGAGGGTGAGGCTGAGGATTAGGGTTAGGTTTAGGGTTGGGTTTAGGGTTAGGGTTAGGCTTAGGGTTAGGCTGAGCATGAAGATGGGGTTGAGGATTAGGGTTAGGGTTAAGATTAGGGTTATTGTTAGTTTTATGTTAGGTTTAAGTTTGCCCTGACATTAAGGCTGAAGGTCATGGTTAGGGTTAGGGTTAGGGTTAGTATTAGTGTTATTTTTAGGGTTAGGTTTACAGTTACGGTGAGATTGAGGGTGAGAGTGAGGGTTAAGGTTAGGGTGAGGTTTAGCGTGAGGTTTAGGGTTAGGGTTAGGGTGAGGGTGAGGTTTAGGGTTAGAGTTAGTGTTAGATTGAGGGTTAGGGTGAGGTTCAGGGTTATTGTTAGTGTTAGGTTTAGGGGGAGGGGGCGGGTTAGGTTGAGGTTTAGGGATAGGTATAGTTTAGTATTAGATTTAGTGTGAGGGTGAGTGTGATGGTTAGGGTGAGGGCTAGGATTAGGCTTAGGGTTAGGCTGAGGGTGAGGGAGGGGGTGAGGATTAGGGTTAGGGTGATGGTTTGGATTAGAGTTAGTGTTATTGTTAGGGTTACGGTTAGAGTTATTGTGAGATTGAGGGTGTGGGTGAGGGTTAGGGTTAGGGTTAGGATGAGGTTTAGGGTTAGGGTTAGTGTGAGGGTGAGGTTTAGGGTTAGATATAGGGTTTGGGGGAAGGTTAGGGGGAGGTTTGGGATAGGATTAGTGTTAGAGTTAGGGTGAGGGTGAGGGTTAGGTTGAGGTTTAGGGTTAGGGTAATGAATGGTTAGGGTTAGTGTGAGGGTTAGTGTTAGCGTTAAGGTTAGTTTTAGGGTGAGGGTAAGTTTTAGGGTGAGGTTTTGGGTTGGGGTGAGAGTTGTGGTTAGGGTGAGTGTTAGGATTAGAATTAGGGTTATTGTTAGGGTTAGGTTTGGGTTTTGGTTACGGTGAGGGTGAGGTTTAGGGTTGGAGTTAGGGTGAGGTTTAGGGTTGGGGTTAGGGTTAGAGTGAGGGGTAGGATGAAGGTGAGGTTTACCGTTAGAGTTAGGGTGAGGGTGATGGTTAGGGTTTGGATTAGGGATAAGGAGAGGGTGAGTGTGTGTGTTAGAGTTAGGGTTAGGTTTAGGCTAAGGGTAAGGCTAAGTGTGAGGTTGAGTGTGAGGGTTAGGGTTAGGATTAGTGTTAGTGTGAGAGTGAGGGCGACGGTTTGGTTTAGTGTTAGGGTGAGGGTTAGGATGAGTGTTAGGATTAGGGTTAGGCTTATGGTGAGCATTAGGTTTAGGGTTAGGTTGAGGGTTTGGGTTAGGAGAAGGATGAGGGTTAGTTTTAGGGTTAGGGTGAGGGTTAGGATGAGGATTAAGGTTACGATTAGTGTTAGGGTGAAAGCTAGGGTGAGGGTGAGAACTAGGTTTAGTGTTAGGGTAAATTTTAGGGTTATAGTTAGGGTTAGGGTGAGGGTTAGGATGAGGGTTAGGGTTACGGTGAGGGTGAGGGTTAGGGTTAGGTTTAGGTTTAGTGTTAGGTTTAGGGTAAGGGTTAGGATGAGGATGAGGTTTAGGGTTAGTGTTAGGGATGGGGTGAAGCTGACGATGAGTGTTAGGGTGAGAGTTAGTGTTAGGTTTAGGGTTAGGGTAAGGTTCAGGGTTATGGTGAGTGTAAGGATGAGGGTTAGGGTTAGGGTGAGGGTTAGGGTTAGGGTTAGGGGGAGGGTTAGTGTGAGGTTTAGGGCTAGGGTGAGGGTGAGGTTTAGGGTTAGGGTTAGGGTGAGGTTTAAGGTTAGGTTTTGGGTTAGGGTTAGGGTGAGGGTGAGGTTTAGGGTTAAAGTTAGGTTAAGCTGAGGCTGAGGGTGAGGGTTAGGGTTAGGTTTAGGATTAGGGTAAAGGTTAGGGTGAGTGTGAAGGTTAGGGTTAGGGTTAGGGTTAGGCTTAGGGTTAAACTGAGGGTGAGGGTGAGGGTGAGGGTGAGGTTTAGGGTTAGGATTAGGGTTAGGGTGAGGGTGAGTGTGTGTGTTATAGTTAGGTTTAGGGTTAGGCTTAGGGTTAGGCTGAGGGTGAGGTTGAGGGTGAGGGTTAGGGTTAGGGTGAGGGTTTGTGCAAAACTTAGGGGGAGGGTTAGGATGAGGGTTAGTGTTAGTGTTAGGGGTAGGTTTAGGGTTAGGGTGAGGGTGAGGGTTAGGGTTAGGTTTAGGTATATGCTTAGGGTTAGGCTGAGGTTGAGGTTGAGGGTTAGGGTAAGGGTGATGTTTAGGGGTAGGGTTAGGGTGAATGTGAGGTTTAGGGTTAGGGTTAGGGTTAGGCTTAGGATTATGCTGAGGGTGAAGGTGTGGGTTAGTGTTTGGGTTATGGTTAGGGTTATGGGGAGGGTTAGGATCAGGGTTAGTGTTAGTGTGAGGTTTAGGATGAGGGTGAGTGAGTGTGTAGGGTTAGGTTTAGGGTTAGGCTTAGGGTTAGGCTGAGGGTGAAGTTAGGGTTAGGGTTAGGGTTAGGCTTAGGCTTTGGTTTAGGCTGAGGGTGAGGGTGAGGCTGTGGGTTAGTGTTAGGGTGAGGGTTAGGGTAAGGGTTAGGGGGAGATTTAGGAAAAGGGATAGGGTTAGGATTAGGGTTGGGTGTGTCTAGGGTGAGAATGAGGTTTAGGGTTAGGGTTAGCTTGAGGGTTAGGATTATGTTAAGTGTGAGAGTTAATGTTCGGGTTAAGTTTAGGGTTAAGTAGAGGGTTAAGGTAAGGGTTACGATGAGGGTGAAGGTTAGGGTTAGGTTGAGGGTGAGGGTTCGGATAAGGGTTAGGGTGAGCTTGAGGGTTATGGTTAGTGTTAGGGTGAGGGTTAGGATGAGGGTTAGGGTTAGGATTAGTGTTCGGGTGAGGGCTATGGTGAGGGTGAGGTTTAGGGTTAGGGTTAGGGTTAGGGTGAGGTTTAGGGTTAGGGATAGGGTTAGTATTAGGGTGAGGGTGACATTTATGTTTAGAGTTAGGGGTAGGATGAGGCTGAGGTTGAGGGTTAGGGTTAGGGTTAGTGTAAGATTTAGGGTTAGGGTGAGGGTTAGGATTGAGGGTGAGGGTTAGGTTTAGGGTTAGGATTAGGTTTAGGGTAAGGGTTAGGGTGAGTGTGAGCATTAGGGTGAGTGTGAGCATTACGGTTTGGCTTAGGGTTAGGCTGAGGTTGAGGGTGAGGGTCAGGGTTAGTGTTAGATTAAGGTTTAGGGTTAGGGTTAGGGTTAGGGTGAAATTTAGGGTTCGGTTATATTTAGCGTTAGGGTGAGGGTTATGGTTAGGGTTAAGGTGAGCATGAGGTTTAGGATTATGTTGAGGATTAGGCTTAGGTTTAGGGCTAGGGTGAGGGTTAAGGTTAGGGTGAGGGTGAGGGTAAGGATGAGGATTAGGGTTAGAATTAGGGTTAGGGTGAAGCCTAGGGTGAGGGTGAGGGTTAGGGTTAGTGTTAGATTAAGGTTTAGGGTTAGGTGAGGGTGATGGTAAGTTTGAAGTTTAGGGTTACGGTCAGGGTGATGATTACGTTTAGGGTGAGGATTAGGTTTAAGATTAGGGTTAGCCTGAGGATGAGTGTTAGGATTAGGGTTAGGGTTAGGGTTAGGGTTACATTTCAGTTTAGGATAAGTGTTATTGTTAGGGTTAGGGTCAGATTTATGGGGAGGGTGAGGGTGAGAATGAGGGTTAGGGTTAGGGTGAGGTTTAGGTTTAGGTTTAGGATTAGGTTTAGGGTGAGTGTGATGGTTAGAGTTAGGGTGATTGTTAGTGTTAGGGTGAGAGTGAGAGTTAGGGTTCGGTTATGTTTAGGGTTAGGGTGAGTGTTAGGGTTAGGGTTACGGTGAGCATGAGGTTTAGGGTTAAGTTGAGGATTAGGCTTAGGGTTAGGGCTAGGGTGAGGGTTAAGTTTAGGGTTAGGGTGAGGGTAAGGATGAGGATTAGGTTTAGGATTAGGGTTAGGGTGAGGGATAGGACAAGCTTGAGGGTTAGCGTTAGTGTTAGATTAAAGTTTAGGGTTAGGGTTACGGTTAGGGTGAGGGTTAGGTTGAGGGTTAGGGTTATGGTGAGGGTGATGATTAGGGTTAGGGTGAGGGTTTGGTTTAGGATTAGGGTTAGCTAGAGGGTGAGTGTTAGGATTACTGTTAGCGTTAGGGTTAGGTTTCGGTTTAGGATTAGTGTTATTGTTAGGGTTAGGGTTAGAGTTATGGTGAGGGTGAGGGTGAGGATTAGGGTTAGGGTGAGGTTTAGGGTTAGGGTTAGGATTAGGGTTAGGGTGAGGGTGAGGGTTAGAGTTAGGGTGAGGGTGAGGATTAGGGTTGCGGTGAGGGTTAGGGTAGGATTACGGTTAGCAAGAGGGTGAGTGTTAGGATTACAGTTAGGGTTAGGATTAGGGTTAGGATTAGTGTTCTTGTTAGGGTTAGGGTTAGAGTTATGGTGAGGGGAAGCGAGGGTGAGGGTTAGGGTTTGGGTTATGGTGAGGTTTAGGATTAGGGTTAGGATTAGAGTTAGGGTGAGGGTGAGGATGAGGGTTAGGGTTATGGTGAGAGTTAGTGTTAGGGTTAGGCGCAGGGTTAGGATGAGGGTTAGGGTTAGGATTAGGGTTAGGGTGAGGACTAGGGTGAGGGTGAGGTTTAGGGTTAGGGTTAGGGTGAGGTTTACGGTTAGGTTTAGGGTGAGTGTGAGGGTTAGGGTTAGGGTTAGGTTTAGGCTTAGGGTTACACTGAGGGTGAGGGTGAGGGTGAGGTTTAGGCTTCGGATTAGGGTTAGGGTGAGGGTGAATTTGTGTGCTAGAGTTAGGTTTAGGATTAGGCTTAGGGTTAGGCTGAGGGTGAGGTTGAGGGTAAGGGTTAGTGTTAGGGTGAGGTTAAGGTAAGGGTGGGGGGAGGGTTAGGATGAGGTTTAGTGTTAGGATTAGGGTTAGGGTGAGGGCTAGGGTGAGGGTTACGTTTAGGTTTAGGGTCAGGGTGAGGTTTAGTGTTAGAGTTAGTGTTTGGGTGATGCTGAGGGTGAGGGTTAGGGTAAGTATTAATGTTAGGCTTAGGCTTAAGGTGAGGTTTAGGTTGAGGGTTAGGATTTGGGTTAGTAGTAGGATTAAGGTTAAGGTGAGGGTGAGGATTAGGGTTAGGGTTAGGGTAAGGCTTAAGGTAAGGCTGAGGTTGAGGGTGAGGGTTAGTGTTAGGGTGAGGTTTAGGGTTAGGTTTAGGGTGAGTGTGAGGGTTAGGGTTAGGCTTAGGCTTAGGCTTATGCTGAGGTTGAGGGTGTGGTTTAGTGTTAGGGTTAGGATTAGGGTTATGTGGTGGGTTAGGATGAGGGTTAGGGTTATTGTGAGGTTTAGGGTGAGGTTGAGTGTGTTGTTAGGGTTAGGTTTAGGGTTAGGCTTAGGGTTAGGCTGAGAGTGAGTTTGAGGCTGAAGGTTAGTGTTAGGGTGAGGTTTAGGATAAGGGTTAGGGGGAGGTTTAGGAAAAGGGATAGGGTTAGGATTAGGGTTGGGTGAGGCTAGAGTGAGAATGAGGTTTAGGGTTAGGGTTAGCTTGAGGGTTAGGATTATGGTAAGGGTGAGAGTTAGTGTTCGGGTTAAGTTTAGGGTTAGGTTGAGGGTGAAGGTAAGGGTTACTGTGAGGGTTCGGATTAAGGTTAGGGTGAGCATGAGGGTTATGGTTAGTGTTAGGGTGTGGGTTAGGATGAGGGTTCGGGTTAGGATTAGTGTTAGGTTGAGGACTAGGCTGAGGATGAAGTTTAGGGTTAGGTTTAGGTTTAGGGTGAGGTTTAGGTTTAGGGGTAGGGTTAGTGTTCGGGTGAGGTTGACGTTTACGGTTAGAGTTAGGGGTAGGATGAGGCTGAGGTTGAGGGTTAGGGTTAGGGTTAGTGTTAGATTTAGGGTTAGGGTGAGGGTTAGGCTGAGGGTGAGGGTTAGTGTTAGGGTTAGGATTAGGTTTAGGGTAAGGTTTAGGGTGAGTGTGAGCATTAGGTCTAGGGTTAGGGTTTGGCTTAGGGTTAGGCTGAGGGTGAGGGTGAGTATGAGGGTTAGGGTTAGTGTTAGATTAAGGTTTAGGGTTAGGATTAGGGTTAGGGTGAGAGTTAGGGTTCGATTATGTTTAGGGTTAGGGTGAGGGTTATGGTTATGGTTAAGTTGAGCATGAGGTTTAGGGTTACATTGAAGATTAGGCTTAGGGTTAGGGCTAGGGTGAGGGTTAAGTTTAGGGTTAGTGTGAGTGTAAGGATGAGGAATAGGGTTAGGGTGAGGGCTAGGGTGAGGTTGAGGGTTAGGGTTAGTTTTAGATTAAGGTTTCGGTTTAGGGTTTGGGTTAGGGTGAGGGTTAGGTTTAAGATTAGGGTTAGCCTGAGGATGAGTGTTAGGATTAGGGTTAGGGTTAGGTTTCGGGTTAGGATTAGTGTTATAGTTAGGGTTAGGGTTAGAGTTATGGTGGGGGTGAGGGTGAGGGTTAGGGTTAGGGTGAGGTTTAGGGTTAGTGTTAGGATTAGTGTTAGTGTGAGGGTGAGGTTTACGGTTAGATTCAGGGTTAGTTGGAGGGTTAGGTCTAGGATTAGGCTTAGGGTTAGTTTTAGGGTTAAGGATACGGTGAGGGTTAGGTTGAGGTTTAGGTTTATGGTTAGGGTTAGGATTAAGATGAGCGTGAGGGTGAGTGTGAGGGTTAAGTTTAGGGATAGGCTTAGCCTTAAGGTTAGGCTGAGGGTGAGGGTATGGGTGAAGATTAGGTTTAGGGTGATGGTTAGCATTAGGGCTAGGGTGAGGGTTAAGATGAGGGTTAGGATTAGTATTAGGTTTAGGGTGAGGGCTAGGGTGAGGGTGAGGGTTAGCGTAAGGTTTTGGCTTAGGCTTAGGTTTAGGCTGAGCATGAGCTTGAGGGTGAGGGTTAGCGTTAGGGTGATGTTTAGGTTTACAATTAGGGTGAGTGTTAGGATGAGGTTTAGGGTTATGGTGAGGATGATGGTAAGGGTAAAGGTGAGGTTTAGGCCGAGGGTCAGGTTTAAGATAAGGGTGAGGTTTAGGGTTAAGTTTAGGGTTAGGGTAAAGGTTAAGGTTAGGGTTAGGGTGAGGGTTAGATTGAGGATTAGGGTTATGGTTAGTGTGAGATGTAGGGTGAGGATGAAGGTTAGGGTTAGGGTCAGGGTGATGGTTAGAATTAGGGTTAGGGTGAGGGCTAGGGTGAGGGTGAGGATTAGTGTTTTGGTTAGGGTTAGGATGAGGTTTAGGATTAGGGTGAGGTTTAGGGTTAGTGTGAGGGTTAGTATTAGGGTTAGGGTTAGCATTAGGTTGCGGGTTATGGTTAGTGTGCGGGTTAGGGTTAGGGTTAGGTTTATTGTTAGGTTTAAGGTTAGGGTTACGGTTACGGTGATGGTGAGGGTTAGGGTTAGGGTTAGGGTGAGGTTTAGTGTTAGGGTTAGGGTTAGATTTAGGTTTATGATGAGGGTGAGGTTTAGGGGTACATTTTGGGTTATGGTGAGGGGTAATGTTAGGGTGTGTGTTAGCGTGGGGGTGACAGTAAGGGTAAAGTTGAGGGTTAGGCTGAGGCTGAGGGTTACGGTAAGGGTGAGGGTTAGGATTAGGGTGAGGGTTAGTGTTAGCTTTAGGGTGAGGTTGAGGGTTAGATTGAGGATTAGTGTTAGGGTTAGTGTGAGGTTTAGGGTGAGGATGAGGATTAGGATTAGGGTGAAGGTTTGGGTGAGGGTGAGGGTTGGGGTTAGTGTTAGGTTGAGGTTTAGGGTTAGGGTGATGTTTAGGGTTAGTGTGCGGGTTAGTGTTAGTGTTAGGTTTAGTGTTAAGGTGAGGGTAAGTGTTAGGGTGAACATTAGGGTTAGGGTGAGGGTTATGGTTAGGGTGAGTGTTAGGGTTAGGGTTATGTTTATTGTTAGGGTTTGGGATAGTGTTACGGTTTCGGTTAGGGTGAGGGTGAGGGTTAGGGTTAGGGTGAGGTTTAGGGTTAGGGTTAGGGTTAGTATTAGGGTGAGGTTGAGGTTTAGGGTTAGATTTAGGGTTAGTGTTAGTGTGAGGGTTAGTGTTAGCATTAGGGTTAGTGTTACAGTGAGGGTACGTCTTAGGGTGAGGGTTTGGGTCAGGGTGAGGGTTATGGTTAGTGTGAGGGTTAGGATTGGTGATAGGGTTATTGTTAGGGTTCGGATTAAGGTTATGGTTATAGTGCGAGTGAGGGTGAGGGTTAGGGTTAGGGTTAGGGTGAGGTTTAGAGTGAGGGTGAGGTTTAGGGTTAGAGTTAGTGTTAGGGTGAGGGTTAGGTTGAGGGTTAGGGTTAGGGTTAATGTTAGGTTTAGGCTTACGGTGAAAGTTCATGGGAGGTTTAGGGTTAGGGTTAGGGTTAGGATTAGGGTTAGGGTGAGGGTGAGTGTGTGTGTTAGGGTTTGGTTTAGGCTTAGGCTTTAGCGTTAGGCTGAGGGTGAGGTTGAGGGTGAGGGTTAGGTTTAGCTTTAGTGTTAGGGTTTCGGTGAGTATGAGGGTTAGGATTAGGTTCACTGTGGGGTTAGGATTAGGGTTAGGGTGAGGGTGAGGGTGAGGTTTACGTTTAGGGTTAGGATGATGGTTAGGGTTAGGATTAGTGTTAGGGTGAGTGCTAGTGTGAGGGTGATGGTTAGTGTTAGGGTGACGGTAAGGTTTACGGTTAGGGTGAGGGTTTGGATGAGGTTTAGGGTTAGGAGGAGGTTTAGGGTGAGCATGATGGTAAGGGTAAAGGTGAGGTTTAGGCTGAGGGTTAGGGTTAAGATAAGGGTGAGTGTTAGGGTTAGGTTTAGTGTTAGGGTAAGGTTTAGGATTAGGGTTAGGATGAGGGTTAAATTGAGGTTTAGGGTTAGGGTTAGTTTCAGGTTTAGTTTGAGGATGAGGGTTAGGGTTTAGGTTAGGGTTAGGGTGAGGATGAGTTTTTGTGTTGTCATTAGGGTTAGGGTGCGAGTTAGGGTGAGGGTTAAGTTTAGGGTAAGGATTAGAGTGGGGGTGCTGGTAAGGGTAAACGTGAGGGTTAGGCTGAGGTTGAGGCTTACAGTGGGGTGAGGTTTAGGGTTAGGGTGAGGGTTAGGGTTATGGGAAGGGTGTGGGTGATAGTTAGATTGAGGATTAGTGTTAGGGTTAGTGTGAGGTTTAAGGTGAGGATGAGGGTTACGGCTAGGGTGAGGGCTAGGGTGAGGGTGAGGGTTAGGTTTAGGTTTAGGGTGAGGTTTAGGGTTAGGGTCATGATTAGGGTTAGTGTGAGGGTTAGTGTTAGGTTTCTGGTTAGTGTTAGGGTGAGGGTAAGTGTTAGGGTGAGGGTTAGGGTCAGGGTGAGGGTTATGGTTAGGTTGAGTGTTAGGGTTAGGGTTAGGGTTATTGTTAGGGTTAGGGTTACGGTTATGGTGAGGGTGAGGGTGAGGGTTAGGGTTAGGGTTAGTATGAGGTTTAGGTTTAGGGTAAGGGTTAGAGTTAGGGTTAGGGTGAGAGTGAGTTTTATGGTTAGAGTTAGGGTTATTGTTAGGGTTAGTGTTAGTGTGAGGGTTTGCGTTAGCGTTATGCTTAGGCTTAGGCTTAGGCTTAGGCCAAGCATGAGGGTGAGGTTCAGGGTTAGGGTTAGGGTGCAGGTTAGGGTTAGGGTTAGGGTGAGGTTTAGGATGAGGTTTAGGGTTAGGATTAGTGTTAGGGTGAGGACTAGGTTGAGGGATAGGAAGAGGGTTAGGATTAGGGTTAGGGTTAGTTTGAGTGTGAGTCTGAGGGTCAGTGTTAGGGTTAGGGTGAGGGTGAGGGTTAGGGTTTTGTTTAGTGTGAGGGTGAGGCAAATGATTAGGGTTAGGTTTAGGGTTGGGTTTAGGGTTAGGGTTAGGTTTAGGGTTAGGTTTACAGTTAGGGTTAGGGTTAGGTTTAGGCTTAGGGTTAGGCTGAGGGTGAGGTTGGGGTTTAGCATTAGGGTGAGGGTTAAGGTTAGTGTGAGGATTAATGCTACGGTTAGGTTTAGTGTTAGGGTGAGGGTATGTGTTAGGGTGAGGGTTAGGGTTACGGTGCATGTTATGGTTAGTGTGAGGGTTATGGTTAGGGTTAGGGTTATTGTTAGGTTTAGGATTAGGGTTACTGTTACAGTGAGGGTGAGTATTAGGTTTATGGTTAGTGTGGGAGTTAGCGTGGGGGTAATGGTAAGGGTAAAGGTTAGGGTTAAGGTGAGGGTGAGGGGTACAATAAGGGTGAGGGTTAGGGTTAGGGTTAGAGTTAGGCTGAGGGTGAGGGTGGGGGTGACGATTAGGGTTAGGGTGATGGTTAAGGTTAGGGTTATGGTGAAGTCTAGGTTGAGGTTAAGGGTTGGGGTTAGTGTTAGGCTGAGGTTTAGGGTTCGGGTGAGGTTTAGGGTGAGTGTGAGGGTTATGGTTAGGTTGAGGTTTAGGGTTAGCGTTAGGGTTAGGGTTAGGGTTAGGGTGAGGTTGAGGTTTAGGGTTAGATTTATGGTTAGTGTTAGTGTGAGGTTAGTGTTAGCGTTAGGGTTAGTGTTATGGTGAGGGTAAATCTTAGGGTGAGGGTTTGGGTCAGGGTGAAGGTTATGGTTAGGGTGAGCGTTAGGATTAGGGTTAGGGTTATTTTTAGGGTTCGGTTTAAGGTTACGGTTATGGTGCGGGTGAGGGTGAGGGTTAGGGTTACTGTTAGGGTGAGGTTTAGGGTGAGGGTGAGGTTTAGGGTTACAGTTAGGGTTAGGGTGAGGATTGGGGTTAGGCTTCGGCTTCGGCTTAGGCTTAGGCTGAGCATGAGGGTGAGGGTGAGTGTTAGGGTTCGTGTTTGGGTGAGGGGTAGTGTTAGGATTAGGGTTAGGTTTTGGGTGAGTTTTAGGGTTAGATTTAGGGTTAGTGTTTGGGTGAGGTTTAGTGTTAGAGTTAGGGTTAGGGTGAGGCTGAGGGTGAGGGTTAGGGTTAGGATTAATGTTAGGGTTAGGCTTAAGTAGAGGGTTAGGTTAAGGGTGAGGGTTAGGGTCAGGGTTAGGAGTAGGATTAGTGTTAGTGTTAGGGTGAGTGTGAGGGTTAGGGTTAGGTTTAGGGATATGCTTAGGGTTAGGCTGAGGTTGAGGGTGAGTGTTAGGATTAGGGTGAGGGTTAGTGTTAGTGTGAGGTTAGTGTTAGCGTTAGGGTTAGTGTTATGGTGAAGGTAAATCTTAGGGTGAGGTTTTGGGTCAGGGTGACGGTTATGGTGCCGGTGAGGGTGAGGGTTAGGGTTAGTGTTAGGGTGAGGTTTAGGGTGAGGGTGAGGTTTAGGATTACAGTTAGGGTTAGGGTGAGTGTGAGGGTTAGGGTTAGGGATAGGCTTAGGATTAGGCTGAGGGTGAGGGTGTGGGTTAGGGTTAGGATTAGTGTTAGGGTGAGGTTTAGGGTTTGGGTTAAGGTTAGAGTTAGGGTTAGGGTGAGGTTGAGTTTTAGGGTTAGAGTTAGGGTTAGGGTGAGGTTTAGGTTGAGGGTTAGGATAAGGGTTATATTTAGGTTTAGGGTTACGGTTAGAGTTAGGGGGAGGGTTAGGGTTAGGGTTAGTGTTAGGGATAGGATTTGGGTTAGAGTGAGGGTGAGTGTGTGTGTTAGGTTTAGGTATAGGGTTAGGCTTACGGTTAGGCTGAGGGTGAGGTTGAGGGTGAGGGTTAGGGTTAGGGGGAGTTTTAGGATGAGGGTTAGGGTTAGGATTAGGTTTAGGGTAAAGGTTAGGGTTAGTGTGAGGGTGAGGCTTAAGGTTAGGGTTAGGGTTAGGGTGAGGTTTGTGTTGGGGTTAGGGTTAGAGTTAGGGTTAGGGTGAGGGTGAGGTTTACGGGTACAGTTAGGGTTAGGGTGCGGGTTAGCTTGGGGGTGACGGTAAGGGTAAATTTGAGGGTTAGGCTGAGGGTGAGGTTTATGGTGAGGGTTAGGTTTAGGTTTAGGGTGAGGGTTAGTGTTCGCTTTAGGGTGAAGGTGAGGGTTAGATTGAGGATTAGTGTTAGGGTTAGTGTGAGGTTTAGGGTGAGGATGAGGGTTAGGGTTAGGGTGCTGGCTAGGAAGAGGGTGAGGTTCAGGGTTAGTGTTAGGATGAAGTTTAGGGTTAGTGTAATGGTTAGGGTTAGTGTGAGGCTTAGTGTTAGGGTTAGAGTTAGTGTTAGGGTGAAGGTAAGTGTTAGGTTGAGGGTTAGGTTTAAGGTGAGAGTTATGGTTAGGGTGAGGGTTAGGGTTAGGGTGAGGGTTATGTTTAGGGTGAGGGTTAGTGTTTGGGTTAGGATTATAGTAAGCATTAGGGTTATCGTTAAGGTTATGGTGAGGGTGAGGGTGAGCCTTAGGTTTAGGGCTAGGATGAGGTGTAGTTATAGGGTTAGGTTTAGTGTCAGGGTGAGGTTTAGTGTTAGAGTTAGGGTTAGGATGAGGCTGAGGGTGAGAATTAGGTTTAGGATTAATGTTAGGGTTAGGCTTAAGGTGAGGGTTAGGTTGAGGGTGAGGGTTAGAGTTAGGGTTAGGATTAGGATTAGGTTTAGGGTTAGGGTGAGTTTGAGGTTTAGTGTTAGGGTTAGGGATAGGCTTAGGGTTAGACTGAGGTTGAGGGTGAGTGTTAGGGTTAGGGTGAGTGTTAGGTTTAGGGTTAGGATTAGGAATAGGTTTAGAGTTAGGGTGAGTGTGAGGGTTAGGGTGAGGTTTAGGGTTGGGCTTAGGGTTAGGCTCAGGATGAGGGTGAGGGTGAGGGTTAGGGTTAGGGTGAGTATTAGGGTTAGGGTTATGGGGAGGGTTAGGATGAGGGTTAGGGTTAGGATTAGGGTTAGAGTGAGGGCTAGGAAGAGGTTGAGGTTTATGGTTAGGGTTAGGGTGAGGGTTAGTGTGAGTGTTAGTTATAGGGTTAGAATTAGGGTTTAGCTGAGGATGAGGGTGAGGCTTAGGGTTCTGGTTAGGATTAGGATTAGGGAAAGGGTTAGAGTGAGTGTGAGGGTTAAGGTTCTGGTTAGGGTTAGGCTTAGGATTACACTGAGGGTGAGGGTGAGGGATAGGATTAGGCTTAGGGTTAAGGTGAGGGTGAGTGAGTGTGTTAGGTTAGGTTTAGGTTTAGGTTAAGGGTTAGGCTAAGGGTGAGGTTGAAGGTGAGGTTTAGGGTTAGGGTGAGGTTTAGGGTTAGGGTTAGGGTTAAATTGAGAGTAAGGGTGAGGGTTAGGGTTAGTGTTAGGGTGAGTGTCAGGATGAAGTTTAGAATTAGGGTTAGGGTGAGGGCTAGGCTGAGGTTGAGGTTTAGGGTTAGGGTTAGGGTTAGGTTTAGGGTTAGGGTGAGGGTGAGGTTTAGGGTTAGAGTTAGTGTAAGGGTGAGGCTGAGGTTGAGGTTTAGGTTTAGGGTTAGTTTTCGAGTTAGGGTTAGGGTAACGGTTAGGGTGATGGTGAGGATTGGGTTTAGGGTTAGGATTAGGATTAGAGTAAGGGTTAGGGTGAGTTTGAGTGTTAGGTTTAGGGTTTGGTTTAGGCTTCGGGTTAGGTTGAGGCTGAGGATGAGGGTGAGGGTTAGGGTTAGGGTTAGGATGGGGTTTAGGGAGAGGGTTAGTGTTAGGTTAGGGATTAGTGTGAGGGTTAGGGTTAGGGTTAGTATTACGATTATGGTGAGGGTGAGGGTGAGTGTGATGGTTAGGGTTAGGGTGAGAGTTAGGGTTCGGTTAAGTTTAGGGGTAGGGTGATTGTTAGGTTTAGGATTACGGTGAGTGTAAGTGTTCGGGTTAGGTTGAGGGTTAGGGTTAGGGTAAGGATGAGGGTTAGTTTTAGGGTTCGTGTGAGGGTTAGGATGATGATTAGGGTTACGATTAGTGTTAGGGTGAGGGCTAGGGTGAATGTGAGGATTAGGGTTTGTTTTAGTGTAAGGTTTAGGATTAGGTTTGGGGTTAGGGTGAGGGTTAGGATGAGGGTTAGAGTTACGGTGAGGGTGAGGGTTAGGGTTAGGGTGAGGTTTAGGGTTAGGATTAGGGTTAGGGTGAGGTTGAGTGTTAGCATTAACGTTACGGTTAGGGTTAGGTTTAGGGTTAGGATTACTGTTATAGTTAGGGTTAGGGTTAGAGTTATGGTGAGGGTGACGGTTAGGGTGATTGTGAGGTTTATGGTTAGATTTAGGTTCAGTTGGAGGGTTAGGTCGAGGGTTAGGGTTTGTGTTAGGGTTAAGGTTAGGGTGAGGGTTAGGTTGAGGTTTAGGGTTAGGGTTAGGGTTAGGGTTAGGATTAGGGTTAGGGTGAGTGTGAGTGTGAGGTTTAGGGTTAGGGTTAGGCTTAGGCTTAGGGTTAGGCTGAGGGTGAGGGTGGGTGTGAGGATTAGGTTTAGGGTGATGGTTAGGGTTAGGGTTATGGTGAAGGTTAGTGTTAGGGTTAGGGATAGAGTGAGGATTAGGGTGAGGATGAGGTTTAGGGATAGAGTTAGGGTTACGGTGAGGGTTAGCGTTAGAGTGAGGGTTAGGGTGGAGTTGACGTTTAGGATAAAGGTGAGGGTTAGGCTGAGGGTGAGGTTACAGTAAGGGTGAGGGTTAGGGTTAGGGTGAGGGTTAGGGTGAGGGAAAGTGTTAGGGTGAGGGTTAGGGTTAAGGTGAGAGTAAGTGTTAAGGTGAGGGTTAAGGTTAGGGTGAGGGTTATGTTTAGTTTCAGGTTTAGGGTTAGGGTTAGGATTATTGTTAGCATTAGGATTAGGTTTACGGTTATGGTGAGGGTGAGGGTGAGGGTGAGGGTTAGGGTTAGGGCTAGGATGAGATTTAGGGATAGGGTTAGGGTTAGGTTTAGGGTCAGGGTGAGGTTTAGTGTTAGAGTTATGGTTAGGGTGAGACTGAGGGTGAGGGTTAGGGTTAGGGTTAGTGTTAGTGTTAGGGTTAGGGTGAAAGTTAGGTGCAGAGTTAGGGTTAGCGTTAGGCTTAAGGTTAGACTTAGGTTTAGGGTTTCAATTACGGTGAGTTTGAGTTTCAGTATTAGGGTTTGGGTGAGTGTGAGGTTTAGGGTTAGAATTAGGGTTAGAATTAGGATTATGGTTAGGGTTAGCTTGAGTGTGAGGTTTAGGGTTAGTGTTAGCCTTAGGTTTAGGCTGAGGTTTTGCGTGAGGGTTAGGGTTATGGTTAGCTTGATGGGTAGGATTAGGGTTAGGGTGAGTTTTAGTGTTAGGGTTACGTTTAGAGTTATGGTTAGGGTGAGGGTGAGGTTTAGGGGTAGAGTTAGTTTTAGGGTGAGGGTTATGGTGAGTGTGAGGGTTATGTTGAGGGTTAGGGTAGGGGTGAAGGTAAGGGTAAACGTGAGGGTTAGGCTGAGGGTCAGGGTTACATTAAGGTTGAGGGTTAGGGTTAGGATGACCGTTAGGGTTAGGGTTAGTGTGCGAGTTAGGGTACAGGTTAAGTGTAGGGTTAGGGTGAGGTTTAGGGTAAGGGTTACGGTGAGGGTGAGGGTTAGGTTTAGGTTGAGGGCTAGGTTGAGGGTGAGGGTTAGGGTAAGGGTTAGGGTGAGCGCTAGGGTGAGGGTTAGGGTGAGGGTTAGGGTTAGATATAGGGTTAGTTTTAGGATTAGTGTTAGGTTGAGGGTGGGTGTGAGGGTTAGGGTTAGGGTTAGGATTAGGCTTAGAGTTAGGTTGAGGATTAGGGGTAGGGTTTGGGTTAGGGTGAGGCTGAGGCTGAGGATTAGGGAAAGGTTTAGGGTTAGGGTTATGCTTAGGGTTATACGGCTGAGGTTGAGGGTGGTGGTTAGGATTAGAGTTAGGGTTAGCTTAGGCTTAGGTTTAGGGTTATTGTTAGTGTTACGGTTCGGGTTAAGTTTGCAGTGAGGGTGAGGCTGAGGGTGACGGTTATGGTTAGAGTTAGGGTTAGGGTTAGGGTTAGTGTTATTGTTAGGTTTAGGGTTAGAGTTACGGTGAGGTTGAGGGTGAAGGTGAGGTTAGTGTTAGGGTGAGGTTTAGGGTTAGGGTTTGGGTTAGGGTTAGGGTGAGGGTGATATTTAGGGTTATAGTTAGGGTTAGGGGAAAGGTTAGGGTGAGGTTTAGGGTTAGGGTTAGTGTTATGGTTAGATTGAGGGTGAGGGTTAGGTTGAAGTTTAGGGACAGGGTTAGGATTACTATTAGGGTTTGTGTGAGGGTTAGGGTGAGCGTTAGGATGAGGATTAGGCTTATACTTTTGGTTCGGCTGAGGGTGAGTGTTGGGGTTAGGTTTAGGGTTACGGTGATGGTTTGGGTTAGGGTTAGGGGGAGGTTTAGGGTGAGGGTTAGGGTTAGGTTTAGTGTTAGGATTAGGGTAAGGATGAGGGTTAGGGTTCGGGTTCAGGTTAGGGTTAGGGTAAGGGTGAGGTTTAGGTTTAGGGTTAGGGTTAGGGTTAGATTTATGGTGAGGGTGACAGTGCGGATGAGTGTGAGGTTTAGGGTTAGGCTTACGGTTAGGCTTAGGTTTAGCCTAATGGTCAGGGTGAGTTTTAGGGTTAAGGTGAGGGTTAGGGTTAAGGTTATGGGGGGGGTTAGGATGAGGGTTAGTGTTAGGATTAGGGTTAGGGTGATTGCTAGGGTGAGGGTGAGGTTTAGGTTTAGGTTAGGTTGATGTTTATGGTTAGGGTTAGGGTTAGGGTTAGGGTCACGTTGAGATTTATGGTAAGAGTTAGGGTTAAGGTGAGGCTGAGGGTGAGGGTTATGGTTAGGGTTAGGATTAGGATTAGGGTAAGGGTTAGGGTCAATGTGAGTGAAAGGGTTAGGGTTAGGGTTAGGCTTAGGTTTACACTGAGGTGAGGGTGAGGGTGAGGCTTAGGGTTAGGGTGAGAGTTAGGGTTCAGGGTAATTTTAGGGTTAGGTTGAGGGTTAGGGTTAGGTTTACGTTGAGTGTGAGGGTTAGAGTTACGTTGATGGTTAGGGTTAGGGTTAGGGTTGTGGTGAGGGTTAGTGTTAGTGTTACGGTGAGGTTTAGAGTTAGGGTTAGAGTTAGAGTGAGGCTTAGTATGAGGGTAAGGGTTACGGTAAGTGTGAGGGTTAGGGTTAGGGTGAGGGTTAGGGTTAGGGTTAGGGTTAGGGTGAGGGTGAGGGTTTTGATTATGGTTAGTGTTAGGGTTATTTTTAGGGTTACGATTAGGGTGAGGGTGAGGGTGAGGGTTAGGGTTAGGGTTAGGTTGAGGTTTTTAGTGTTAGGGTTAGGGTTAGAGTTAGGGTTAGGGTGAGGTTAGGGTTAGGGTTAGTGTGAGGGTTAGTGTTTGGGTTATGTTATGCGTTACGGTTAGGGTTGAGGTTAGGGTTAGTGTTAGGATAAGAGTTAGGGTTACAGTAAGGGTGTGTTTTAGGGTTTGGGTGAGGGTTAGGATTAGGTTTAGGGTTAGGGTGAGGGTCTGGGTTAGGATTAGGGTTAGGGTTAGGGTTATTGTTAGATTTAAGATTATGGTGAGGTTGCTGGTGAGGATTATGCTTAGGGTTCGGTTGAGGTTTTTAGTGTTAGTGTTAGGGTTAAAGTTAGGGTTAGGGTGAGGTTAGGGTTAGGGTTAGTGTGAGGTTTAGTGTTTGGGTTAGGGTATGGGTTAGGGTGATGGTTGTGTTTAGGGTGAGGGTTAGGATTAGGGTTAGGGTTATTGTTAGGGTTAGGTTTAGGGTTACGGTTACGGTGAGGGTAAGGGTTCGGGTTCGGGTTTAGGGTTAAGGTCAGTTTTAGGGCTTGAGTAAGGGTTAGAGTTAGGGTTAGGGTTAGGGTAAGGTTTAGGGTCAGAGTATGGTTAGGATGATGGTTAGGTTGAGGGTTAGGGTTAGGGTTAGTGTTAGGGTTAGGGTGAGGGTTAGGTTGAGGTTTAGGTTTAGGGTAAGTGTTATGGGGAGGGTTAGGATGAGGGTTAGGGTTAGGATTAGGGTTAGGGTGAGGGCTAGGGTGAGGGTGATTTCTAGGGTTAGGGTTAAGGTGAGGTTTAGGTTTAGGGTTAGGGTTAGTGTTAGAGTGAGGGTTACGGTTAGCGTTATGGCGATGGTTAGGATTAGGGTTAGGGTTAGGGTTAGGATGAGGGTGAGGGTGGCGTTGAGGATTAATGTTAGGGTTACCGTTAGGGTTATTGTGAGTTTTATGGTTAGGGTTAAGTTTGCAGTGAGGCTGAGGCTGAGGGTGAGTGTTATGTTTAGGGTTAGGGTCAGGTTTAGGGTTAATGTTATTGTTATGGTAAGGGTTAGAGTTTCAGTGAGGTTGAAAGTGAGGGTGAGGATTAGCGTTAGTGTGAGTTTTGTTTTAGGTTAGGGTTAGGGTTAGGGTGAGTTTGAGCTTTAGGGTTAGATTTAGGGTTAGGGGGAGGGTTAGGGTGTGGTTTAGGTTTAGGGTTAGTGTTAGGGTTAGGGTGAGGTTGAGGGTTAGGTTGAGGTTTAGGGAAAGGGTTAGGTTTAGGATTAGGGTTAGGGTGACCATGAGTGTGAGGATAAGGGTAAAGGTTACGCTTAGGCTTAGGAATAGGCAGAGGGTGAGGGTGGGATGAGGATTAGGGTTAGGGTGATGGTTAGGTTTAGGGGTAGTTTTATTGTAAGGGTTAGGGTTAGAGTTACGGTGAGGGTGAGGGTGCGGGTGAGGTTTAGGCTTAGGATTAGGGTGGGGTTTAGCGTTAGGTTTAGGGTTAGGGTGAGGGTGAGGGTGAGGTTTAGGGTTAGATATAGCGTTAGGGTGACTGTTAGGGTGAGGGTTAGGGTTGGGTTTAGTGTTAGGGTTAGGGTGAGGATGAGGGTTAGGGTTAGGGTTAGGGTAAGGGTTAGGTTTAGGGTTAGGGTTACAGTTAGGGTTAGAGTTACGGTGAGGGTGATAGTGGGGAATGAGTGTGAAGGTTACGGTTAAGTTTAGGGTTAGGCTTAGGGTTAGGCTTAGGTTTGGGCTAAAGGTGATTGTGAGGTTAATGGTTATTTTGAGGGTTAGGGTTAGGGTTATGGGGAGGGTTAGGATGAGGGCTAGTGTTAGGATTAGGGTTAGGGTAATGGCTAGGGTGAGGGTGATTTTTAGGGTTAGTTTAGTGTGAGGTTTAGGGTTAGGGCTGGGGTAGGGTTAGGGTGAGGGTGAGGTTTAGGGTTAGAGGTAGGGTTAAGGTGAGGCTGAGGGTGAGGGTTACGGTTAGGGTTAGGATTAATATTTGGGTAAGTGTTAGGGTGAGTGTGAGGGTTAAGGTTAAGGTTAGCGTTAGGCTTAGGGTTACATTGAGCGTGAGCGTGAGGGTGAGGGTTAGGGTGAGAGTTAGGGGTCAGGTTAAGTTTACAGTTAGCATGAGGGTTAGGGTTAGGTTTACGTTGAATGTGAGTGTTAGGGTTAGGTTGAGGATTAGGGTTAGGGTTAGGGTGAGGTTTAGGTTTAGGGTTAGGGTGAGGGTTAGGATGAGGATTAGGGTTAGGATTAGGGTTAGGTTGAGGGCTAGGTTTAGGGTGAGGGTTAGGGTTAGTTTTAGGGTGAGTTTTAGGGTTAGGGATAGGTTTATGGTGAGGGTTAGGATGAGGGTTAGGGTTACGTTAGGGTGAGGGTTAGGGTTTGGGTGAAGGTTAGAGTTAGGTTTAGTGTTAGGATTAGGGTGAGGGTTAGGATTAGGGTTAGGGTTAGGGTTATTGTTAGGGTTACGGTTACGGTGAGGGTGAGGGTGAGGGTTAGGGTTAGGGTTAGGTTGAGGTTTTTAGTGTTTGGGTTATGGTTAGAGTTAGGGTTAGGGTGAGGTTAGGTTAGGGTTACTCTGAGGGTTAGTGTTTGGTTTAGAGTATGGGTTACGGTGAGGGTTGTGGTTAGGGTGAGGGTTAGGATTAGGGTGAGGGTTATTGTTAGGATTAGGTTTAGGTTTTGGTTTAGGGTTAGAATTAAGATTAGGGTGAAGGTGAGGTTTAGAGTTAGAGTTATTGTAAGGGTGAGGGTTAGCTTAAGGGTTAGGGTTAGTGTTAGTGTTAGGGTTAGGGTTAAGTTTAGGTTGAGGGTGAGTTATAGGGTTAGGGTTATGGGGAAGTTTAGGATGAGGGTTAGGGTTAGGATTAGGGCTAGGGTGAGTGCTAGGTTGAGGGTGAGGTTTAGCCTTAGGGTTAGGGTGAGGTTTAGTTTTAGCGATAGGGTTAGGGATAGGGTTAGGTTTAGGTTTAGAGTTAGGGTAAGGGTGAGGCTGAGGATGAGGGTTAGCGTTAGGGTTAGTGTTAGAGTTAGGGTTAGGGTGAGGGTTAGGATTAGGGTGAGGGTAAAGGTGAGGGTTTGGCTTAGGCTTAGGTTACGATTAGGATTAGGGTAAGGGTTAGGATGAGTAGATGGCTAGGGTTAGGGTAAGGCTTAGGCTTAGGTTTAGGCTGAGAGTGAAGGTGAGGTTGAGTGTTAGGGTTAGGGTTAAACTTAGGGTTAGGGTTAGGGTGAGACTTAGGGTTCGATTATATTTAGGGTTAGGGTTAGGGTTAGGGTTAGGATTAGGGTTAGGGTGAGGGCTAGGGTGAGGGAGACGTTAGGGTTTGTGTTAGGGTAAGGTTTAGGGTTAGGGTTAGGGTTTGAGTTAGGGTTCGGATGAGGGTTAGGGTTCCTGTGAGGGTGAGGGTTAGGGTTAGGTTGAGAGTTAGGGTTACGATTATGGTTAGGGTGAGGGTGAGTTTTAGGATTAGGGTTAGGTTTAGGGTTAGGTTTAGTGTTAGGTTTAGTGTTATGGTTACTGTTAGGGTTAGAGTTATGGTGAAGGTGAGGGTGAGGGTTAGGGTTAGGGTGAGGTTTAGGGTTAAGTTTAGGATTAGGGTTAGAATGATGGGGAGGTTTAGGGTTAGATTTAGGGTTAGTTGTAGGGTTAGGTCCAACGTTAATGTTAGGGTTAGTGTTAGGGTTAAGTTTAGGGTGAGGGTTAGGGTGAGGTTTAGGGTTTAGGATGAGGTTTATGGTTAGGGTTAGGTATAGGATTAATGTTAGTGTTAGGCTTAAGTTGAGGGTTAGGGTGAGGGTGAGGTTTAGGTTTAGGGTTAGGATTAGGATTAGTGTTAGGGTGAAGGATAGGGTGAGGGTTATGGTTAGGGATAGGGTTAGGCTTAGGATTAGGCTGAGGGTGAAGTTTAGGGTGAGGGTTAGGGTTATGATGAGAGTTCGTGTCAGGATAAGTGTGAGAGTTAGGTTTCGGGTTAAGTTTAGGGTTAGGGTGAGGGTTAGGGTAAAGGTTACAGTGAGGGTAAGGGTTAGGGTTAGGTTGAGGGTTAGGGTTAGGCTTAGGGTTAGTGTGAGGATGAGGGTGAGGGTTACATTTAGTGTTAGGGTGAGGGTTAGGATGAGGGTTAGGGTTAGGATTAGGGTTAGGCTGAGGGTTAGGTTGAGGTTGAGGGTTAGAGTAAGGGTTAGGCTTAGGCTTAGGGTTAGGCTGAGCATGAGGTTGAGAGTGAGGGTTAGGGTTAGGGTGATGGTTAGGTTTAAGGTTAGAGTGAGGGTTAGGATGAGGTTTAAGGTTAGGGTGAGGTTTAGGGTGAGGATGATGGTAAGGGTAAAGGTGAGGTTAAGGCTGAGGTTGAGGGTTAAGATTTATGGTTAGGGTTAGGGTTAGGATGAGGGTTAGATTGAGGATTAGGGTTAGGGTTAGTGTGAGGTATAGGGTGAGGATGAGGGTTAGGGTTATGGTGAGAGTGAGGGTTAGAATTTGGGTTAGTGTGAGGGCTAGGGAGAGGGTGAGGGTTAGAGTTAGGGTTAGGGTTAGGGTGAGGTTTAGGTTTAGGGTGAGGTTTAAGGTTAGTGTGAAATTTACTGTTAGGGTAAGGGTTAGTGTTAGGGTGAGTGTAAGTGTTAGGGTGAAGGTTAATGTTAGAGTTAGGGTTATGTTTAGGGTGAGGGTTAGTGTTAGGGTTAGGGTTATTGTTAGGGTTATTGTTAGTATTAGGGTTATGGTAACAGTTACTGTGAGGGTGAGGCTTAGGGTTAGGGTTAGAGTGAGGTTGAGGCAGAGTTGGAGGGTAAGGTTTAGGGTTAGGTTTAGAGTTAGGGTTAGGGTGAGGGTTAGGGTGAGGATGAGTGTGAGGGTGAGGGTTAATCTTAGGGTTAGGATTAGGATTAGTGTAAGGGTTTGGGTGAGTTTGAGGGTTAGGTTTAGGGTTAGGCTTAGGCTTAGGGTTCGGCTGAGAGTGACGGTGAGGTTGAGGGTTAGGGTTAGGGTGAGGGTTAGGGTTAGGATTAGGGTGAGGGTGAGGGCTAGGGTGATGGTGAGGGTTAGGATTGGTTAGGGTTAGTGTTTGGGTAAGGTTTAGAGTTAGGGTTAGGGTTTCGGTTAAGGTTAGGTTGAGGGTTATTGTTACGGTGAGGTTGAGGGTTAGGGTTAGTTTGAGGGTTAGGCTTAATATTATGTTTAGGGAGAGGGTGAGTGTTAGGATTAGGGTTAGAGTTATGGTTAGGTTTAGGGTTAGTTTTAGGGTGAGGTTTAGGGTTAGGGTTAGGATTAGTGTTAGGGTGAGGTTGAAATTTAGGGTTAGATTTAGGCTTGGTTGGAGGGTTAGGTCGAGCGTTAATGTTAGAGTTAGTGTTAGGGTTAAGGTTAGGGTGAGGGTTAGGTTGAAGTTTAGGCTTAGGGTTAGGGTTAGGATTAGGCTTAGGGTGAGGTGAGTGTGAGTTTTAGGGTTAGGGTTAGGCTTAGGCTGAGGGTTTAGCTGAGGGTGAGGGAGTGGGTGAGCATTAGGGTAAGGTTGATGTTTAGGTTTCGGGTTAAGGAGAGGGTTAGGATGAGGGTTAGGGTTAGGCTTAGGGTTAGGGTGAGGGCTAGGGTGAAGGTGAGGGTTAGGGTAAGTGTTAGGCTTAGGCTTAGGGTTAGCCTGAGCATGAGGTTGAGGGTGAGGTTTATGGTTGAGGATAGGGTGAGATTTAGTGTTAGGGTTAGGGTTAGAGTTAGGGTTAGGACGAGAGTGAGGTTTAGGGGTAGGGTTAGGGTCAGCGTGAGGGTTAGCTTTCGGGTGAGGGTTAGGGTGGGAGTGACGGTATGGGTAAAGGTGAGGGTTAGGCTGAGGGTGAGGGTTATGGTAAGGGTGAGGGTTAGGTTTAGGATGAGCGTTAGGGTTAGGGTTAGGGTGAGGGTTAGATTGAGGATTAGTGTTAGGGTTAGTGTGAGGTTTAAGGTGAGGATGAGGGTTAGGTTTAGGGTGAGGGCTAGGGTGAGGGTGAGGGTGAGGTTTAGATTCAGGACTAGTGTTTGGGTTAGTGTGAGCTTTAGGGTGAGGATGAGTTTTAGGGTTAGGGTTAGGGTTAGGATTAATGTTTGGGTTAGGCTTAAGGTGAGGGTTAGAGTGAGGTTGAGCTTTAGTGTTAGTGTTAGGATTAGGGTTAGGGTTAGGGTTAGGGTGAGTGTGAGGGTTAGTGGTAGGGTTAGGGTTAGGCTTAGTGTTAGGCTGAATTTGAGGGTGAGGTTGAGGGTTACTGTGAGGGTGAGGGTTAGGGTTAGGGTTAGTGTGAGAGTTAGAGTTAGGGTTAGGTTGAGGGTTAGGGTTAGTGTTAGGGTTAGGGTGAAGGTGAGGGTGAGGGTGAGGGTTAGTGTTAGGGTTAGGATGAGTGTTAGGTTTAGGATTAGGTTTAGGGTGAGGGCTAAGGTGAGGGTGAGGTTTAGGGTTAGGTTTATGTGAGGTTTAGGTTTAGGTTTAGGGTTAGGTTTAGGGTGAGGTTCAGGTTTAGGGTTAGAGTTAAGGTTAGCGTGAGGCTGATGGTGAGGTTTAGGGTTAGGGTTAGTGTTAGAGTTAGGGTTACAATGAGGGTTCGGGTGAGGGTGAGGTTTAGGCTTAGTGTTAGGATTAGGATTAGGGTACAGGTTAGGGTAAGTGTGAGGGTTAGTTTTAGGGTTACGGTTAGCCTTATGATTAGGCTGAGGGTGCGGGTAAGGGTGAGGGTGAGGGATAGGGTTAGGGTGAGAGTTAGGGGTAGGATTAGGGTGAGTGTTAGGGTTCTTGTTAAGTTTAGGGTTAGGGTGAGGTTTAGGGTTATGGTGAGGGTTAGGGTTAGGTTGAGCGTTAGGGTTAGGATTAGGATTAGGGTGAGGGTTAGTGTTAGGTTTAGGGTGAGGGTTAGGATGAGGATTAGGGTAAGGAATACGGTTAGGGTGAGGGCTAGGGTGAGGGTGAGTGTTAAAGTGAGGGGGTAGGGTTAGGGAAAGGTTGAGGGTTAGGGTTATGATTTGGGTTAGTGTAAGGGTGACTTTAGAGTTAGATTTAGGGTTAGGGGAAGGGTTAGGTCAAGGTTTAGGGTTACGGTCAGTGTTAGGGTTAAGGTTATGGTGAAGGTTAGGTTGAGGTTTAGGGTTAGGGTTAGGGTTCGGATTAGGGTTAGGGTGAGGGTATGTGAGGGTTAGGGTTCGGGTTAGGGTTAGGCTTAGGGTTAGGGTTATGCAGAGGGTGAGGTTGGGGGTGAGTATTAAGGTTAGGGTGATGGTTAGGTTTAGGATTAGGGTGAGGGTTAGGATGAGGGGTAGGGTTAGGATTTGGTTTAGTGTCAGGGCTAGGGTGAGGGTGAGGTTTAGAGTAAGGTATAGGATTAGGCTTCGGGTTAGGCTGAGCAGAAGGTTGAGGGTGAGGGTTAGGGTTATGGTGATGGTTAGGTTTAAGGTTAGGTTGAGTGTTCGGATGAGGTTTAGGGTTAGGGTGAGGATGATGGTAAGGGTAAATGTGAGATTTAGGCTGAGGGTGAGGAATAAGATAAGGGTGAGGGTTAGGGTTAGCTTTAGCATTAGGGTTAGGGTTATTGTAAGGTTTAGATTGAGGATTAGGGTTAGGTTTAGGGTTAGTGTGAGGTTTAGGGTGAGGATTAGGGTAAGGGTTAGGGAGAGGGTGAGGGTTAGAATTAGGGTTAGGGTGAGGGCTACAGTGAGGGTGAGGGTTAGAGTTAGGGTTAGGGTGAGGTTTAGGATTAGGGTGAGGTTTAGGGTTATTGTGAGTTAGTGTTATGGTTAGGGTTAGTGTTAGGGTGAGGTTAAGTGTTATGGTAAGGCTAAATGTTAGGGTGAGGATTATGGTTAGGGTGAGGGTTCAGGTTAGGTTTAGGGTGAGGTTTATTGTTGGGGTTAGGATTAGAGTTAGGGTTAGCGTGAGAGTGAGGTTTAGGTTTAGAGTTAGGGTAAGGTTGAGACTGAGTTTGAGAGTTAGGTTTAGGGTTAGTGTTAGAGTTAGGGTTAGGGTGAGGTTTAGGGTGAGGGTGAGGGTGAGGGTGAGGGTTAGGATTAGGATTGGAATTAGGATTAGTGTAAGGGTTCGAGTGAGTGTGAGGGTTAGGGTTAGGCTTAGGCTTAGGCTTAGGGTTAGGCTGAGAGTGAGGGTGAGGTTGAGGGTTAGGGTTAGGGTGAGGGTTAGAGTTAGGTTCAGGGTGAGAGTTAGGGTTCGGTTTAAGTTTAGGGTTAGGGTGAGGGTTAGGGTAACGGTTACAGTGAGGGTGAGGGTTAGGGTTAGGTTGAGGGTTAGGGTTAGGTTTAGGGTTAGGGTGAGATGAGGGTGAGTGTTAGGGTTAGTGTTAGGGTGAGGGTTAGGATGAGGGTTAGTTTAAGGATTAGGGTTAGGGTGAGGGCTAGGGTGAGGGTGAGGTTTATGGTTTGGGTTAGGCTGAGGTTTAGGGTTAGGTTTAGGCTTAGGGTTAGGGTGAGGGTGAGGTTTAGGGTTAGAGTTAGGGTTTGGGTGAGGCTGAGGGTGAGGGTTAGGTTTAGGCTTAGTGTTAGAGTTAGGGTTACGGTGAGGGTTAGTATGAGGGGGAGGGTTGGGTTTATGGTTAGTATTCAGGTAAGTGTTAGGGTGAGTGTGAGAGTTAGGGTTAGGGTTAGGCTTAGGGTTAGGGTTAGGCTGAGAGTGAGGGTGAGGTTCAGGGTTAGGGTTAGGGTGAAGGTTAGGGTTAGGGTTAGACTGTCAGTTAGGGTTCGGTTAATTTTACGGTTAGGGTGAGGGTTAGGGTAAGGGTTACATTGAGGGTGAGGGATAGGGTTAGGTTGAGCGTTAGGGTTAGGGTTACCGTGGGGGTGAGGGTGAGGGTTAGGGTTAGCTTTAGGGTGAGGCTTAGGATGAGGGTTAGGGTTAGGATTAGGGTTAGGGTGAGGGCTAGAGTGAGGGTGAGGTTTAGGGTTAGGGTCAGGGTGCGGTTTAGGGTTAGGTTTAGGATTAGGGTTAGGGTGAGGGTGAGGTTTAAGCTTAGAGTTAAGGTTAGGGTGAGGCTGAGGGTGAGGGTTAGTGTTAGGTTCAGTGTTAGAGTTAGTGTTACCTTGAGGGTTAGGGTGAGGGTAAGGTTTAGCCTTAGTGTTAGGATTAGGTTTAGGGTAAGGTTTAGGGTGAGTGTGAGGGTTAGGGTTAGGGTGAGAGTTAGGGGTAGAGTTAGGGTGAGGGTTAGGGTTCGGGTTAAGTTTAGGGTTACTGTGAGGGTTAGTGTTAGGTTGAGGGTTAGGGTTAAGCTTAGGATTAGGGCGAGGGTTAGGGTTAGGTTTAGGGTTAGAAGAGGATTAAGGTTAGGATTAGGGTTAGGGTGAGGGCTAGGGTGAGGTGCGGGTTAGGGTTAGTGTTTTGGTGAGATTTAGGGTTAGGGTAGGGTTAGGGTGAGGGTTAGGATGAGGGTTATGGTTACAGTGAGGGTGAGGTTTAGGGTGTAGGGTCAGGGTTAGGTTTAGGATTAGGGTTAGGGTGATGGTGAGTTTTAGGGTTAGATTTAGGGTTAGGGGGAGGGTAAAGTCGACGGTTAGGTTTAGGATTAGTGTTAGGGTTAAGGTTAGGGTGAGGTTAGGTTGATGTTTAGGGTTAGGTTTACGGTTAGTGTTCGGATTAGGAAGAGGGTTAGGGTATGTGAGGGTTAGGGTTATGGTTAGGCTTAGGGTTGGGGTTATGCTGAGGGTGAGGGTGGGGTTTAGGATTAGGGTTAGGGTGATGGTTAGGGCTAGGGTTAGGGTGAGGGTTAGGATGAGGGATAGGGTTAGGATTAGGGTTAGGGTGAGGGTTAGGGTGAGGGTGAGGGTTAGAGTAAGGTTTAGGCTTAGGCTTAGGTTGACGCTGAACTTGAGTTTGATGGTAAGGGCTAGGATTAGGGTGATGGTTAGGGTTAAGGTTAGGTTGAGGGTTACGATGTGGTTTTGGGTTAGGGTGAGCTTTAGGGTGAGGATGATGGTAAGGGTAAAGTTGAGGTTTAGGCTGAGGTTGCGGGTTCAGATAAGGGCGAGAGTTAGGGTTAGGTTTATATTTATGGTTAGGTTGAGGGTTAGATTGAGGATTAGGGTTAGGGTTAAGGTTAGTGTGAGGTTTAGGGTGAGGATGAGGGTTAGAGTTAGGGTGAGGGTGAGGGTTAGAATTAGGTTTAGGATGAGGGCTAGGGTGAGGGTGAGGGTTAGAGTTAGGGTTAGGGTTAGTGTGAGATTTAGTGTTAGGGTTAGGGTTAGTGTTAGGGTGTGGGTAAGTGTTAGGGTGAGGATTAATGTTAGGGTGAGGGTTAGGGTTAGGGTGAGGGTTAGTGTTATTGTTTGGGTTATGGTTAAGTTTACTGTGAGGGTGAAGGTTAGGGTTAGGGTTAGGGTGAGGTTTAGTGTAAGGGTTACGGTTAGAGTTAGGGTAAGTTTGAAGCTGAGGTTGAGGGCTAGGTTTAGTATTAGTGTTTGAGTTAGGGTTAGAGTTATGGTGAGAGTGAGGGTGATGGTGAGGGTGAGTGTTAGGTTTTGGGTTAGGGTGAGGTTTAGGTTTAGGTTTAGGGTTACGGTTCGGCTGAGGGTGAGGTTTAGGGTTAGAGTTAGGGTTAGTTTTAGAGTTAGGGTTACAGTGAGGGTTAGGGTGAGGGTGAGTGTTAGGCTTAGTGTTAGGGTTAGGATTAGTGTAAGGTTTCGGGTGAGTGTGAGGGTTAGTGTTAGGGTTAGGCTTAGGCTTAGGTTTAGGCTGAGAGTGAGGGTGAGGGTGAGGGTTAGGGTTAGTGTGAGGGTTAGGGTTAGGTTTAGAGTGAGAGTTAAGGTTCTATTAACTATAGGGTTAGGGTGAGGATCAGGGTTAGGATTAGATTGATGTTGAGGGCTAGGGTGATGGTGAGAGTTAGGGTTAGTTTGAGGGTAAGGTTTTGGATTAGGTTTTGGTTTTCGGTTACGGTTATTATGAGGCTTAGGGTTACAGTGAGGGTGAGGGTTAGGGTTAGGTTGAGGGTTAGGGTTAAGATTATGGTTAGTGTGAGGGTGAGTTTTAGGATTATGGTTAGGGTTAGGGTTAGGTTTAGGGTTAGGTTTAGTGTTATTGTTAGGGTTAAGTTTAGAGTTATGGTGAGGGTGAGTGTGAGTGTTAGGGTTAGTGTTAGGGTGAGGTTTAGGGTTAGGGTTAGGATTAGGGTGAGGGTGAGGGTGAGGTTTAGGGTTAGATTTAGGGTTAAGTTGGAGGGTAAGGTCGAGTGTTAATGTTAGGTTTAGTGTTAGGGTTAAAGTTAGGGTGAGGGTTAGGTTGAGGTTTAGTGTTAGGGTTAGGGTTAGGATGAGGGTTAGGTTGAGGGTGAGTGTGAGGGTTAAGGTTAGGGTTAGGCTGAGGCTTAGGGTTAGGCTGAGGGTGAGGATTAGGGTTAGGGTGATGGTTAGGGTTTGGGTTAGGCTTAGGTTTAGGATGAGGTTTATGGTTAGGCTTAGATTTAGGGTGAGGGCTAGGGTGAGGGTGAGGGTTAGGGTAAGGGTAAGGGTAAGGATTAAGCTTAGGCTTAGGGTTAGGCTGAGCATGAGGTTGAGGGTGAGGGTTAGGGTTAGGGATATGGTGCGGTTCAGTGTTAGGATTAGGGTTAGAGTTAGGGTTAGGATGAGGGTGATGTTTAGGGGTAGGGTTAGTGTCAGGGTGAGGGTTAGGGTTCGGGTGAGGGTTAGGGTGGGGGTGACGGTAAGTGTAAAGGTGAGGGTTAGGCTGAGGGTGAGGGTTATGTTAAGGGTGAGTGTTAGGTTTAGGATGAGGGTTAGTGTTAGGGTTAGGGTTAGGCTTAGTGTTAGGCTGAATGTGAGGGTGAGGTTGAGGGTTACGGTGAGGGTTAGGGTTAGGGTTAGGGTGAGAGTTAGGGTTAGGAATATGGTTAGTATTAGTGTTGCGTTAGGGTTTGTGTTAGGGTGAGGGTAAATGTTAGGGTGAGGGTGAGGGATAGGGTTAGGTTAGGGTTATTGTTATTGTTAGGGTTAGGGTTACTGTTACGGTGAGTGTGAAGATTAGGGTGAGGTTTAGGGTTAGGATGAGGTTTAGGTTTAGAGTTAGGGTTAGGGTGAGGGAGAGATTTAGGGTTAGAGTTAAGTATAGTGTTAGGGTTAGGGATAGGGTGAGGGTTAGTGTTAGGCTTAGGCTTAGGCTTAGGCTGAGGCCGAGCATGAGGGTGAGGGTTAGGGTTAGGGTTAGGGAGATGGTTTGGGTTTGGGTTATTGTGAGGTTCAGGATGAGGTTTAGGGTTAGGATTAGGTTTAGGGTAAGGGCTCAGGTGAGGGTTAGGGTGAGGTGTAGGGATAGGTTTAGGTTTAGGATTTGGCTTCGGTTCAGGGTGAGTGTGTGGGTTAGGGTTAGGGTTAGGGTGAGACTTAGGTTTAGGGTGAGGGTTAGTGTTAGGGTTGGGGTTAGGGTGAGGTTGAGGCTGAGGATTAGGTTTAGGTTTAAGATTAGGTTTAGGGTTTGGTTTAGGTTTAATGTTAGTGTTAGGGTTAGGTTTACCTTGAGGGTTAGGGTTTGGGGTAGGGTTAGGGATAGGCTGAGTATGAGGGTGGGTGTGAGGATTAGGGTTAGGGTTAAGGTTAGTATTATTGTTAGTGTTATCGTTAGGGTTAAGTGTGCAGTGAGGGTGAGGCTGTGGGTGAGGGTTATGGTTAGGGTTAGGATTAGGGTTAGGGTTATTGTTATTGCTAGGGTTAGGGTTAGAGTTACAGTGAGGTTGAGGTTGAGGGTGAGGGTAAGGTTTAGGGTGAGGTTTAGGATTAGGGTTAGGTTTAAGGTTAGGGTGAGTGTGAGGTTTAGGGTTAGAGTTAGGGTTAGGGGGAGGGTTATGTTGAGGTTTAGGGTTAGGGTTAGTGTTAGTGTTAGGGTGAGGGTGAGGGTTAGCTTGCTGTTTAGGGATAGGGTTAGGGTTAGGGTTAGAGTTAGGGTGAGCGTGAGTATGAGGGTTAGCCTGAGGGTTAGGCTTAGGCTTAGGTTTAGGCTGTGGGTGAGGGTGGGGGTGAGGATTAGGATTAGGGTGATGTTTAGGGTTAGGGTTAGTGTTATTGTTAGGATTAGTGTTCGAATTATGGTGAAGTTGAGGGTGCAGGTGAGGGTTAGTGTTATGGTTAGTGTGGGGTTTAGGTTTAGGGTTAGGGTTAGTGTGAGGGTGAGGGTGAGGTTTAGGGTTAGATATATGGTTAGGGGGAAGGTTAGGGTTAGGGTTAGTGTTAGGGTTAGGGTGAGGGTGAGGTTTAGGGTTAGATATAGGACTAGGGAGAGGGTTAGGGTTAGCGTTAGAGTTAGGGCGAGGGTTATGGTAATGGTGAGGTTTAGGGTTAGGATTAGGGTTAGGGTTAGAGTTACTGTGAGGGTGAGGTTTAGGGTTACGGTTAGGGTTAGGGTTAGGGTGAGGTTTAGGGTTAGGGTTAGGGTTAGGGTTAGAATTACGGTGAGGTTGAGGGTGCGGGTGGGTGTGAGATTTAGGGTTAGAGTTAGGGGTAGGGTGAGTATGAGGGTTAGGGTTAGTGTTAATGTTAGAGTTAGGGTTATGGTGAGGGTTAGGGTGAAGGTGAGGGTAAGGCTTAGTGTTAGAATTAGGATTAGGGTAAGTGGTAGGGTGAGTGTGAGGGTTAGGGTTAGGATTAGTCTTAGGGTTAGGCTGAGCATGATGTTGAGGGTGAGGTTTAGGGTTAGGGATAGGGTGAGGTTCAGTGTTAGGGTTAGGGTTAGAGTTAGTCTTAGGTTGATGGTGAGCTTTAGGGGTAGGGTTATGGTCAGGGTGAGGTTTAGGGTTAGAGTGAGGCTTAGCGTGGAGGTGACTGTACGGGTAAAAGTGAGGGTTAGGCTGAGGGTGAGGGTTATGGTAAAGGTGAGGGTTAGTTTTAGGGTGAGGGTTAGTGTTAGGATTAGGGTGAGGGTGAGGGTTAGATTGAGGATTAGTGTTAGGGTTCGTGCGAGGTTTAGGGTGAGGATGAGGTTTAGGGTTAGGGTTAGGGTTAGGATTAATATTATGGTTAGGCTTAAGGTGAGGGTTAGGTGAGGATGAGGTTTAGAGTTAGTGTTGGATTAGGATTAGGTTAAGGGTTAGGGTCAGTGTGAGTGTTAGGGTTAGGGTTAGGGTTAGGCTTACTGTTAGACTGAAGGTGAGGGTGAGGTTGAGGGTTAGGGTTAGGGTGAGTGTTAAAGTTAGGGTTAGGGTGAGAGTTTGGTTTCGGGTTAAGTTTAGGGTTAGGGTAAGGGTTAGAGTGAGGGTGAGGGTTAGGGTTAGGTTGAAGGTTAGGTTTCGTGTTAGGGTGAGGGTTAGGATGTGGGTTAGGGTTAGGATTAGGGTTAAGGTGAGGGCTAGGGTGAGGGTGAGGTTTAGGATTAGGGTTAGAGTGAGGTTTAGGGTTAGGTATAGGGTGAGGTTTAGGGTGAGGGTGAGGTTTAGGGTTAGTGTTAGGGTTAGGGTGAGGCTGTGGGTGAGGGTTAGGTTTAGGGTTAGTGTTAGAGTTAGTGTTTCGGTGAGGTTTAGGGTGAGGATGAGGGTAAGGCTTAGTGTTAGGATTAGGATTAGGGTAAGGGTTAGCGTGAGTGTGAGGGTTAGTTTTAGGGTTAGGGTTAGGTTTAGGCTTAGGCTTAGGATGAGGGTGAGGTTGATGGTTAGGGTTAGGGTGAGAGTTTGGGGTAAGGTTTTTGTGAGAGTTAGGGTTCGGGTTAAATTTAGGGTTAGGGTGAGGTTTAGGGTTAGTGTTACAGTGAGGGTGAGGGTTAGGGTTAGGTTGAGGGTTAGGGTTAGGCTTAGGATTAGGGTGAGGGATAGGGTGAGGCTTAGGATGAGGATTAGGGTTAGGATTAGTCTTAAGGTGAGGGCTCTGGAGAAGGTGAGATTTTGGGTTAGCGTTAGGGTTAGGTTTAGGGTTAGGGTTAGGGTTAGGGTGAGGGTTAGGATGAGGGTTAAGGTAACAGGTGAGGGTGAGAATTAGGGTTTTGTTGAGGATTAGGGTTAGGATTAGGGTTACAGTGAGGGTAAGGGTTCGATTGAGCATTAAGTTTAGGGTTACGGTTAGTGTGAAGTTTAGGGTGAGGATGAGGGTTAGGGTTAGGGTGAGGGTTAAAATTAGAGTTAGTTTGAGTGCTAGGGTGAGGGTTCGGGTGAGGGTTAGGGATAGGTTTAGGTTTAGGATTTGGATTAGAGTGAGGTTGAGTGTGAGGGTTAGGGTTAGGGTTAGGCTTAGGGTTAGGTGAGGGTTAGTGTTAAGGTTTGGGTTAGGGTGAGGTTGAGGCTGAGGATTAGGGTTAGGTTTAGGGTTTGTTTTAGGGTTAGGGTTAGTGTTAGTGTTACTGTTAGGGTTAGGGTTACTTTGAGGTTTAGGGTTAGGTTTAGGTTTAGGGTTAGTGTTAGGCTGAGTGTGAGGGTGCGGGTGAGGATTAGGGTTAGGGTTAGGGTTATTGTTAGTGTTATGGTTAGGGTTAAGTTTGCAGTGAGGGTGAGGCTGAGGGTGAGAGTTATGGTTAGTGTTAGGATTAGGGTTAGGGTTAGTGTTATTGTTAAGGTTAGGGTTAGAGTTACAGTGAGGTTGAGGGTGAGGGTTAGGTTTAGGGTTAGATTTACAGTTAGAGTTAGGGTTAGGGTTAAGGTGAGAGTGAGGTTTAGGGTTAGAGTTAGGGTTAGGGGAGGTTTAAGGTGAGGTTTAGGGTGAGGGTGAGGGTTAGGATGAGCGTTAGAGTTAAGTTGAGGGTGAGAGTTAGGGTTATGATGAGGGTTAAGGTTAGGATTAGGGTTACAGTGAGGGTGAGGGTTATTGTTAGGGTTAGGGTTAGGGTTAGGGTTACTGTGAGGGTGAGGGTGAGGGTTAGGGTTAGGGTGAGGTTTAATCTTAGGGTTAGGTTTAGAGTTTGGGTTAGGGTGAGGTTGAGGTTTAGGTTTAGAGTTAGGGTAAGGGTGAGGCTGAGGTTGAGGTTTGGGTTTAGGGTTAGTGTTAGAGTTAGGGTTAGGGTGAGTGTTAGGGTGAGGGTGAGGGTTAGACTTAGGGTTAGGATTAGGATTAGGGTAAGGGTTAGGGTGAGTGTGAGGGTTAGGGATACGGTTAGTCTTAGGCTTAGGGTTAGGCTGAGAGTGAGGGTGAGGGTGAGGGTGAGGATTAAGTTGAGGGTTAGGTTTAGGTTTAGGGTGAGAGTTAGGATTCGGTTAAGTTTAGTGTTATGGTGAGGTTTAGGGTTAGGATTAGGGTTAGGGTGAGGGCTATGGTGAGGGGGAGATTTAGGGTTAGTGTTAGGGTAAGATTTAGGGTTAGGGTTAGGGTTTGGTTTAGGATTAGGATGAAGGTTAGGGTTAAGATTATGGTTGGGGTGAGTGTGAGTGTAAGGATTAGGGTTAGGTTTAGGAATAGGATTAGTGTTATTGTTAGGGTTAGGGTTAGAGTTATGGTGAGGGTGAGGGTGAGTGTGAGGTTGAGGGTTAGGGTTAGATTTAGGGTTAGTTGAAGTGTTCGAGGGTCAATGTTAGGGTTAGTGTTAGGGTTAAGGTTAAGGTTAGGTTGAGGTTGAGGTTTAGGTTTAGGGTTAGGGTTAGGGTTAGGGTAAGGATTAGGGTTAGGGTGAGTGTGAGTTTGAGGGTTATGGTTAGGCTTAGGCTTAGGCTTAGGGTTATGCTGAGGGTGAGGATGGGGGTAAGGATTACGGTTAGAGTGATGGTTATGGTTAGGGTTAGGGTGAGGGTTAGGGTTAGGATTCGGTTTATGGTGAGGGCTAGGGTGAGGGTGAAGTTTAGGGTAAGGGATAAGCTTAGGCTTAGGTTTAGGCTGAGCATGAGGTTTAGGCTGAGGGTTAGGATTAGGGATAGGGTGAGGTTTAGTGTTAGGGTTAGGGTTAGAGTTAGGGTTAGGGTGAGGGTGAGGTTTAGCGGTAGGGTTAGGGTCAGGGTGAGGGCTAGGGTTAGGGTGAGTGTTAGGGTGGGGGTGACGGTAAGGGTATATGTGAGAGTTAGGCTGAGGGTGAGGGTTATGGTAAGGGTGAGGGTTAGGTTTAGGGTGAGGGTTATGGTTAGGGTGAGGGGGTGGGTTAGGTTGAGTATTTGTGTTAGGGTTAGTGTGAGGTTTAGGGTGAGGATGAGGGTTAGGATTAGGTTGAGGGCTAGGGTGAGGGTGAGGGTGAGGGTTAGATTGAGGATTACTGTTATGGTTAGTCTGAGGTTTAGGGTGAGGATGAGGTTTAGGGTTGGGGTTAGGGTTAGGATTAATGTTAGGGTTAGGCTTAAGTTGAGGGTGAGGATGAGGGTGAGTTTTAGGGTTAGTGTTAGGATTAGGATTAGGGTAGGTTTAGGGTGAGTGTGAGGTTTAGGGTTAGTTTTAGGGTTAGGCTTAGTGTTTGGCTGAAGGTGAGGGTACGGGTGAGGGTTATGGTTAGGGTGATTTTTAGGGTTAGGGTTTGGGTGAGAGTTAGGGTTCAGGTTAAGTTTAGGGTTAGGGTGAGGGTTAGGGTAAGGGTTAAATTGAGCGTGAGGGTTAGTGTTAGGTTGAGGGTTAGGGTTAGGGTGAGGGTGAGGGTGAGGGTGAGGGTTGGGTTTAGTGTTAGGGTGAGGGTTAGGATGATCGTCTGGGTTAGGATTACGGTTAGGGTGAGGGCTAGGGTGAGGGTGAGGTTTAGGTTTAGGGTTAGGGTGAGGTTTATGTTTATGTTTAGGGTTAGGGTTAGGGTGAGGGTGAGGTTTAGGGTTAGAGTTAGCGTTAGGGAGAGGCTGAGGGTGAGGGTCAGGGTTAGGGTTAGTGTTAGAGTTAGGGTTACGGTGAGGGTTAGAGTGAGGTTGAGGGTAAGGCTTAGTGTTAGGATTAGGATTAGTTTAAGTGTTAGGGTGTGTGTGAGGGTTAGGGTGAGGGTTAAGCTTAGGCTTAGGTTTAAGCTTAGGGTGAGGGTGAGGGTGAGTGTTAGGATTAGGGTGATAGTTAGGAGTAGGGTTAGGGTGAGAGTTAGGGATCAGGTTAATTTTAGAGTCAGAGTGACGGTTAGGGTTAGGGTTACAGTGAGGGTGAGGGTTAGAGTTAGGTTGAGGGTTAGGGTTAGGCTTAGGATTAGGGTGAGCGTTAGTGTAAGTGTTAGGGTGAGGGTTAGGATGAGGATTAGGGTTATGATTAGGGTTCTGGTGAGGGCTAGGGTGTGGGTGAGTGTTAGGATTAGTGATTGGTTGAGATTTTGGGTTAGGTTTAGGCTGAGGTTTAGGATATGGGTTAGGGTTACAGTGAGGGTGAGGGTTAGGATTAGGGTGAGGTTTAGGGTTAGGATTTGGGTTAGGGTGAGGGTGAGTTTTAGGATTATATTTAGGGTTAGGGGGAGGGTTGGGTCAACGGTTAGGTTTAGGCTTAGCGTTAGGGTTAAGGTTAGGTTGAGAGTTAGGTTGAGGTTTAGGTTTAGGGTTAGGATTAGGGTTAGGGTAAGGCTATGTGAGAGTTAGGGTTAGGCTTAGGCTTAGGGTTAGGTTTGTCCTGAGGGTGAGGGTGGGGGTGAGGATTAGGGTTAGGGTGATGGTTAGGGTGAGGGCTAGGGTGAGGGTGAGTGTAAGGGTAAGCTTTAGGCTTAGACTTAGGTTTAGGCTGAGCGTGAGGTTGAGGGTGAGGGTTAGGGTTAGGGTGATGGTTAGGTTTACGGTTAGGGTGAGGGTTAGGATGAGGTTTATTGTTAGGATGAGGATGATGGTAAGGGTAAACAAGAGGTTTAGGCTGAGGGTGAGGATTAAGATAAGGGTGAGGGTTAGGATTATGGGTTTAGGGTTATGGTTATGGTTAGTGTGAGGGTTCGATTGAGCATTAGGGTTAGAGTGACAGTTAGCGTGAGGTTTAGGGTGAGGATGAGGGTTAGGGTTAGGGTGAGGGTGAGGGTTAGAATTAGAGTTAGGTTGAGTGCTAGTGTGAGGGTTAGGGATAGGTTTAGGTTTAGGATTTGGATTAGGGTGAGTTTGAATGTTAGGGTTAGGCTTAGGCTTAGGCTTAGGGTTAAGGTGAGGGTTAGTGTTAGATTTTGGGTTAGGGTGAGGTTGAGGCTGAGGATTAGGGTTAGGTTTAGGGTTTGGTTTTGGGTTAGGGTTAGGGTTAGGGTTAGGGTTACCTTGATGGTTAGTGTTAGGTTTAGAATTAGGGTTAGGGTTAGGCTGAGTGTGAGTGTGCGGGTGAGGATTAGAGTTAGGGAGGGGGTTAGGGTTATTGTTAGTGTTATGGTTAGGATTAAGTTTGCAGTGAGGGTGAGGCTGAGGGTGAGGGTTATGGTTAGTGTTAGGATTAGGGTTAAGGTTATTGTTATTGTTAGGGTTAGGGTTAGAGTTACAGTGAGGTTGAGGGTGAGGATTAGGTTTAGGGTGAGGTTTAGGTTTAGAGTTAGTGTTAGGGTTACGGTGAGGGTGAGGTTTAGTGTTAGAGTTAGGGTTAGGGGGAGGGTTAGGGTGAGGTTTAGGGTTAGTTTTAGGGTTAAGGGGAGGGTGTCTGTTAGGTTGAGGTTTAGGGATAGGCTTAGGGTTAGGATTAGGGTTAGGGTGAGCGTGAGTATGAGGGTTAGGGTGAGGGTTAGGCTTAGGCTTAGGGATAGGCTGAGGGAGAGGGTGGGCTTGAGGATTAGGGTTAGGGTGATAGATAGGGTTAGGGTTAGTGTTATTGTTAGGGTTAAGGTTCATGTTAGGGTGAAGATGAGGGTTAGAGTGAGGGTTAGGGTAAGGGTTAGGGTTAGGGTTAGTGTTAGGGTTAGGGTGAGGATGAGGTTTAGGGTTAGATATAGCGTTAGGGGGAGGGTTAGGGTTAGGGTTAGGTTTAGGGATAAAGTTAGGGTGAGGTTTAGGTTTAGGGTTAAGTTTAGGGTTAGAATTACAGTGAGGTTGAGGGTGCAGGTTAGTGTGAGGTTTAGGGTTAGGGTTAGGGTTAGGGTTGGGCTGAGTGTTAGGGTTAGGGTTAGTGTTAGAATTAGAGTTATAGTGAGGGTTAGGGTGAGGGTGAGGGTAAGGCTTAGTGTTAGGATTGGGATTAGGCTAAGGGTTATTGTGAGTGTGAGGGTTAGGATTAGGGTTTCTGTTAGGCTTAGGGTTAGGCTGAACTTGAGGTTGAGTGTGAGTGTTAGGGCTAGGGATAGGGTGAGGTTTAATTTTAGGGTTAGGGTTAGAGTTTGGGTTAGGTTGAGGGTGAGCTTTAGGTATAGGTTTAGGGTGGGGTTGAGGATTAGGTTTAGGGTGAGGGTTAGGGTGAGGGTCAGGGTGAGGGTAAGGGTTAAGGTGAGAGTTAGGTTTCGGTTTAAGTTTAGGGTTAAGGTGAGGGTTAGGTTAAGGGTTACAGTGACGGTGAGGGTTAGGGTTAGGTTGAGGGTTAGGGTTAGGGTTATTGTTAGGGTGAGGTTTAGGATGAGGGTTAGGGTTAGGATTAGGGTCAGGGTGAGGGCTAGGGTGAGGTTGAGGTTTAGGGTTAGGGTTAGGGTGAGGTTTAGGTTTTGATTTAGGGTTAAAGTTAGTGTTAGTTTGAGGGTTCGATTGAGGATTAGTGTACGGAGTAGGGTTAGTGTTAGGTTTAGGGTGAGCATGAGGGTTAGGGTTAGGGTTTGAGGTTTAGAATTAGGGTTATGGTGAGTGCTAGGGTGAGGGTTAAGATGAGGGTGAGGGTGAGGGTGAGGATTAGGGTTAAGGTTAGGGTTATTGTTAGGGTGAGGGTGAGATTTAGGGTTAGAGTTAGGTTTTGGGGGAGGGTTTGGGTGAGGTTTAAGGTTCAGGTTAGTGTTAGGGTTAGGGTGAGGGTGAGGGTTAGGTTGAGGTTTGGCGATAGGGTTAGGTTTAGGATTAGGGTTAGGGTGAGCATGAGTATGAAGGTTAGGGTGAGGGTTAGGCTTAGGCCTAGGGTTATGCTGAGGGCGACGTATTAGGGGCGTGAGTATTAGGGTTAGGGTGATGGTTTGGGTTAGGTTTAGTGTTATTGTTAGCGTTAGGGTTTGAGTTACGGTGATGGTGAGGGTGGGGGTGAGGTTTAGGCTTCAGCTTAGGGTGGAGTTTAGAATTATGGTTAGTTTTAGAATGAGGATGTGGTTTAGGGTTAGATATAGGGTTAGGGGAAGGGTTAGGGTGAGGGTTAGGGTTAGGGTTTGTGTTAGGGATAGTGTGAGGGTGAGGGTTAGGGTTAGGTGTAGGGTTAGGGTTAGGGTGAGGTTTAGGGTTAGGGTTAGAATTTCGGTGAGGGTAAGGGTGCGGGTGAGTGTGAATTTTAGGGTTAAGAGTATGGTTAGGCTTAGGTTTATGCTTAGGGTTAGGTTGAGAGTGAGGGTGAGTGTGAGGGTTAGGGTTAGGGTGAGGTTTAGGGTTAGAGTTATGAGGAGGGTTAGGATGAGGGTTAGGGTTAGGATTAGGGTTAGGGTGAGGGCTAGGGTGAGGTTTATTTTTATGTTTAGGGTTAGGGTGAGGTTTAGGTTTAGGGTTAGTGTTAGGGTTAGGGTTAGGTTGAGGTTTAGAGTTAGAGTTAGTGTTAGGGTGATGGTGAGGTTTAGGGTTAGAGTTAGGTTTAGGGTGAGGTTTAGGTAGAGGGTTAGGAATAGGGTTAGTGTTAGGGTTAGGTTTAGAGTGAGTGTTAGGGAGAGGGTTTGGGTTAGGGTTAGGGTTAGGGATAGGATTATTGTTAGGGTAAGGGTGAGTGTGTTTTTTAGGGGTAGGTTTAAGGTTAGGCTTAGGGTTAGGGTGAGGGTGAGGTTGAGGGTGAGGGTTACGTTTAGGTTGAGGGTTAGGGTTACGGTTAGGGGGAGGGTTAGGATGAGGGTTAGGGTTAGGTTTAGGGTTAAGGTAAGGACTAGGGTGAGGGTGGGGTTTAGGGTGAGGTTTAGCTTTAGGGTTAGGGTTAGGGAAAGGGTGAAGTTGATGTTTAGGGTTGGAGTTAGGGTTAGGGTGAGGCTGAGTTTGAGGATTAGGTTTAGGGTTAGTGTTAGGGTTAGAGTTAGGGTTAGGGTGAGGTTTAGGGTGAGGGTGAGGGTTAGGGTTAGGGTTAGCATTACGATTAGGGTTAGGGTTAGGGGAGTGTGAGGGTTAGGGTAAGGTTTAGGGTTAGGCTTAAGGTTAGGCTGAGGGTGAGGGTGAGGGTGAGTGTTAGGGTTAGGGTGAGGGTTAGGGTTAGGGTTATGGGGAGGGTTAGGATGAGGGTTAGGGTTAGGATTAGTTTTAGGGTGAGGGCTAGGGTGAGTGTTAGGTTTAGTGTTAGGTTTAGGGTGAGGTTTAAGTTTAGGGTTAGGGTTAGGATGAGGGTGAGGTTTAGGGTTAGAGTTATGGTAAGGTTGATGCTGAAGTTGAGATTTTGTGTTAAGGTTAGTTTTAGAGTTAGGGTTTGGGTGAGGGTTAGGGTGAGGGTGAGGGTTAGGCTTAGAGTTAGGATTAGGGATTGGGTAAGGTAAGGGTGAGTGTGAGGGTTAGGGTTAGGGTTAGAATTAGGCTTAGGGTTAGGCTGTGGGTGAGGGTGAGGGTGAGGATTAGGGTTAGGGTGAGGGTTAGAGTTAGGGTTGGGGTGAGAGTAAGGTTGCGTTTAAATTTGGGGTTAGCGTGAGAATTAGGGTTAGGGTGAGGGCTAGGGTGAGGGTGAGGGTTAGGGTTAGTGTTAAGGTAAGGTTTAGGTTTAGGGTTAGGGTTAGGGTGAGGGTTAGGATGGGGATTAGTGTTACTGTGAGGGTGAGGGTTAGGGTTATGGTGAGGGTTAGTGTTAGGATTAGGGTTACGGTGAGGGTGAGTGTTATTGTTAGGGTTAGGGTTACAGTTGGGTTTATGGTGAGGTTGAGGGTTAGGGTTAGGGTAAGAGTGAGGTTTAGTGTTAGGGTTAAGATTAGAGTTATGTTTAGCATGAGGGCGAGGTTTAGGGTTAGAGTTAGGGTAAAGGTCAGGTTGAGGTTTAGGGTTAGGGTTAGGCTTAGGTTTTGGATTAGGATTAGGTTAAGGGTTAGGGTGAGTGTCAGATTTAGCGTTAGGGTTAGGCTTAGGCTTAGAGTTAGGCTGAGAGTGAGGGTGAGGGTGAATGTTAGGATAAGGTTGAGGGTTAGGGTTAGGGTTAGGATTACGATTAGGGTTAGGGTTAGGGGGAGTGTGAGGGTTAGGGTTAGGTTTAGGGTTACGCTTAAGGTTAGGCTGAGTGTGAGGGTGAGGGTGAGGGTTAGGGTTAGGGTGAGGGTGAGGGTTAGGGTTATGGGGAGGTTTAGGATGAGGGTTAGGGTTAGGATTAGGGTTAGGGTGAGGGCTAAGGTAAGGGTGAGGTTTAGGGTTAGTGTTAGGGTAAGGTGTAGGGTTAGGGGTAGGGTTTGGGTTAGGGTTAGGATGAAGCTTAGTGTTAAGATTATGGTTAGGGTGAGTGTTAGGTTTAGGGTTAGGTTTAGGTATAAGATTAGTGTTATTTGTAGGGTTAGGGTTAGAGTTATGGTCAGGGTGAGGGTGAGGGTTAGGGTGAGGGTTAGGGATAGGGTTAGGGTGAGGTTTAGGGTTAGGTTTAGGATTAGAGTTAGGGTCAGGGTGAGGTTTAGTGATAGATTTAATGTTGGAGGGTTAGGTCGAGCATTAATGTTAGGGTTAGTTTTAAGGTTAAGGTTAGGGTTAGGTTTAGGCTGGGGTTTAGGGATAGGGTTAAGTTTAGGCTTAGGGTTAGGATTAGGTTTAGGTTGAGGGTGAGTGTGAGGGTTAGGGTTAGGCTAAGGCTTTGGGTTAGGCTGAGGGCGAGGGTGGGGGTGAGGATTAGGGTTAGGGTAATGGTTATTTTTAGGGTTAGGGTGATTGTTAGGATGAGGGTTAGTGTTAGGCTTAGGGTTATGGTGAGGGCTAGGATGAGGGTGAAGTTTAGGGTAAGGGATAAGCTTGGGCTTAGGGTTAGGCTGAGCATGAGTTTGAGGGTTAGGGATAGGGTAAGGTTAATGTTAGGTTTAGGGTTAGAGTTAAGGTTAGGGTGAGGGTGAGGTTTAGGGGTAGGTTTAGGGTCAGAGTGAGGGGTAGTGTTATGGTGAGGGTTAGCGTGGGGGTGACGGTAAGGGTAAAGGTGAAAGTTACGCTGAGGGTCAGGTTTATGACAAGGGTGAGGGTTAGGTTTAGGTTGACGTTTAGGGTTAGGGTGAGGGTGAGGGTGAGGGTTAGATTGAGGATTAGTGTTAGGGTTAGTGTGAGGTTTAGGGTGAGGATGAGGGTTAGGGTTAGGGTGAGGGCTAGGGTGAGGGTGAGGTTGAGGGTTAGATTGAGGATTAGTGTTAGGGTTAGTGTGAGGTTTAGGGTGAGGATGAGGTTTAGGTTTAGGTTTAGCGTTAGGATTAATGTTAGGGTTAGTCTTAACGTGAGGGTTAGGGTGAGGGTGAGTTTTAGGGTTAGTGTTAGGAATAGGATTAGGGTTGGGTTCAGGGTGAGTGTGAGTGTTAGGGTTAGGGTTAGGGTTAGGCTTAGTGTTAGGCTGAAGGTGAGGGTGAGTGTGAGGGTTAGGGTTAGGATGAGTGTTAGGGTTAGGGTTAGGGTGAGAGTTAGGGTTAGGGTTAAGTTTAGGGTTAGAGTGAGGTTTAGTGTAAGGGTTACAGTGAGGGTGAGGGTTAGAGTTACGTTGAGGGTTAGGGTTAGGGTTAGGGTTAGGGTGAGGTTTAGGGTTAGGGTTAGAGTTAGGGTTAGAATTACAATGACGGTGAGGGTGCAGGTTAGTGTGAGGTTTAGGTTTAGAGTTAGGGTTAGGGTTATGCTCAGTGTTAGGGTTAGGGTTAGTGTTAGAGTTAGGGTTATGGTGAGGGAGTAGGGTGAGGGTGAGTGTAAGGCTTAGTGTTAGGATTAGGAATAGGGTAAGGTTAGGGTGAGTGTGAGGCTTAGGTTTAGGGTTAGTGTTAGGCTTAGGGTAAGGCTGAGCATGAGGTTGAGTGTGAGGATTAGGGTTAGGGATATGGTGAGGTTTAGTGTTAGGGTTAGGGTTAGAGTTAGGGTTAGGATGAGGGTGAGCGTGGGGCTGAGGATTAGGTTTAGGGTTATTGTTAGGGTGATGGTGAGTTTTATGGTTAGAGTTAGGATTAGGGAGAGGTTTGGTGTGAGGTTTAGGGTTAGGGTTAGTGTTAGGGTTAGGGTGAGGGTGAGGGTTAGGTTGAGGTTTAGGGATAGGGTTAGGTTTAGGATTAGGGTTATGTTGAGCATGAGTATGAGCCTTAAGGTGAGGGTTAGGCTTAGGGTTAGGCTGAGGGTGAGCGTGGGGGAGAGGATTAGGGTTAGGGTGATGGTTAGGGTTAGGTTTAGTGTTATTGTTAGGATTAGGGTTTGCATTATGGTGACGGTGAGGGTGCGGGTGAGGGTTAGCCTTAGTGTTAGGGTGGGGTTTAGTGTTAGGGTTAGGTTGAGGGTGAGGGTGAGGTTTAGGGTTAGATATAGAGTTAGGGGGAGGGTCAGGGGGAGGGTTAGGGTTAGGGTTAGTGTTAGGGTTAGGGTGAGGGTGAGGGTTAGGTTGAGGTTTAGGGATAGGGTTAGGTTTAGGATTAGGGTTAGGTTGAGCATGTGTATGAGGGTTAGGGTGAGGGTTAGGCTTAGGCTTAGGGTTAGGCTGAGGGTGAGGGTTGGTGGTGAGGATTAGGTTTAGGGTGAGGGTTAGGGTTAGGGTTAGTGTTATTGTTAGGGTTAGGTTTCGAGTTACGGTGAAGGTGAGCGTGCAGGTGAGGGTTAGGGTTAGGGTTAGGGTGGGGTTTAGGGTTAGGGTTAGTGTTAGGGTTAGGGTGAGGGTGACGCTTAGGGTTAGATATAGGGTTATGGGGAGGGTTAGGGTGAGGGTTAGTGTTAGGTTTACGGTGAGGGTGGGGTTTAGGGTTAGATATAGGGTTAGGGTGAGGATTAAGTTTAGGTTTAGGGTTAGGGTTAGGGTGAGATTTAGGGTTAGGGTTAGTGTTAGGGTTAGAATTACAGTGACAGTGATGGTGCAGGTTAGTGTGAGGTTTAGGGTTAGAGTTAGGGTTAGGGTTAGGCTGAGTGTTAAGGTTAGGGTTAGTGTAAGAGTTAGGGTTATGGTGAGGGTTAGGGTGAGGGTGAGTGTAAGGCTTAGTGTTCAGATTAGGAATACCTTAAGGGTTAGGGTGAGTGTGAGGGTTAGGGTTAGGTTTAGTGTTAGGCTTAGGGTAAGCCTGAGCATGAAGTTGAGTGTGAGGGTTTGGGTTAGGGATATGGTGAGTTTTAGTGTTAGGGTTAGTGTTAGATTTAGGTTTAGGTTTAGGGTGAGGGTCAGGGTGGGGCTGAGGATTTGGGTTAGGCTTAGGGTGATGAGTTTTAGGGTTAGAGTTAGGTTTAGGATGAGGGTTAGGCTGAGGTTGAGGGTTTGGGTCAGTGTTAGGGTTAGGGTGAGGGTGAGGGTTCGGTTGAGGTTCAGGGATAGGGTTAGGTTTAGGATTAGGGTTAGGGTGAGCATGAGTATGAGGCTTAGGGTGAGGGTTAGGCTTAGGCTTAGGGTTAGGCTGAGGGTGAGGGTGGGGGTGAGGATTAGGTTTATTGTGATGTTTATGGTTAGGGTTAGTGTTATTTTTTAGGGTTAGGGTTTGAGTTTCGGTGAGGGTGAGGGTGCGGGTGAGGGTTAGGTTTAGGGTTAGGGTGGGGTTTAGGGTTAGGGTTAGGTTTAGGATGAGGGTGAGGTTTAGGGTTAGATATAGGGTTAGGGGGAGGTTTAGGGTGAGGGTTACGGTTAGGTTAATGTTAGGGTTAGGGTGAGGGTGAGGGTTAGGTTGAGGTTTAGGGATAGGGTTAGGTTTATGATTAGGGGTAGAGTGAGCATGAGTATGAGGCTTAGGGTGAGCATTAGGCTTAGGCTTAGGCTTAGGGTGAGGGTGAGGCTGGGGGTGAGGATTAGGATTAGGGTGATGGTTAGCGTTAGGGTTAGTGTTATTGTTAGCGTTAGGGTTTGACTTTTGGTTATGGTGGGCATGCGGGTGAGGGTTAGGTTTAGGGTTAGGGTGGGGTTTAGGTTTAGGGTTAGGTTTACGGTGAGGGTGAGGTTTAGGTTTAGATATCGGGTTAGGGGGAGGGTTAGGTTGAGGGTTAGGGTTAGGGTTAGTGTTAAGGTTAGGGTCAGGTTGAGGGTTAGGTTTAGGGTTAGGGTTAGGTTGAGGGTGAGAGTGCGGGTGAGTGTGAGGTTTAGGGTTTGGTTTATGCTTAAGCTTAGGTTTATGCTTAGGGATAAGCTGAGGGTGAGGGTGAGGGTTAGGTTTAGGGTCAGGGTTAGGGTTAGGGTTATGGGGAGGGTTAGGATGAGGGTTACGGTTAGGATTAGGGTTAGAGTGAGGGCTAGGGTGAGGGTTATGTTTAGGGTTAGGGTTAGGGTGAGGTTTAGGGTTAGGGTTAGGGTTAGGTTTAGGGTGAGGGTGAGGTTTAGGGTTAGACTTTGGGATAAGGTGAGGCTTAGGGTGAGGTTTAGGATTAGGGTTAGGATCAGCATTATAGTAAGGGTTACATTGAGTGTGAGTGTTAGGGTTACAGTTAGGTTGAGGGTTAGGGTTAGGTTGTTGGTTAGGGTTAGGGTTATGGTGAGGTTTAGAGTTAGGTTTAGTGTGATGGATAGGATGAGTATTAGGGTTAGGATTAGGGTTAGGGTGAGTGCTAGGTTGAGGGTTTAGTGTTAGTGTTAGGGTGAGGTTTAGGATTAGGGTTAGGTTTAGGGTGAGGGTTAGGGTGAGGGTTATGGTTATGGTGAGGGTGAGGATTGGGGTTAGTGTTATTGTTAGGGTTAGGGTTACAGTTATAGTGAGGGTGAGGGTTAGGTTTAGGGTTAGGATGAGGTTTAGGTTTAGGGTCAGGGTTAGAGTTCGGTTTAGGGTGAGGGTGAGGTTTAGGGTTAGAGTTAGTGATCGTGTTAGGGTTAGGGATAGGTTGAGGGTTAGGGTTAGGCTTATGCTTATGCTTAGGCTTAGGGTGAGCATGAGGGTGAGTGTTAGAGTTAGGGTTAGGGTGAGGGTTAGGGTTAGGGTTAGGTTGAGGTTTAGGATGAGGTTTAGGGTTAGGATTAGGCTTAGGGTGAGGGCTAGGGTGAGTTTTAGGAATAGGTTTAGGTTTAGGATTTGGGTTAGGGTGAGGGTAAGTGTGAGGGTTAGGATTAGTTTTAGGGTTAGGCTTAGTGTTAGGGTGAGGGTTAGTGTTAGGATTTGGGTTAGGGTGAGGTTGAGGCTGAGGATTAGGGTTAGATTTAGGGTTTGGTTTAGGGTTAGGGTTAGTGTTAGTGTTAGGGTTAGGGTTAGAGTTACCTTGAGTGTTAGGTTTAGGTTTAGGGTTAGGGTTAGGCTGAGGGTGAGGGTGCGGGTGAGTATTAGGGTTAGGGTTAGGGTTAGCGTTATTGTTAGTGTTATGGGTAGGGTTAAGTTTGCTGTGAGGGTGAGGCTGAGGGTTATGGTTAGGTTTAGGACTAGGGTTAGGTTTAGTGTTATTTTTAGGGTTAGGGTTAGAGTTACAATGAGGTTGAGGTTGAGGGTAATGGTTAGGTTTAGGATGAGGTTTAGGGTTTGAGTTAGGTTTAGGGTTAGGGTGAGGGTGAGGTTTAGGTTTAGAGGTAGGGTTAGGGGGAGGGTTAGCATGAGGTTTAGGGTTAGGGTTAGTTTTAGGGTGAGGGTGAGGGGTAGGTTGAGGTGTAGGGATAGGGTTAGGGTTAGGATTAGCGTTACGGTGAGTGTGAGTATGAGGGTTAGCGTGAGGGTTAGGCTTAGGCTGAGGGTGGGGGTGGGGGTGAGGATTAGGGTTAGGGTTTGGGTTAGCGTTATTGTTAGTGTTATGGGTAGGGTTAAGTTTGCTGTGAGGGTGAGGCTGAGGGTTATGGTTAGGTTTAGGACTAGGGTTAGGTTTAGTGTTATTTTTAGGGTTAGGGTTAGAGTTACAATGAGGTTGAGGTTGAGGGTAATGGTTAGGTTTAGGATGAGGTTTAGGGTTAGAGTTAGGTTTAGGGTTAGGGTGAGGGTGAGGTTTAGGTTTAGAGGTAGGGTTAGGGGGAGGGTTAGCATGAGGTTTAGGGTTAGGGTTAGTTTTAGGGTGAGGGTGAGGGGTAGGTTGAGGTGTAGGGATAGGGTTAGGGTTAGGATTAGCGTTACGGTGAGTGTGAGTATGAGGGTTAGCGTGAGGGTTAGGCTTAGGCTGAGGGTGGGGGTGGGGGTGAGGATTAGGGTTAGGGTGATGGTTAGGGTTAGGGTTAGTGTTATTGTTAGGGTTAGGGGTCGAATTCTGGTGAATGTGAGAGTGCGGGTGAGGGTTAGGGTTAGGGTTAGGGTGGGGTTTAGAGTTAGGGTTAGGGTTAGGGTTAGGGTGAGGGTCAGGTTTAGGGTTAGATATAGGGTTAGGATGAGGGATAGGTTGAGGGTTAGGGTTAGGGTTAGTGTTAAGGTTAGGGTGAGGGTGAGGTTTAGGGTTAGATATAGGGTTATTGGGAGGGTTAGGCTTAGGGTTAGTGTTACGGTTAGGGTGAGGTTTAGGGTTAGGGTTAAGGTTAGGTTTAGAGGTACTGTAAGGGTGAGGGTTAGGGTTAGGGTTAGGGTTAGAGTTTGGGTGAGGTTTAGGGTTAGGGTTAGGTTTAGGGATAGAATTACAGTGACAGTGAGGATGCAGGTGAGTGTGAGGTTTAGGGTTTGAATTAGGGTTAGGGTTAGGCTGAGTGTGAGGGTTAGGGTTTGTGTTAGGCTTAGGGTTAGGCTGAGCATGAGGTTGAGTGTGAGGGTTAGGGTTAGGGATAGGGTGAGGTTTTAGTGTTAGGGTTAGGGTTAGAGTTATGTTTAGGTTGAGGGTGAGGTTTAGGGGTAGGGTTAGGGTCAGGGTGAGGGTTAGGTTTAGGGTTAGGGTAAGGGTGAGGGTTAGATTGACGATTAGTGTTAGGGTTAGTGTGAGGTTTAGGGCGAGGATGAGGGATAGGGTTAGGGTGAGGGCTAGGGTGAGGATGAGGGTGAGGGTTAGATTGAGGATTAGTGTTAGGGTTAGTGTGAGGTTTAGGGTGAAGATGAGGTTTAGGGTTGGGGTTAGGGTTTGGATTAATATTAGGGTTAGGCTTAAGGTGATGGTTAGGGTGAGGGTGTGGATTAGGGTTAGTGTTAGGATTAGGATTAGGGTTAGGTTTATGGTGAATGTGAGGGTTAGAGTTAGGGTTACATTTAGTCTTAGTGTTAGGCTGAAGGTGAGGGTTAGGGTTAGTGTGAGTGTTAGGATTAGGATTAGGGTGAGAGTTAGCATTCCTGTTAAGTTTAGGGTTAGGGTGAGTGTTAGGGTTTGGGTTAGTGTTAGGGTGAGAGTTAGGATGACGGTTAGGTTTATGATTAGGGTTAGGGTGAGGGCTAGGGTGAGGGTGAGGTTTAGGGTTTGGGTTAGGGTGAGGTTTAGGGTTAGGTTTAGGGTTAGTGTTAGGGAGAGGGTGAAGTTTAGAGTTAGAGTTAGGGTTAGGATGAGGGTTAGGGTTAGTGTTAGAATTACGGTTATGGTGAGGGTTAGGTTGAGGTTGAGGGTAAGGCTTAGTGTTCTTTTTAGTATTAGGGTAAGTATTAGTGTGAGTGTGAGAGTTAGGGTTAGGGTTAGGTTTACGCTTAGAGTTAGGCTTAGTGTGAGGGTGAGGGTGAGCATTAGGGTTAGGGTGAGATTTATGGGAAGGGTTAGGGTGAGAAATAGGGTTCGGTTTAAGTTTAGTGTTATGGTGAGGGTTAAGGTTAGGGTTAGAGTTAGGTGTAGGGTTAGGCTTAGTCTTAGGGTGAGGGTGAGTTTAATGATTAGGGTTAGGGTGAGCGTTATGGGTAGGGTTAGGGTGAGAGTTAGATTTCGGGTTAAGTTTAGGGTTAGGGTGAGGGTTAGAGTTAAGGTTACAGTGAGGGTGAGGGTTAGGGTTAGGTTGAGGGTTAGGGTTAGGCTTAGGATTAGGGTGAGGGTTAGGGTTAGTGTTAGGGTGATGGTTAGGATGAGGATTAGGGTTATGATTAGGGTTAGGGTGAGGGCTAGGGTGAGGGTGAGGGTTAGGATTAGTGTTTGGGTGAGGTTTAGGGTTACGGTTAGGGTGAGGGTTAGGATATGGGTTAGGGTCACAGTGAGGTTGAGGGTTAGGGTTAGGGTGAGGGTTAGGGTTAGGATTTGGGTTAGGGTGAGGGTGAGTTTTAGGATTATATTTAGGGTTAGGGGGAGGGTTAGATCAAGGCTTAGGGTTAGGGTTAGTGTTAGGGTTAAGTTTAGGGTGAGGGTTAGGTTGAGGTTTCGGGTTAGGGTTAGGTTTAGGATTACAGTAAGGATTAGGGTATGTGAGGGTTAGGGTTAGGGTTAGGCTTAGGGTTATGGTTATGCTGAGGGTGAGGGTGGGGATGAGGATTAGGGTTAGGGTGATGGTTAGGGTTAGGGATAAGGTGTGGGTTAGGATGAGGGATAGGGTTAGGATTATTGTTAGGTTGAGGGCTAGTGTGAGGGTGAAGGTAAGGTTAGTGTTAGGCTTAGGCTTAGGTTTAGGCTGAGTGTGAGGTTGAGGGTGAGGTTTAGGGTTAGGGTGATGGTTAGACTTAAGGTTAGGGTGAGGGTTAGGGTTAGGGTTTGGGTTAGGCTGAGGGTGAGTTTGAGGGTTAGAGTTAGGGTAAGGTTGAGGCTGAAGTTTTGGGTTAGTGTTAGGGGTAGTGTTAGAGTTAGGGTTACGGTGAGGTTTAGTTTGAGGGTGAGGGTTAGGTTTAGGGTTAGGATTAGGATTAGAGTAAGGTAAAGGTGAGTGTGAGGGTTAGGGTTAGGGTGAGGGTTAGTGTAAGGATTATGGGGAGGGTTAAGATGAGGGTTAGGGTTAGGATTAGCTTTAGGGTGAGGGCTAGGGTGAGGGTGATGTTTAGGGTTAGGGTTAGGGTGAGGTTTATGGTTAGGGTTAGGGTTAGAATTAGGGTGAGTGTGAGGTTTAGGGTTAGACTTAGGGTTAAGTTGAGGCTGAGGGTTAAGGTTAGGATTAGGGTTAGGATTAGGATTTGGGTAAGTGTTAGGGTGAGTGTGAGGGGTAATTTTAGGGTTAGTGTTAGGCTAAGCATTACACTGAGGGTGAGGGAGAGGGTGAGGTTTACGGTTAGGGTGAGGGTTAGTGTTAGGGTTAGGATGAGAGTTAGATTTCAGGTTAAGTTTAGGGTTAGGTTGAGGGTTAGGGTTAGGTTGTGGTTTAGGGTTAGGGTTAGGGTTAGGGTTAGGGTTAAGGTTAGGGTTAGGGTGAGGGTTAGTTTTAGGATTAGGGTTAGGGTGAGGGTGATGGTTAGGATTAGGGTTAGAGTTAGGGTTATTGTTAGGGTTAGGGTTAGGTTTATGGTGAGGGTTAAGATTAGCGTTATTGTTAGGGTTAGGGTTAGGCTGTGGGTGAGGGTGGGGGTGGGTGTGAGGATTATGATTAGGGTTAGGTTTATTGTTAATGTTATGGTTAGGGTTAAGTTTGCAGTGAGGGTGAGGCTGAGGGTGAGGGTTATGGTTAGGGTTACGGTTAGGGTTAAGGTTAGTGTTATTGTTAGTGTTAGGGTTAGACTTATGGTGAGGTTGAGGGTGAGGGTGAGGGTTAAGTTTATGGTGAGGTTTAGGGTTTGGGTTAGGTTTAGAGTCAGTGTTAGTGAGAGGGTGAGGTTTAGGGTTAGAGTTAGGGTTAGGGTGAGGGTTATGTTGAGGGTAAGGTTTAGGGTTAGTATTAGGGTTAGGTTTAGAGTGAGAGTTAGGGGGAGGGATTGGGTTAGGGTTAGTGTTAGGGATAGGATTAGGGTTAGGGTGAGGGTGAGTGTGTGTGTTAGGGTTAGGTTTAGGGTTACGTTTAGGGTTGGGCTGAGGGTGAGGTTGAGGGTTCGGGTTAGGTTTAGCGTGAGGGTTAGGGTGAGGGTTAGTGAGAGGGTTAGGATTAGGGTTAGGGTTAGGATTAGGCTTAAGGTAAGGGCAAGGGTGAGGGTTAGGTTTAGGGTTAGTGTTAGGATGAGGTTTAGGGTTAGGGTTAGGGTTAGGATTAGGTTGAGGTTGAGGTTTAGGGTTAGAGTTAGGGTTAGGGTGAGGCTGAGGGTGAGTGTTAGGTTTAGGGTTAATGTTAGGATTAGGGTTCGGTTTAGGTGAGGGTTAGGGTGAGTGTGAGGGTTAGGGTTAGGTTTAGGATTACAATTAGGGTTAGGGTTAGTGTGAGTCTGAGGTTTAGGGTTAGGTTTAGGGTAAGGGTTAGGGTGCCGTGAGTATGAGGATTAGGGTGAGGGTTTCGCTTAGGCTTAGGGTTAGGCTGAGGCTGAGGGTGAGCTTGTGGATGAGGGTTAGGTTTAGGGTTAGGGTGGGGTTTAGGGTTAGGGTTAAGTTTAGGGTGAGGGTGAGGTTTAGGGTTAGATATTGGGTTAGGGTGAGGGTTAGGGTGAGGGTTAGTGTTAGGGATAGTGTTAGGGTTAGGGTGAGGGTGAGGGTTAGGGTTAGGGTTAGGGTTCGGGTGAAGTTTAGGGTTAGGGTTACGGTTAGGGATAGAATTACGGTGAGGGTGAGCGTGCGGCTGACTGTGAGGGTTACGGTTAAGTTTAGATTTAGGCTTAGGGTAAGGCTTAGGGTTAGGCTGACTGTGAGGTTGAGGGTGAGGGTTAGGGTTAGGTTGAGGGTTAGGGTTAGAGTTATGGGGAGGGTTAGTGTCAGGGTTAAGTTTAGGATTAGGGTTAGGGTGAGGGCTAGGGTGAGGGTGATGTTTAGGGTTAGGGTTAGGGTGAGGTTTAGGATTAGGTTTAGGGTAAGGGTGAGGGTAAGGTTTAGGGTTAGACTTAGGATTAAGGTGAGGCTTAGGGTGAGGTTTAGGATTAGGGTTAGGATTAGGATTAGGGTAAGGTTTCGGGTTAGTGTTTGTGTTAAGGTTAGGGTGAGGGTTAGGTTGAGGTTTAGGGTTAGGGTTAGGGTTAGGATTAGGGTTAGGATGAGGGTGAGTGTGATTGTTAGGCTTAGGGTTAGGCTTAGGCTTAGGCTGAGGGTGAGTGTGGGGGTGAGGATTAGGGTTAGTGTGATGTTTAGGGTTAGGGTTAGGGTGAGGGTGAGGGTTAGATTGAGTTTTAGGGTTAGGGATAGGTTGAAGTTTAGTGTTAGGTTTAGGTTTAGAGTTAGGGTTAGGGTGAGGGTGAGGTTTAGGGATAGGGTTAGGGTCCGGGTGAGGGTTAGGGTTAGGTTTAGTGTTAGGTTTAGGGATAGGGGGAGGGTTAGGATGAGGTTTAGAGTTAGGGTTAGGGTTAGGGTAAGGGCTACGGTGAGGGTGAAGTTTAGGATTAGGGTTAGGGAGAGGTTTAGTGCTAGGTATAGGGTGAGGTTTAGGGTGAGGGTGAGGTTTCAGGTTACGTTTAGGGTTAGGTTGAGGTTTAGGGTTAGGTTTAGGGTGAGGTTTAGGATGAGGATTAGGGTTAGGATTAGGGTTATGGTGAGGGCTAGGTTGAGGGTGAGGTTTAGTGTTAGTGTTAGGGTGAGGTTAAGGGTTAGGGTTAGTGTTAGGGTGAGGGTTAGGTTGGGGGTTAAGGTTACAGTAAGTGTGAGGGTTAGGGTTATGGTGAGGGTTAGTGTTAGGATTAGGGTTAAGGTGAGGGTGAGGGTTAGGATGAGGGTTAGTGTTAGGGTTATTGTTCGGGTTAGGTTTAGGGTTACAGTGAGGGCTAGGGTTAATGTTAGGGTTAGGGTTAGGGTTAGGCTGAGGGTGAGGGTGGGGGTGGAGTTGAGGATGAGGATTAGGGTTAGGGATAGGGTAATTGTAAGTGTTATGGTTAGGGTTAAGTTTGCGGTGAGTTTGAGGCTAAGGGTGAAGGTTATGTTTAGGGTTAGGGTTAGGGTTAGGGTTAATGTTATTTTTAGGGTTAGGGTTAGAGTTATGTTGAGGTTGAGGGTGAGGGTGAGGTTTAGGTTTAGGGTGAGGTGTAGGTTTTGGGTTAGGGTTAGAGTTAGGGTTAGTGTGAGGGTGAGGTTTAGGGTTAGATTTAGGGTTAGAGTGAGGTTTAAGTTGAGGGTTAGGTTTAGGGTTAGTGTTAGGGTTAGGTTTAGATTGAGAGTTAGGGGGTGTGTTTGGGTTGATGTTAGGCTCAGGGATAGGATTAGGTTTAGGATGAGGGTGAGTGTGTGGGTTAGGATTAGGTTTAGGATTAGGTTTAGGGTTAGGCTGAGAGTAAGTTTGAGGGTGAGGTTTAGGGTTAAGGGTTAGGGTTAGGGTTAGGGGGAGGGTTAGGATGAGGGTTAGTGCTAGGTTTAGGGTTAAGGTAAGGGCTAGGGAGACGGTGAGGTTTAGGGTTAGGGTTAGGGTGAGGTTTAGGTTTAGGGTTAGGGTTAGGGTTAGGGTGAGGGTGAGGTTTAGTGGTATGGTTAGGGTTAGAGTTAGGGTTAGGGTGAAGATGAGGTTCAGGGTTAGAGTTAGGGTATGTTGAGGCTGAGGTTGAGGGTTAGGTTTAGTGTTAGTGTTAGAGTTAGGGTTAGGGTGAGGGTTAGGGTGGGGTTGAGTTTGAGGGTGAGGGTTAGGCTTAGGGTTAGGATTAGGATTAGGGTAAGGGTTAGGGTGAGTGTGAAGGTTAGGATTAGGGTTAGGCTTAGGCTTAGGGTTAGGCTGAGAGTGAGGGTGAGTGTGAGGGTAAGGGTTAGGTTTAGGTTTAGGGTGAGAGTTACGGTTCGGTTAAGTTTTGGGTTAGGGTGAGGATTAGGATTAGGGTTAGGGTGAGGGCTAGGGTGAAGGTGAGGGTTAGGTTTAGTTTTACGGTAAGGTTTAGAGTTAGTGTTAGGGTTTGGGTTAGGGTTAGGATGAGGGTTAGGGTTATGGTAAGGGTGAGGGTTAGGCTTAGGTTGAGGGTGAGGGTTAAGGTTGTGTTTAGGGTGAGGGTGAGTGTTAGGATTAGGGTTAGGTTGAGGTCTAAGTTGGGGGTGAGTTTTAGAGTTAGGGTTAGGGTTAGGGTGAGGTTTAGTTTTAGGGTGAGGGTTAGGGTTAGTTTGAGGGTTAGTGTTAGTGTTAGGGTTAGTGTTAGGATGAGGGTATGTGTTAGGGTGAGGGTTAATGTTAGGGTGAGGGTTATGGTTAGGGTGAGGGTTAGGGTTAGGGTTAGGGTTATTGTTAGGGTTAGGGTTAGGGTTACGGTTAAGGTGAGGGTGAAGTTGAGGGTTAGATTTGGGTAAAGTTTAGAGTTAGGGTTAGGGTTAGAATTAGGATTAGGGTGAGGGTGAGGTTTAGGGGTAGAGTTAGGGTTAGGGTGAGGGTTAGGGTTAGGGTGAGCGTTAGGGTGGGGTTGATGGTAAGGGTAAAGATGAGGGTTAGGCTGAGGGTGAGGGTTACACTAAGGGTGAGGGTTAGGGTTAGGGTGAGGGTTAGGTTTATGATTAGGGTGAGGGTGAGGGTTAGTTTGAGGATTAGTGTAAGGGTTAATGTAAGGTTTAGGATGCGGACCAGGATTAGCGTTATGGTGAGGGCTAGGGTGAGGTTGAGCGTTAGGGTTATTTTTAGGGTGCGGTTTAGGGTTAGGGTGATAGGGTTAGTGTGAGCGTTAGTGTTATTGTTAGGGTTCATGTTAGGTTGAGGGTAAATGTTAGGATGAGTGTAAGTGTTAGAGTGAGGGTTATGGTTAGGGTGAGGGTTAGGAATAGGGTTAGGGTTATTGTTAAGTTTGGGGTTACTGTTACAGTGAGGGTGACGGTGAGGGTTAGGGTTAGGTTTAGGATGAGGTTTAGGTTTAGGGTTAGGGTTAGAGTTAGGGTTAGGGTGTGGGTGAGGTTTAGGGTTAGAGTTTGGGATAGTGTTAGTGTTAGGGATAGGGTGAGTGTTAGGATTAGGGTTAGGGTTAGGCTTAGGCTTAGGCTTAGGCTGACCATGAGGGTGAGGGTTAGGTTTAGGGTGAGGGTTAGGATGAGGTTTAGGGTTAGGATTATGTTTAGGGTGAAGGCTAGGGTGAGGGTTAGGGTAAGGTTTAGGGTTAGGGATAGGGTTAGGTTTAGGATTTGAGTTAGGGTGAGGGTTAGTGTTAGGGTTACGGTTAGGCTTAGAGTTAGGGTGAGGTTTAGTGTTAGGGATTGGTTAGGGTTAGGGTGAGGCTGAGGATTACGGTTAGGTTTAGGGTTAGGTTTAGGGTTTGGTTTAGGGTTAGGGTTAGTGTTAGGGTTAGGTTTAGGGTTAGGCTGAGGGTGAGGGTGGGTGTGAGGATTAGGGTTCGGTTTAGGTTTATTGTTAGGGTGAGGGTGAGTTTTAGGGTTAGAGTTAGGTTCAGGGGGAGTGTTAATGTGAGGTTTATGGTTAGGGTTATTGTTAGGGTTCGGGGAAGGGAGAGGGTTAGGTTGAGATTTAGGGATAGTGTTAGGTTTAGGATTAGGGTTAGGGTGCCGTGAGTATGAGGATTAGGGTGAGGGTTAGGCTTAGGCTTAGGGTTAGGCTGAGGGTGAGGGTGGCTGTGACGATTAGGGTTAGGGTGATGGTTAGGGTTAGGTTTAGGGTTATTGTTAGGGTTAGGGTTCGAGTTACGGTGAGGGTGAGGGTGGGGGTGAGGTTTAGGGTTAGGGTTAGGGTGAGGGTGAGGTTTAGGGTTAGATATTGGGTTAGGGTGAGGGTTAGTGTTAGGGATAGTGTTAGGGTTAGGGTGAGGGTGAGGGTTAGTTTTAGGGTTAGGGTTAGAATTATGGTGAGGGTGAGGGTGCGGGTGTGTGTGAGGGTTAGGGTTAGGTTTAGGGTTAGGCTTAGGGTTAGGCTGACTGTGAGGGTGAGGGTGAGGTTTAGGGTTAGGGTGAGGGGTAGGGTTATAGTTATGGGGAGGGTTAGGGTGAGGGTTAGGGTTAGTATTCGGGTTAGGGTGAGGGCTAGGGTGAGGGTGATGTTTAGGGTTAGGGTTAGGGTGAGGTTTAGGGTTAGGGTTAGAGTTAGGGTGAGGGTGAGGTTTAGGGTTAGACATAGGATTAAGGTGAGGTTTAGGATTATGGTTAGGATTAGGATTAGGTTAAGGTTTAGTGTTAGTGTTTGTGTTAAGGTTAGGGTGAGGGTTAGGTTGAGGTTTAGGGTTAGGGTTAGGGTTAGGGTTAAGATTAGGGTTAGTGTGAGTTTTAGGGTGAGGATGAGGTTTAGGGTTAGGGTGAGGTCTAGAGTGAGGGTGAGGGTGAGGGTTAGATTGAGTATTAGTTTTAGGGTTAATGTGAGGTTTAGGTTTAGAATGTGGTTTAGTGTTAAGGTTAGGGTTAGAATTAATATTAGGGTTAGGCTTAAGGTGAGGGTTAGGGTGAGGGTGAGGTTTAGGATTAGTGTTAGGATTAGGATTAGGATTAGGGTTAGGGTTAGGGTGAGTGTGAGGGTTAGGTTTGGGTTAGGTTTAGGCTTAGTGTTAGGCTGAAGGTGAGGGTGAGGGAGGAGGGTTTGGGTTAGGGTGCGGGTTAGGATTAGGGTTATGATGAGGGTAGGGTGAGGGTGAGGTTTAGGATTAGGGTTAGGGTGAGCTTTAGGTTTAGGTTTAGGTTTAGGGGTATGGTGAGGTTGAGGTTTAGGGTTAGAGTTAGGGTTAAGGTGAGGCTGAGGGTGAGGTTTAGGGTTAGGTTTAGTGTTAGAGTTAGGGTTACAGTGAGGGTTAGGTTGAGGGTGAGGGTTAGGCTTAGTTTTAGGATTAGGATTAGGGTAAGGTTTAGGGTGAGTGTGAGTGTTAGTGTTAGGTTTAGGGTTAGGATGAGGATTAGGGTTAGGATTAGGGTTAGGATGAGGACTCATGTGAGAGTGAGGGTTAGGGTTAGAATTTGGGTGAGGTTTAGGGTTAGGGTTAGAGTTAGGGTGAGGGTTAGGATGAGGGTTAGGGTTATGGTGAGCTTTAGGGTTAGGTTTAGGGTTACGGTGAGGGTGAGTGTGAGTGTGAGGGTTAGGGTTAGGGTTAGGCTTAGGGTTAGGGTGAGGGTTATGTTTAGGGTTTGGATTAGGGTGAGGGTGAGGCTGAGGATTAGGTTTAGGATGAGGTTTAGGGTTAGGCTGAGGGTGAGGGTGGGAGTGAGTATTAGGGTTAGGGTTAGGGTTTTGGTTATTGTTATTGCTATGTTTAGGGTTAAGTTAGTGGTGAGATTGAGGCTGAGGGTGAGGGTTACGGTTAGGGTTAGGGTTATTGTTAGGGTTAGTGTTATTGTTAAGGTTAGGGTTAGAGTTATGGTGATGTTGAGAGTGCGGGTGTGGGTTACGGTTAGGGTGAGGTTTAGCGTGAGATTTAGTGTTAGGGTGAGGGTGAGTGTGAAGTTTAGGATTAGAGTTAGGGTTAGGGTGAGGGTTAGGGTGAGGTTTAGGGTTAGGGTTAGTGTTAGGGTTAGGGTGTGGGTGAGGTTTAGGTTGAAGTTTAGGGATAGGGCTAGCTTTAGGATTCAGGTTAGTGTGAGGGTGAATGTGAGGGTTAGGCTGTGGCTTAGGTTTAGGCTGAGGATGAGGGTGGGGCTGAGGATTATGGTTAGTGTGATGGTTAGGGTTAGGTTTAGTGTTAGAGTTAGGGTTAGAATTATGGTGAGGGTGAGGGTGGGGGTGAGGGTTAGGTTTAGGTTTAGGGTGAGGGTTAGTGTAAGGGTTATGGTGAGGGTGAGGGTTAGGGTTAGGTTGAGCTTCAGTGTTAGGTTTAGGGTTAGGGTGAGGGTGAGTGTTAGGGTTACTGTGAGGTTGAGGATTAGGTTGAGGGTTAGGTTTAGGATTAGGGTTAGGGTGAGGGCTAGGGTGAGGGTGAGGTTTAGGGTTAGGTTTAGGGTGAGGTTTAGGGTTAGGGTTAGGGTTAAGGTGAGGTTTATGGTTAGAGTTAGGGTTAGGATATGGCTGAGGGTGAGGGTTAATGTTAGGGTTATTGTTAGAGTTAGGGTTAGGGTGAGGATTAGGATGAGGGTGAGGGTTAGGCTTAGGGTTAGGATCAGGATTTGGGTAAGGGTTAGGGTGAGTGTGGGGGTTAGGTTCAGGGTTAGGCTTAGGCTTAGGGTTGGGCTGAGGGTAAGGGTGAGGGTGAGTGTTAGGGTTAGGGTTAGTGTTATTGTTAGGGTTAGTGTTAGATTTACGGTGAGGGTGAGGGTTAGGTTAAGAGTTAGGGTTAGGGTTAGGCTGAGGGTGAGGTTTAGCATTAGATATAGTGTTAGGGGGAGGTTTCGGGTGAGGGTTAGTTTTAGGTTTATTGTTAGTGTTACTATTAGGGTTAGTGTTAGATTTGGGGTTAGGGTGAGGTTTAGGGTTAGGGTTAGTGTAAGGGTTAGGATGAGGGTGAGGGTTAAGTTGAGGTTTAGGGATAGGTTTAGGTTTAGGATTAGGGTTAGGGTGAGGGTGAGTGTGAGTGTTAGGGTGAGGGTTAGGCTTAGGATTAGGGTTAGGCTGAGGGAGAGGTTGGGGGTGAGGACTAAGATGATGGTGATGGTTCGGGTTAGGGTTAGTGTTATTGTTAGGGTTAGGCTTAGTGTTAGGGTTAGGGTGAGGGTGAGGCTTAAGTTGAGGTTTGGGCTTAGGGTTACAGTTAGTGTTAGTTTGAGGGTTAGTGTTAGGGTTAGGGTTAGTGTTAGGGTAAGGTTAAGTGTTAGGGTGAGATCTTGGTTTAGGGTGAGGGTTGTGGTTAGGGTGAGGTTTAGGATTAGGGTTAGGGTTATTGTTAGGGTTAGGTTTAAGGTTAAGGTTACGGTGAGGTTGAGGGTTAGGTTTAGTTTTAGGGTGAGGTTTAGGGTTTAGGTAAGGCTAGAGTTAGGTTTAGGGTGAGGGTGAGGTTTAGGGTTAGAGTTAGGGGTAGGGTGAGGCTGAAGGTGAGCATTAGGTTTAGGGATAGTGTTAGGTTTAGGGTTAGGGTAAGAGTTAGGGTGAGGTTTAGGGTTAGGGTTAGGGATAGGTTTAGGCTTAGGGTGAGGGTGAGTGTGTGTGTTATGGATAGGTTTAGGGTTAGCCTTAGGGTTAGGATGAGGGTGAGGTTGAGGGTGAGGTCTAGGGTAAGGTTCAGGGTTAGGGTTAGGTTTAGGGGGAGGGTTAGTATGAGGGTTAGCGTTAGGATTAGGGTTAGGGTAAGGGCTAGGGTGAGGGTGAGGTTTAGGGTTAGGTTTAGGGTGAGGTTTAGGGTTAGGTTTAGGGATAGGGTGAGGGTGAGGTTGAGGTTTAGGGTTAGAGTTAGGGTTAGGGTGAGGCTGAGGGTGAGGTTTAGGGTTAGGGTTAGTTTTAGGGTTAGGGTTAGGGTGAGGGTTAGGGTGAGGGTGTGGGTTAGGATGAGGATTAGGGTTAGGTTTAGGGTGAGTGTGGGGGTTAGGGTTAATGTTAGGGTTAGGCTTAATCTTAGGCTACAGGAGAGGGTGAGGGTGAGGTTTTGGGTTAGGGTGAGGGTTAGGGTTAGTGTCATGGCTATGGTTAGGATGAATGTTAGGTTTAGGATTAGGGTTAGGGTGAGAGCTACGGTGAAGGTGATGTTTAGGGTTAGGTTTAGGGTGAGGTTTAGGATTAGGTTAGGGTTAGGGTTAGGTTGAGGGTGAGGTTTAGGGTTAGAGTTAGGTTTAGAGTGAGGCTGAATGTGAGGGTTAGGGTTAGTGTTAGTGTTAGAGTTAGGGTTAAGGTGAGGGTTAGTTGAGGGTGATGGTTAGTGTTAGTGTTGGGTTAGGCTTAGGTTTAGGCTGAGGTTGAGGGTGAGGGTTAGTATTAGTGTTAGAGTGAGGGTTATTGTTAGGATTAGTGTTAGGGTGAGGGTTAGGGTGAGGTTTAGGATGAGGATTAGGGTTAGGATTAGTGTTAGGGTGAGGGCTAGGGTGAGGGTGAGAGTTAGGGTTAGTGTTAGGGTGAGGATTAGGGTAATGCTTAGGGTGAGGGTTAGGATGAGGGTTAGGGTTACAGTAATGGTGAGGGTTAGGGTTAGGGTGAGGATTATGATTAGGATTACAGTTAGGGTGAGGATGAGGGTTAGGATTAGGGTTAGGGTTAGGGTTAGGATTAGTGTTATTGTTAGGGTTAGGGTTAGAGTTATGGTGAGGGTGAGGGTTAAGTTTAGGGTTAGCGTGAGGTGTAGAGTTAGGGTGAGGGTGAGGTTTAGGGTTAGAGTTAGGGTTAGGGGGAGGTTTAGGTCGAGGGTTAGGGTTAGGATTAGGATTAGGGTAAGGGTTCGTGTGAGGGTTCGGTTGAGATTTACCATTAAGTTTAGGGTGAGGTTTAGTTTTAGGGTTAGGAATAGCGTAAGGGTGAGGGTGGGGTTTTGGGTTAGAGTTAGGGTTAGGTTGAGGCTTAGGGTGAGGGTTAGGTTTAGGGCTAGTTTTAGTGTTAGGGATATGGTGAGGGTTAGTGTGAGGGTGAGGGTTAGGCTTAGGGTTAGGATTAGGATTAGGGTAAGGGTTAAGTTGAGTGTGACTGTTAGGGTTAGGGTTTCGCTGAGGTTGATGATCAGCGTGAGGGATATGTTTAGGGTGAAGGTTAGGTTTAGGGTGAGGGTTAGTGTTAGCGTTAGGGTTAGGGTGTGGGTTAGTCTTAGGGTTATGGTTAGGGTGTGGGTTAGTCTTAGGGTTAATGTGAGGGTTAGGATGAGGATTAGGGTTAGGATTAGGGTTAGGGTGATGGCTAGGGAGAGGGTGAGGGTCAGGGTTAGTGTTAGGGTGAGGTTTAGGTTTAGGGTTTAGGGTTAGGGTGAGGGTTAGGTTGAGGTTTAAGGTTACTATAAGGGTGAGGGTGAGCATTAGGGTGAGGGTTAGGGTTAGGATTAGTGTTAGGGTGAGGTTGAGTGTTAGGATTAAGGTAGGGTTAGGGTTAGGGTTTGGTTTAGGCTTAGGATTAGTTTCATTGTTTGGGTTAGGGTTAGAGTTACAGTGAGGGTGAGCGTGAGGGTAAGGGATAGGCTTAGGCTTATGCTTAGGAATAAGCTGAGCGTGAGGTTGACGGTGAGGGTTAGGGTTAGGGGGATGGTTTGGTTTATGGTAGGGTGAGGATTAGGATGTGATTTAGGGTTAGGGTGATGTTTAGGGTGATAAAGATGCTAAGGGTAAAGGTATGGTTTAGGCTAAGGGTGAGGGTTAAAGTTCGGTTTAGGGTTAGGGTAAGGGTTAGGGTTAGAGTTAGGGTGAGTATTAGATTGAGGATTAGGGTTAGGGTCAGTGTGAGGTTTAGTGTGAGGATGAGGGTTAGGGTTAGGGTGAGGGTGAGCATTAGAATTACGGTTAGGGTGGGCGTTTCGGTGAGGGTGTGGGTATGGGTTATGGTTAGGGTGAGGTTTAGTATTAGGGTGAGGGTTAGGTTTAGTGTGAGGGTTAGTGATAGGGTTAGGGTTAGTGTTAGAGTGAGGGTAAGTGTTATGTTGAGGGTTAGGATTAGGGTGAGGGTTATGGTTAAGGTGAGGGTTAGGGATAGGGTTAGGGTTAATTTTAGGGTTAGGGTTAGGGTTACGGTTATGGTGAGGGTGAGGGTGTGGATTAGGCTTAGGCTTAGGGTGAGGTTTAGTGTTAGGGTTAGGGATAGAGTTATTCTTAGGGTGAGGCTGAGGATGGGGCTTAGGGTTAGGGTTATTGTTAGAGTTAGGAATAGGGTGAAGGTTAGGTTGAGGGTTAAGTTTAGGGTTAGGATTAGGGATAGGTTGAGGGTTAGGTTTAGGGTTTGGGTTAGGGTGAGGGTGATGTTGAGTATTATGGTTAGGTTTAGGGTTAGGGTTAGGGTTAGAGTTAGGGTTAGGGTTAAAGTTACAGTGAGGTTTAGAGTTAGGGTCAGGCTTAGGGTTAGGCTGTGGGTGAGGGTGGGCTTGAGGATTAGGGTAGGGGTTAGGGTTAGGGTTAGGGGAAGGTTAGGATGAGCATTACGGTAAGGATTAGGGTTAGAGTGAGGGCTAGGATGAGGGTGAGATTTAGGGTTAGCTTAGGATGAGGTTTAGGGTTAGGTTTAGGGTTAGGGTGAGGCTGAGGGTGAGGATTAGGGTTAGGGTTAGTGTTAGAGTTAAGGTTAGGTTGAGGGTTTGGTTGAGGGTGAGGTTTAGGCTTAAGTTTAGGATTAGGATTAGGGTAAGGGTTAGGTTGAGTATGTGGGTTAGGGTTAGTGTTAGGGTTATGCTTAGGATTAAGCTGAGGGTGAGGTTGAGGGTGAAGGTTAGGGTTGGGTTGAGGGTAAGGGTTAGGGTTACGTTGAGCGTGAGGATTAGGTTTAGGTTGAGGGTTAGGGTGAGGGTAATAGTTAGAGTTAGTGTGAGTGTTAAGGTTAGGGGTAGGGTTAGGCCTAGGGTTACACTGAGGGAGAGGGTGAGCATGAGGTTTAGGGTTAGGGTGAGGTTTAGTGGTAGAGTTAGGGTTAGGGTGAGGGCTAGGGTGAATGTTAGGGTTAGCTTGAGGATTATATTAGGGGTAGGGTGCGGGTGAGGGCTAGACTGAGGATTAGTGTTAGGGTTATTGTGAGGTTCAGGGTGAGGATGAGGGTTAGGTTTAGGTTGAGGGTTAGGTTGAGGGTGAGGGTTAGGGTTAGGGTGAGTGTGAGAATTAGGGTTAGGTTGATGGTTTGTGTTAGGTTTAGAGTTAGTATTAGGGTGAGGGTAAGTGTTAGGGTGAGGGTGAGGGTTAGGGTGAGGGTTATAGTAAGGTTGAGTGTTAGGGCTAGGGTTAGGGTTACTGTTAGGGTTAGGGCTATGGTTACGTGGAGGGTGAGGGTGAGGGTTAGGTTTAGGGTTTGGATGAGGTTTAGGTTTAGGGTTAGGGTTAGAGTTAGGGTTAGGGTGAGGGCTAGGGTGAGGGTTAGGGTGAGGGTTAGGTTTAGGGATAGGGTTAGGTTTAGGATTATGGTGAGGGTGAGTGTGAGGGTTAGGGTTAGGGTTAGGCTTAGGCTTAGGGTTAGGGTGGGGGTTAGGGTTAGTGTTTGGGTTAGGGTGAGGTGAGGCTGAGGATTAGGGTTAGGGTTTGGGTTAGGTTTAGTGTTAGGTTTAGGGTTAGGGCTAGGGTTACAGTGAGAGTTAGGTTTAGGGTCTGGCTTAGGGTTAGGCTGAGGGTGAGCTTGGGGGTGAGGATTAGGTTGAGTTTTAGGGTTAGGTTATTGATAGTGTTATGGTTAGGGTTAAGTTTGCGGTGAGGGTGAGGCTGAGAGTGAGGGTTATGGTTAAGTTTAGGGTTAGGGTTTGGGTTAGTGTTATTGTTAGGTTTAGAGTTAGACTTACTTTGAGGTTTTGGGAGAGAGTGAAGGTTAGGGTTAGTGTGAGGTTTAGGGTGAGGTTTAGGTTTAGGGTTAGGGTTAGGTTGAGGGTGAGGTTTAGGGTTAGAGTTTGGGTTAGGGGGACAGTTAGCGTGAGGTTTAGGGTTAGGGTTAGTGTTAGGTTTAGGGTGAGGGTGAGGTTTAGGTTGAGGTTTAGGGATAGTGCTAGGTTTAGGATTAGGGTTACGTTGAGGGTGAGTGTGAGGGTTAGGGTTAGGGTTAGGTTTATGGGGAGGGTTTGGATGAGAGTTAGGGTTAGGATTAGGGTTAGGGTGAGGGCTAGGGTGAGGGTGAGTTTTAGGGTTAGTGTTAGGGTGAGATTTAGCGTTAAGTTTAGGGTTAGGGTTTGGGTGAGGATGAGGTTTAGTGTTAGAGTTAGGGTTAGGGTGAGGCTGAGGGTGAGGGTTAGGGTTAGTGTTAGAGTTAGGGTTAGGGTGAGGGTTAGGGTGTGGGTGAGGGTTAGGCTTAGTGATAGGATTAGGATTGTGGTAATGGTTAGGCTGTGTGTGAGGATTAGGTTTAAGATGTGGTTTAGGTTTAGGTTTAGGGTTAGGGTTAGAGTTAGAATGAGGGTGAGGTTGAGGGTTAGACTTAGGGTTAGTGTTAGGGTTAGGGTTAGTGTGAGGTTTAGGGTTAGGGTTAGGGTTAGGGTGAGGGTGAGTTTTAGGTTGAGGTTTAGGGATAGGGCTAAGTTTAGGATTAGGGTTAGGGTGAGGGTGAGTGTGAGGGTTAGGGTGAGGGTTAGGCTTAGCCTTAGGGTTAAGCTGAGGATGAGGGTGAGTGTGAGGATTAGGGTTATGGTGATGGTTAGGGTTAGGGTTAGTGTTATTGTTAGGGTTAGGGTTAGAGTTATGGTGAGGGTGAGGGTGGGGGTGAGGGTTAGGTTTATGGTTAGGGTGAGGGTTAGGGTAAGGGTTATGGTGAGGGTGAGGTTTTGGGTTAATTTGAGCTTTAGGGTTAGGTTTATGGTTAGGGTGAATTTGAGGATTAGGGTTAGTGTGAGGGTGGGGGTTATGATGAGGGTTAGGTTTAGGAATAGGTTTAGAGTGAGGGCTAGTCTGAGGGTGAGGTTTAGGGTTAGGTTTATGGTGAGATATAAGATTAGGGTTAGGGTGAAGGTGAAGTTTAGGGTTAGAGTTAAGGTTAAGCTGAGGCTGATGGTGAAGGTTAGGTTTAGGGTTATTGTTAGAGTTAGGGTTAGGTTGAGGTTGAGGGTTAGTTTTAGGGTTAGGATTAGGATTAGGGTAAAGTTTAGGGTGAGTGTGAGGGTTAGGGTCAGGGTTAGGGTTAGGCTCAGGTTTAGGCTGAGGGTGAGGGTGAGGGTAAGTGTTAGGGGAAGTTTAGGATGAGCATTACGGTAAGGATTAGGGTTAGTGTGAGGGCTAGGATGAGGGTGAGATTTAGGGTTAGGCTTAGGGTGAGGTTTACGGTTAGGTTTAAGGTTAGGGTGAGGCTGAGGGTGAGGGTTAGGGTTAGGGTTAGTGTTAGAGTTAGGGTTAGGGTGAGGGTTAGGGTGAGGGTGAGGTTTAGGCTTAGGTTTAGGATTAGGATTAGGGTAAGGGTTAGGTTGAGTGTGAGGTTTAGGGTTAGGTTTATGCTTAGGATTAAGCTGAGGGTGAAGTTGAGTGTGAAGGTTAGGGTTAGGGTGAGGGTAAGGGTTAGGGTTACGGTGAGCGTGAGGGTTAAGTTTAGGTTGAGGGTTAGGGGGAGGGTAAGCATTAGAGTTAGTGTCAGGGTTAGGGTTAGGGTCAGGGTCAGGCTTAGGGTTACACTGAGGGAGAGGGTGAGCATGAGGGTTAGGTTTAGGGTGAGGTTTAGCGGTAGAGTTAGGGTTAGGGTGAGGGCTAGGGTGAGGGTTAGGGATAGCATGAGGATTAGGTTTAGGGGTATGGTTAGGGTGAGGGCTACATTGAGGATTAGTGTTAGGGTTATTGTGAGGTTCAGGGTGAGGATGAGGGTTAGGTTTAGGGTGAGTGTTATGTTGAGGGTGAGGGTTAGGGTTAGGGTGAGTGTGAGGATTAGGATTTGGGTGATGGTTTGTGTTAGGGTTAGAGTTAGTATTAGGGTGAGGGTAAGTGTTAGGGTGAGGGTGAGAGGGTGAGGGTTATAGTAAGGTTGAGGGTTAGGGCTAGGGTTAGGGTTACTGTTAGGGTTAGGGCTATGGTTACGGTGAGGGTGAGGGTGAGGGTTAGGTTAAGGGTTAGGATGAGGTTGAGGTTTAGGGATAGGGTTAGAGTTCAGGTTAGGTTGAGGGTGAGGTTTATTGTTAGAATAAGGTTTAGTGTTAGTGTTAGGGTTAGGTTGAGGGTTAGGGTTAGGGTTAGGGTTAGGCTTAGGCTTAGGCTTAGGCTTAGGCGGAGCATGAGGTTGAGAATTAGGGTTAGGGTTAGGGTGAGGGTTAGGGTTAGAGTTAGGGTGAGGGTTAAGATGAGGTTTAGGGTTAGGATTAGGGTTAGGATTAGGGCTAGGTTGAGTATTCGGGTGAGGGTTAGGTTTAGGGATAGGGTTAGGGTTAGGATTAGGGTTAGGGTGAGGGTGAGTGTGAGGGTTAGGGTTAGGGTTCTGGATTAGGCTTGGGGTTAGGGCTAGGGTGAGTATTTGGGTGAGGGTTAGGGTTAGGGATAGGGTTAGGGTTAGGATTAGGGTTAGGGTGAGGGTGAGTGTGAGGGTTAGGGTTAGGGTGAGGGTTAGGCTTACGGTTAGGGTGAGGGTTAAGTTTAGGGATTGGACTAGTGTGAGTGTGAGGATGAGAATTAGGGTTAGGTTTAGGATTAGGCTTAAGTTTAGGTTTAGGTTAAGGGTTAGGGTTAGGGTTAGGGTTATGGTGAGAGTTATTGTGAGGATTAGGGTTAAGCTTAGGGTTAGCCTGAGGGTGAGGGTGGGGTGAGGATTAGGGTTAGGGTTAATTTTAGGGTTAGGTTTAGGGCTATTGTTAGTGTTATGGTTAGGGTTAAGTTTGTGGTGAGGGTGAGGCTGAGGGTGAGGGTTATGGTTATACTAAGTGTTAGGGTTAGGGTTAGTGTTAGTGTTATTGTTAGGGTTAGGGTTAGAGTTACGGTGAGGGTAAGGATGAGGGTGAGGGTGAGGTTTAGGGTGAGGTTTAGGGTAAGGTTTAGGGTTAGGTTTAGGGTTAGGGTGAGAGAGAGGTTTAGGTTTAGGGTGAGTGTAAGGGTTAGGGTGAGGGTTAGGCTTAGGCTTATGGTTAGGCTGAGGGTGAGATTGGGGGTGAGGATTAGGGTTATGGTGATGGTTCATGTTAGGGTTAGTGTTATTGATAGGGTTAGGTCTAGAGTAAAGGTGAGGGTGAGTTATGGGTGAGAGTTCGGAGGAGGGTTAAGGTAGGGTTAGGCTTAGGATTAGAGTTAGGGTGAGGGTGAGTGTGTGTGTTAGGGTTAGTTTTAGGGTTAGGCTTTGGGTTAGGCTGAGGGTGAGGTTGAGGGTGAGGGTTAGCGTTAGGGTTCGGGTTTGGGTTCGGGTTAAATTTAGTGTTAGTGTGAGACTTAGGGTAAGGGTGATGGTGAGGGTGAGGGGTAGGGTTAGGTTAGGGTTAGGTTTAGGGTTAGGGTGAGGGTGAGGGTGAGGATTAGGCTTATGGTGAGGGTTAGGATGAGGGTTAGTTTTAGGACTAGGGTTAGGGTGAGGGCTATTGTGAGGGTGAGGTTTAGGGTTAGGGTTAGGGTTAGGGTGAGGTTTAGGGTTAGGGTTAGGGTGAGTGTGAGGTTTAGGGTTAGAGATAGGGTTAGGGTGAGGCTGAGGGTGAGGGTTAGGGTTAGGGTTAGGGTTAGTGTTAGATTTAGGATTAGGGTGTGGGTTAGGGTGAGGGTGAGGGTTAGGCTAAGGGTTAGGATTAGGATTAGGGTAGGGGTTAGGATGAGTCTGAGGGTTACTGATAGGGTTAGGCTTAGGGTTAGGCTGAGGGTGAGGGTTAGGATTAGGGTGAGGTTTAGGGTTAGGGTTAGGGTTCGCCTTAAGTTTAGGGTTAGGGTGAGGTTTATTGTTAGGCTTACAGTGAGCATGAGAGTTAGGGTTAGGTTGACGGTTAGGATTAGGGTTACGGTTACTGTGGTGGTTAGGGTTAGGGTTAGGGTGAGGGTTAGGATGAAGATTAGGGTTAGGATTAGGGTTAGAGTGAGAGCTAGTATGAAGTTGAGGGTTGTGGTTAGTGTTAGGGTGAGGTTTAGGGTTAGGGTTAGGGTGAGGGTTAGGATGAGTGTTAGGGTTATGGTGACATGAGGGTTAGGGTCAGAGTTGGGGTTAGGGTTAGAATTAGTGTTAGGGTGAGGGTGAGTGCTATTATTAGGGTTTGGGTTATGGTTAGGGTTGGGTTTAGGGTTAGGATTAGTGTTATTTTTAGTGTTAGTGTTAGCGTTAAGGTAAGGGTGAGGGTGAGGGTGAGGTTGAGGGTTAGGGTTAGGGTGAGGTTTAGGGTTAGGTTTAGGATTAGGGTTAGGGTGAGGGTGAGGTTTAGGGTTAGATTTAGGGTTAGGGTGAGGGCTAGGGTGAGGGTTAGGGCTTGGGATAGGAGGTTGAGGGTAAGGGTGAGGGTTAGGGTTAGGGTGAAGTTTAGGGTAAGGTTTAGGGTTAGTGTTAGGATTATAGTTAGGATTAGGGTTAGGGTGAGGGTGAGTGTGAGGGTTACAGTTAGGGTTAGGCTTAGGCGTGGGGTTAGGGTGAGGCTGAGCGTGGGGGTGAGGATTAGGTTTAGAGTGATGGTGAGGATTAGGGTTAGGGTGTTGGATAGGGTGAGGGTGAGGTGTAGGGTAAGGCTTAGGCTTTGGCTTAGGGTTAGACTGAGTGTGAGGTTGAGGGTGAGGCTTAGGGTTAGGGTGATGGTTAGGTTTACAGTTAGGGTGAGGGTTAGAATGAGATTTAATGTTAGGGTGAGGGTGAGGCTTAGGCTTAGTCCGAGCATGAGGGTGAGGGTTAGGGTTAGGGTGAGGGTTAGGTTTAGGGTTATGGTGAGGGATAGGATGAGGTTTAGGGTTAGGATTAGGGTAAGGGTTAGGGCTAGGGTGAGTGTTAGGGTGAGGGTTTGGGTTAGGGATAGGGTTAGGTTTCTGATTAGGATTAGCGTGAGGGTGAGTGGGAGGGTTAGGGTTAGGTTTAGGATTAGGCTTAGGGTTAGGGTGAGGGTTAGGGTTAGGGTTTGGTTTAGGGTGAGGTTGACCCGGAGGATTAGGGTTAGGATGAGTTTTAGGTTTAGGGTTAGGGATAGAGTTAAGTTTAGGGTGAGGGTGAGATTTAGGGTTAGAGTTAGTGTTACGGTTAGGGTTTGTGTTAGGGTGAGGGTGATGTTTTGGGTTAGAATTAGGGTTAGAGTTAGGCTTAGGGCTAAGTTTGCGGTGAGGGTGAGGCTGAGGGTGAGGGTTATGGTTAAGGTTAGGGTTAGTGTTATTGTTAGGGTTAGGGTTAGAGTTACGGTGAGGTTGATGGTGAGGGTGAGGATTAGGGTGTGTGCTTTAGGGTTAAGGTTAGTGTTAGGGTTAGGGTGAGAGTGAGGTTTAGGTTTAGAGTTAGGGTGAGGGTTAAGTTTAGAAATTGGGCTAGGGTGAGTGTGAGGATGAGGATTAGGTTTAGGTTTAGGTTTAGGCTTAGGTTTAGGTTTAGAGTTAGGGTTATGGTTATGGTTATGGTGTGAGTTAGTGTTTGGATTAGGGTTAGGCTTAGGGTTAGGCTCAGGTGAGTGTGGGGGTGAGGATTAGGGTTAGGGTTAGGGTTAGGTTTAGGGTTATTGTTAGTGTTATGGTTAGGGTTAAGTTGGTGGTGAAGGTGAGGCTGAGGGTGAGGGTTATGTTTATACTGAGCGTTAGGGTTAGGGTTAGGGTTAGTGTTATTGTTAGGGTTAGGGTTGGAGTTACGGTGAGGTTGAGGGTGAAGGTGAGCATGAGGATTAGGGTGAGGTTTAGGGTTGAGGTGTAGGGTTAGGTTTAGGGTTAGGGTGAGGGTAAGGTTTGTGTTTAGAGTTAGGGTTACGAGGCGGGTTAGGGTAAGGTTTAGGGTTCGGGTTAGTGTTAGGGTTAGGATGAGGGTGAGGGTTAGGATGAGGTTTAGGGCTAGGTTTAGGGTTAGGGTTAGGGTTAGGGTGAGGGTGAGTGCAAGGGTTAGGGTGAGGGTTAGGCATAGACTTATGGTTAGGCTGAGGGTGAGGGTGGGGGTGAGGATTAGGGTTAGGGTGATGGTTTGGGTTAGGTAGGGTTAGTGTTATTGTTAGGGTTATGTTTAGAGTTACGGTGAGGGTGAGGGTACGGGTGAGGGTTAGGTTTAGGGTGAGGTTTAGGGTTTGGGTTAGGTTTACAGTTAGATTTAGGGTGAGGGTGAGGTTTAGGGTTAGAATTAGTTTTCGGGTGAGGGTTAGGTTAAGGGTTAGAGTTAGTGTTAGGGTTAGGGTTAGGTTTACAGGGAGAGTTAGGGGGAGGGTTAAGGTTAGGGTTAGGGCTAGGATTAGAGTTAGGTTGAGGGTGAGTGTGTGTTTTAGGGTTAGGTTTAGGGTTAGGCTTAGGGTTAATCTGAGGGTGAGGTTGAGGGTGAGGTTTAGGGTTAGGGTTCGGGTTAGGGTTCGGGTTAAGTTTAGGTTTAGGGTGAGGGTTAGGGTAAGGGTTATGGTGAGGGTGAGGGGTAGGGTTAGGTTGAGGGTTAGGTTTAGGGTTAGGGTGAGGGTGAGGGTGAGGGTTAGGCTTATGGTGAGTGTTAGGATGAGGGTTAGTTTTAGGATTAGGGTTAGGGTGAGGGCTATTGTGAGGGTGAGGTTTAGGGTTAGGTTTAGGGTGAGGTTTAGGTTTAGGGTTAGGGTTAGGGTGAGGTTGAGGTTTAGGGTTAGACTTAGGGTTAGGTTGATACTTAGGGTGAGGTTTAGTATTAGGGTTAGGTTTAGGATTAGGGTAAAGTTTAAGGTTAGTGTTAGTGTTAAGGTTAGGGTAAGGGTTAGGATTAGGGTTAGGGTGAGGTTGAGGTTTTGGGTTAGATTTAGGGTTAGTTGGAGGGTTAGGTTTAGGGTTAATGTTAGGGTTAAAGTTAGGGTGAGTGTTAGGTTGAGGTTTAGGGTGAGGTTTAGGGTTAGGGTTAAGATTAGGGTTAGGTTGAGGATGAGTGTGAGGCTTAGGGTTAGGGTTAGGCTTAGGCTTAGGTTTAGGCTGAGGGTGAGGGTGGGGTTGAGGATTAGGGTTAAGGTGATGAATAGGGTTAGGGTTAGGGTGAGTGTTAAGATGAGGTTTATGGTTAGGATTAGGGTGAGGGTGAGGTCTAGGGTGAGGGTGAGGTTTAGGATAAGGTTTAGGCTTAGACTTAGGTTTAGGATGAGCATGAGGTTGAGTGTGAGGTTTAGGGTTAGGGTTAGGGTGAAGTTTACGGTTAGGGTTGTTGTTAGACTTACAGTTAGTGTGAGGGTGAGGTTTAGGAGTAGAGTTAGGGTTAGGGTGAGGTTTAGGGTTAGGTTGAGGGTTAGGGTTGGGGTCACGGTAAGGGTAAAGGTGAGGCTTAGGCTGAGGGTGAGGGTTACTGTAAGGGTCAGGGTTAGGGTTAAGGTGAGGTTTACGGTTATGCATAGGGTTAGACTGCAGGTGAGGGTGGGAGTGAGGATTAGGGTTAGGGTGATGGTTCGGGTTAGGGTTAGTGTTTTTGTTAGGGTTAGGGTTAGAGTTATGGTGAGGGTGAGCGTGAGGGTGAGGGTTAGGGTTAGGTTGAGGGTCAGTTTAAGGGTTAGGTATAGGGTTAGGGTGAGGGTTAGTTTGAGGGTTAGGTTTAGAGTTATTGTTAGGGTTAGGGTTAGGGTGAGAGTTAGGGAGAGGGTTATGGTTAGGGTTAGGGTTAGGGATAGGATTAAGGTTAGGGTGAGGCTGAGTGTGTGTGTTTGCGTTATGTTTAGGGTTAGGCTTAGGGTTAGGGATAGGATTAAGTTTAGGGTGAGGCTGAGTGTGTGTGTTTGCGTTATGTTTAGGGTTAGGCTTAGGGTTAGGCTTAGGATTAGGCTGAGGGGGAGGTTGAGTTGGAGGGTTAAGGGAGGCTTAGTATGAGGGTTAGGTTTAGGATTAGGGTTAGGGTAAGGGTTAGGTTGAGGGAGAGGTTTAGGGTTAGGGTTAGAGTGAGGTTTAGGGTTACAGTAAGGGTTAGGCTGAGGGTGAGCGTGAGGTTTAGGGTTAGAATTTGGGTTAGGGTGAGGCTGAGGGTGAGGGTTAGGGTTAGGGTTAGTGTTAGTGTTAGTGTTAGGGTTAGGGTGAGGATGAGGGTTAGGGTGAGTGTGAGTGTTAGATTTAGGGTTAGGATTAGGATTATGGTTAGGGTTAGGTTGAGTGTGAGGGTTAGGGTTAGGGTTAGGGTTAGGCTGAGGTTGTGGGTGAGGGTGAGGTTAGGGTTAGGGTGAGGGTTAGGTTTAGGGTTAGGTTTAGGGTTAGGGTGAGCATGAGTTTTAGTGTTAGAGGTAGGGTTAAGGTGAGGTGAGTGTGAAGGTTAGGGTTAGGGTTAGGGTTAGGATTAGGATTAGGGTAAGGTTTAGGGTGAGCTTGAGGGTTAGGGTTAGGGTTCGGCTTAGGCATAAGGTTACACTGTGGATGAGGGTAAGGGTTAGGGTTAGTGTGAGGATTAGGATTAGGTTAAGGGTTAGGGTGAGGTATAGGGTTAGGCATAGTTTTAGGGTGAGGGTGAGGTTTAGGGTTAGAATTAGGGTTAAGGTGAGGCTGAGGGTGAGGGTTAGGGTTAGGGATAGGATTAGGATTAGGGTAAGGGTTAGGGTGAGTGTGTAAGTTAGGGTTAGAGTTAGGATTAGGTTTAGGTTTATGCTGATGGTGAGGGGGAGGGGGAGGGATAGGGTTAGAGTGAGGGTTAGGGTTAGGGTTAGCGTGAGCTTTATGGTTCAGGTTAAGTTTAGGTTTAGGGTGAGGGTTAGGGTTAGGGTTACCTTGAGCTTGAGGGTTAGGGATAGGTTGAGGGTTAGGGTTAGGGTTAGGGTTGGGTGAGGTTAGGGTTAGGGTTATTGTAAGGGTTAGTGTTAGGGTTAGGGTTAGTGTTAGGGTGAGGGTAAGTCTTACGATGAGGGTGGGGTTAGGTTGAGGGTTTTGATTAAGGTTAGGGTCAGGATTAGGTTTAGGGTTATTGTTAGTGTTAGGTTTAGGGTTACGGTTACAGTGAGGCTGAGGGTGAGGGTTAGGGTTAGGGTTAGGGTGAGCTTTAGGGTTTGGGTTAGGGTTAGAGTTAGGTTAAGGGTGAGGTTGAGGTTCAAGGATAGACTTAGTGTTAGGGTGACGGTTAGGTCGAGGCTTCGTGTTAGGGTTAGTGTTAGGGTTAGGCTTAGGGTAAGAGTTAGGGGGAAGGTTAGGGTTAGGGTTAGGGTTAGGATTAGGGTTAGGCTGAGGGTGAGTTTGTGTGTTAGGGTTAGTTTTAGGGTTAGGGTTAGGGTTAGGCTGAGGGTGAGGGTTAGGGTTAGGGTGAGGGTTAGGATAACGGTTAGGGGGAGGGTTAGGATGAGGGTGAGGGTTAGGATTAGGGTTAGTGTGAGTCCTAGGGTGAGCAGGAGGTTTAGGGTTAGGGTTAGGGTGAGAGTTAGGGTTAGGTTTAGGGTGAGAATTTTATTTCGGGTTATGTTTAGGGTTAGTTGAGGTTATGGTAAGAGTTAAGGTGAGGGTGAGTGTTAGGGTTAGGTTGAGGATTAGGTTTCGGATTAGGGTTAGGGTGAGGGTGAGGGTGAGGGTTAGGGTTAGTGTTTGGGTCAAAGTTAGGATGAGGGGTAGGGTTAGGATTAGGGTTAGGGTGAGGGCTTGGGTGAGGGTGAGGTTTAAGTTTAGGGTTAGGTTGAGGTTTAGGGTTAGGCTTAGTGTTAGATTTAGGGTAAGGGTGAGGCTGAGGTTGAGGGTTAGGTTTAGGGTTAGTGTAAGAGTTAGGGTTAGAGTGAGGGTTAGGGTGAGGGTAAGGGTTATTCTTAGTGTTAGGATTAGGTTTAGGGTAAGGGTTAGGGTGAGGTTTAGGGTGAGGGTGAGGGTTAGGGTTAGTGTTAGGGTAAGGTTTAAGGTTAGGGTGAGGGTTAGGGTTATGGTCAGTGTGAGTGTTAGGGTTAGGGTGAGGGTTAGGGTTTTGATTAGGCTTAGGGTAAGGTCGAGTGTTAGCATTAGGGTTAGGGTTAGGGTTAGGTTTAGGGTTAGGATTAGTGTTATTCTTAGGGTTAGGGTTAGAGTTATGGTTCAGGGTGAGGGTGAGGGTTAGGGTTAGGGTGATGTTTAGGGTGCCGGTTAGGATTAGGGTTAGGGTGAGGGTGAAGTTTAGGGTTAGATTTAGGGTTAGTTGGAGGCTTAGGTCGAGGGTTAGGTTTAGGGTTAATATTAGGGTTAAAGTTAGGGTGAGTGTTAGGTTGAGGTTTAGGGTGAGGGTTAGGGCTAGGGTTAGGGTTAGAGTCAGGATTAGGGTTAGGGTGGAGGTTAGGGTTAGGGGTAGGGTTAGGTTGAGAGTAAGAGTGAGGGTTAGTGTTAGGATTTGTGTTTGAGTTAGGGTTATGTGGGGGTGAGGGTGAGGGTGTGGGGTAGTGTGAGGCTTAAGATTAGGGTTAGGGTGAGGGTTAGGGCGAAGGTAAGTGATAGGGTGAGAGTTAGCGTTAGGGTGAGTTTTAGGGTGAGGTTGAGGGTTAGGGTTAGGTTTAGGGTTACGGTGAGGGCTAGGGTTCGAGTGATAGTTAGGGTTAGCTTTAGGCTTAGGGTGAGGGTTATGGTTAGGGTGAGCGTTAGGTTTAGTGTGAGGATTATTGATAGGGTTAAGGTGAGTGTTAGGGTGAGCTTAAGGGTTAGGGTGAGCGTTAGGGTTAGGGTGACGGTTAGGGTAGGTTAGGGTTAGTGTCAGGATTAGGGTTAGGGTGGAGGTTAGGGTTAGGTTGAGGGTTAGGGTGAGGGATAGGGTTAGGTGTAGGGTTAGGTTTAGAGTGAAGGTGAGGTTTAGTGTTAGGATTAGAGTTAGGTTTATGCTGAGGGTGTCGGCGAGGGTGAGGCTTAGGGTAAGGGTGAGGGTGAGGCTTAGGGTTAGGGTGATTATTTGGGTTAGGGTCATGTTTAGGGTGAGGGTGTGGGTTAGGTGGAGGGTGAGGGTGAGGGTTCGGTTGAGGGCTTGGTTTACGTTTAGGGTGAGAGTGAGGGGGATGGTGAGGGTTAGAGTTAGGGTTAGGGTTAGGCTTAGGGTTAGGGTGAGGGTTACGTTTAGGATTAGGAATAGTGTTAGGGTTAAGCTTAGGGTGAGGATGAGGGTGAGGGTTAGGGTGAGGTTAGGGTTAGGGTTAGGGTTATTGTTAGGGTTAGGTTTAGGGTGAGGTTGAGGATGACGGTGAGGGTGAGGGTTAAGATTAGGGTTAGGTTTAGGGGGAGGGTGAGGGTGACAGTTTAGGTTAGGATTAGGGTTAGGGTTAGGCTGAGGGTGAGGGTGAGGGTGAAGGTTAGGATGAGGGGTACGGTTAGGTTTAGAGTTTGGTTTAGGATGAGGGTTAGGGTTAGTGTGAGGGTTAGGTTTAGGGTTAGGGTGAGGGTAAGGGTTAGGTTCAGGATTAGGGTGAGGGTTAGGGTTAGGGTTAGCGTTAGAGTCAGGATTAGGGTTAGGGTGGAGTTTAGGGTTAGGGTGAGTGTTAGCGTTGGGGTAGGGTTAGGTTTAGAGTGAGGGTGAGGGTTAGGGTTAGGGTTAGTGTTAGGTTGAGGGTAAGGGTTAGGGTTAGGGTGAGGGTGAGGTTTAGGTTTACCGTTTGCGTTATAGTGAGGGTTAGGTTGAGGGTTAGGGTTTGGGTTAGTGTTAGGTTGAGGGTGAGGGTTAGGGTGAGGTTTAGGGTTAGGGTTAGTGATAGGGTGAGAGTTAGGGTGACAATAAGGTTTAGCGTGAGTGTTAGGGTTAGGGTGAGTTTGAGGGTGAGGTTGAGGGTTAGGGTTAGGGTGAGGGTTAGGGTGACATTAAGGGTAAGTGTGATGGTGAGGATTAGACTGAGGGTGAGGGTTACTGTAAGGGTGAGGATTGGTTGAGGCTGAGGGTTAGGGTGAGGGTTAGGGTTAGGATTAGGCCGAGGGTGAGGGCAAGGTTTAGGGTGAGGGTGAGGGTGAGGGTTAGGTTTAGCGTTAGGGTTAGTGTTACAGTTAGGGTGAGGGCTAGAGTGAGGGGTAGGGATAGATTTCGAGTGATGGTTAGGTTTAGTAAGAGCATTAGGGTTACAGTTAGGATTAGGATTAGTGTGAGGGTAAGGGTTAGGGTGATGGTTAGGGTGAGAGAGAGGGTTAGGGTTACCGTGAGTGTTACGGTGAGGGTTAGGGTGAGGGTTAGGCTTAGGGTGAGGGTTAGTGTTATGGTGAGGGTTCGGGTTAGGGTGAGGGTCAGTATGAGCATTGGGGTGATAGTAACGTTTAGGGTTAGGTTGAGGGTGAGGGTTACGGTAAGGGTGAGGGTTAGGGTTAGGGTGAAGTTTAGGGTAAGGGTTAGTGTTAGGGTTAGATTGAGGATTAGGGTTAGGGTTAGTGTGAGGTTTAGGGTGAGCATGAGGGTTAGGGTGAGGGTTAGGGTAAGAATTAGGGTTAGGGTGAGGGCTGGCGTGAGGGTAAGGGTTAGGGTTAGGGTTAAGTTTAGGGTGAGGTTTAGGGTTACAGTGGAGGTTAGGGTTCGGGTGAGAGTTAGGGTTAGGGGTAGGGTTAGGTTTAGAGTGAGGGTGAGGTTTAAGGTTAGGATTGGAGTTAGGATTAGGCTGAGGGTGAGGGTGAGGGTGAGGGTTAGGGTTAGGGTGCAGGTTAGGGTTAGGGTGAGGGCAAGAGTTTGGGTTAGAGTATTGGTGAGGGTGAGGATGAAGGTGAGGTTTAGGGTTAGGGTTAGAGATATTGTGAGGGCTAGGGTGAGGGTTAGGGTTAAGGTGAAGGTGAGGGTGAGGGTTTCGTTTAGGTAAGGGTTATGGTTAAGGTGAGGATTAGGTGAGGGTGAGGGTTACCTTTAGGGTCAGGTTTAGGGTTAGGGTTAGGGTGAGTGTTTGGGTTAGGGTGATGTGTAGGGTGATGTTGAGGGTGAGAGTGTGGAAGAGAGTTATGGTTAGCGTGCGGGTTAGCCTGACAGTGAGAATTACGGTGAGGGTGAGGATTAGGGTTACGTTTAGGGTGAAAGTTAGGTTTAGGGTTAGGGTTAGAGATAGGGTGAGGGGTAGGTTTTGGGTTAGTGTTAGGGTTAGGGTTAGGCTGAGGATAAGGTAAGTGTGAGGGTTAGGGTTAGGGTGAGGGTTAGGGTTAGTGTGAGTGTTGCGGTTAGGGTTAGCATTAGGGTAAGGGTTAGGATGAGGTTTGAGGTGAGGGTGAGGGTTAGGGTTAGGGTGAGAGTAAGGGTTGGGGTGAGGGTTAGGGTGAGGGTGAGGTTTAGGCTTAGGGTTAGGGTTATGGTGAGGGTTAGTTTGAGGGTTAGGGTTTGGGTTAGGGTTAGGGTGAGTGTGAGGGTTAGGGTGAGGTTTTGGGTTACAGTAAGGGTTAGGGTGAGGGTTAGAGTGAGGGTATGGTTTAGGGTGAGGTGTAGGGTTAGGGTGAGGATTAGTGTTAGGGTGAGGGTGAGGGCTAAGTTGAGGTTGAGTTTTAGGGTGAGGGTTATGGTGAGGGTAAGGGTTTGTGTTAGGTAAGGATTACGGATAGGTTTAGGGTTAGGGTGAAGGTTAGGTTTAGGGTGAGGGTTAGCTTGAGGGGTACGGTTTGGGTTAGGGTGAGCATTAGGGTTAGTAAGTGTGATGGTGAGGATTAGAGTGAGGGTGAGAGTTACTGTAAGGGTGAGGATTGGGTGAGGGTGAGGGTTAGGGTGAGGGTTAGGGTTAGGATTAGGCCGAGGGTGAGGGCAAGGGTTAGGTTAGGGTTAGGGTGAGGTTTAGCGTTAGGGTTAGTGTTACAGTTAGGGTGAGGGCTAGAGTGAGGGGTAGTGATAGATTTCGAGTGATGGTTAGGTTTAGTAAGAGCATTAGGGTTACAAATAGGGTTAGGATTAGTGTGAGGGTAAGGGTTAGGGTGAGGTTTAGGGTGAGAGTGAGGGTTAGGGTTACCGTGAGTGTTACGGTGAGGGTTAGGGTTAGGGTGAGGGTTAGGGTTAGGGTTAGTGTTAGGGTGAGGGTTAAGGTTAGGTTAAGGTTTAGGGTGAGGGTTATGGTTAGGGTGAGATTGAGTGTTAGGGTTAGTGATAGGGTTACGGTGAGGGCTAGGGTGAGAGTGAGAGTTAGGGTTAGGGTTAGGGTTAGGGTGAGGGTTGGGGTTAGGGTGAGGTTTAGGTTTAGTGTGAGGGTTAGTGTTAGGGTTAGAGTGAGTGTTAGGGTGAGGGTAAGGATTAGGGTGAGGGTTAGGTTCAGGGTGAGGTTTAGGTTTAGGATTATGGTTAGTGTCAGGGTTAGGGTTACAATGGAGGTTAGGGTTCGGGTGAGAGTTAGGGTTAGGGGTAGGGTTAGACTTAGAGTGAGGGTGAGGTTTAAGGTTAGGATTGGAGTTAGGGTTAGGCTGAGGGTGAGGGTGAGGGTGAGGGTTAGGGTTAGGGTTAGGCTGAGGGCTAGAGTTTGGGTTAGAGTATTGGTGAGGGTGAAGGTCAAGGTGAGGTTTAGGGTTAGGGTTAGGGATATTGTGAGGGCTAGGATGAGGGTGAGGGTTAAGGTGAAGTTGAGGGTGAGGGTTTCGTTTTGGTAAGGGTTATGGTTAAGGTGAGGATTAGGTGAGGGTGAGGGTTAGGGTGAGGGTTACCTTTAGGGTGAGGTTTAGGGTTAGGATTAGGGTGAGTGTTAGGGTTAGGGTGATGTGTAGGGTGATTTTGAGGGTGAGGGTGTGGAAGAGAGTTAGGGTTAGCGTGAGGGTTAGCCTGACAGTGAGAGTTACGGTGAGGGTGAGGATTAGGGTTACGTTTAGGGTGAAAGTTAGGTTTAGGGTTAGGGTTAGAGATAGGGTGAGGGCTAAGTTGAGGGTGAGTGTTATGGTGAGGGTTATGGTGAAGGTGAGGGTTTGTGTTAGGTAAGGATTATGGTTAGGTTTAGGGTTAGGTTGAGGGTTAGGTTTAGGATAAGGGTTAGCTTGAGGGGTACAGTTAGGGTTAGGGTGAGAATTAGGGTTAGTGTGAGGGTTAGTGTTGGGTTAGGGTTTGGGTGAGGGTTATGGTGAGCCTAAGGGTTAGGGTGAGGGTGAGGGTTAGGTTTAGGGTTAAGGTTAGGGTTAGGTTGAGAGTGAGAGTTAGGGTGAGGGTAAGGGTTAGGGTGAGGGTTAGGTTGAGTGTAAGGTTTAGAATTAGCATTAGGGTTAGGGAGAGGGTTAGAGTGAGGGTTAGGGTTCAGCTGAGGGTGAGGGTTAGGGTTAGGGTGAGGGTTAAGTTTAAGGCGAGGTTTAGTGTTAGGGTTAGGGTTAGGGTGAGGGTGAGGGTGATGGTGAGGGTTAGGGTTAGGGTGAGTGTGAGGGCTAGGGTTAGGGTGAGGGTTATGGTTAGGCTTAGGGTGAGGTTTAAGGTTAGGTTTAGGGTGAGGGGTGGGGTTAGGGTTGGGTTAGTGTGAGGGCTAGGGTGAATGTAAGGGTTAGGGTGTGGGGGAGAGTTAGGGTTACGGTGATAGTTTGGGTTAGGTTTAGGCTGAGTGTTACGGTGAGGGTTTGTGTTAGGGTTAGGCTTAGGGTGCAGGTTAGGGTTAGTTTTAGGGTTACGGTTCGGGTGAGTTGTAGGGTTAGGGTTAGGGTTAGTGTGAGGGCTAGGGTGAGGGTGAGGGTTAGGCTTAGGCATAGGGTGAGGATCAGGGTTATGGTTAGGTTTAGGTTGAGGGTGAGGGTGAGGGTTAGGGTTAGGATTAGGGTTAGGGTGAGGGTTAGTGTGAGGGTGAGTGTAGGGTTAGCATTAGGGTTAGGGTGAGGGTGAGGTTTAGGATTAAGTTTAGGGTGAGAGCTAGGGTGAGGGTGAGGGTTAGGGTTAGGGATAGAGTGAGGATTAAAGGTTAGGGTTAGGGTTAGGGTGAGGGTTAGGGTGAGGGTGAGGGTTATGGTTAGCATTAGGGTTAGGGTTAGTATTAGCCTGAGGGTTAGGGTTAGGTTTAGGTTGAGGGTGAGGGTGAGGGTGAGGTTTAGCCTTAGAGTTAGGGTGAGGCTTAAGTTTAGGATGAGGGTTAGGGTTATTGTTAGGGTTAGGGTGAGGGTGAGGCTTAGGTTTAGGGTGAGGTTTAGGTTTAGGGTGAAGGTTAAGTTAGTGTGAGGGTTAGTGTTGGGGTTAGGGTTATTGTTAGGTTGAGGGTAAGTGTTAGTGTGCAGTTAAGGATTAGGGTGAGGTTTAGGGTTAGGGTTAAGTTTAGGATTAGGGTGAAGGTGATGTTTAGGGTTAGAGTTAAGGTTAGGGTGAGGGTCAGGGTAAGGTTTAGTGTTAGGGTTTGGGTTATGGTGAGGTTTAGGGTGGAGGTGAGGGTTAGGGTTAGGTTTAGGATTAGGATTACGATTAGGGTTAGGGTGAGGGTTAGTGTGAGGGTTAGGTTTAGGGTTAGGATTAGACTTAGGGTGAGGGTGAGGGTGAGGGTTAGGGTGAGGTTTAGGCTTAGGCTTAGGGATAGAGTATGGGCTAGGGTGAGGGTGAGGGTTTGGGTTAGGGTTAGGGTATGGGTTAGGGTGAGGGTTGGGGTTAGGGTTATTGTTGGGGTTAGGGTTGGGGTTAGGTATAGGCTTAGTGTTAGGTGGAGGGTGAGGGTGAGGGTGAGGGTTAGGGTTAGTGTGAGGGTTAGGGTAAGGGTTAGGGTTAGGGTTAGCCTGAGGTTAAGGGTTAGGTTGAGATTTAGTGTGAGGGTGAGGGTTAGGGTTAGGGTGAGGGTGAGGGTGAGGTTAAGGGTTTGGGTGAGATTTAGTGTGAGGCTGAGGTATAGGATTAGGCTAAGGGTGAGGGCTAGGGTGAGGTTTAGGTTTAGGTTTAGGGTGAGGTTTAGGGTGTGGTTTAGGGTTAGGTTTAGGGTGAGCGTTAGGGTAAGGGTAAGTGTTCGGGTGAGGATTAGGGTGAGGATGAGTGTTAGGGTTATTGTTAGGGGTAGGGTGAGGGTTAGAGTTAGGGTTTAGGGTTAGTGTGAGGGTTTTGTTTAGTGTTAGGGTTATGGTTATGGTGAGGTTTAGGGTGGGGGTGAGGGTTAGGGTTAGGATTAGTATTAGGGTTAACGTGAGGTTGAGTGTGAGGGTTTGGTTTAGGGTTAATGTTAGGATTAGACTTAGGGTGAGGGTGAGGGTGAGGGCAACGGTTAGGTTTAGGGTGAGGTTTAGGGTTAGGGTTAGGCTGAGGGTTCGTGTGAGGTAAGGGTTACGGTTAGGTTTAGAGTGAGGGTCAGGGTTAGGGTTAGCTTTAGGGTTACGGTGAGGTATAGGGTTTGGATTAGGGTTAGGATTAGGGTGAGGTTGAGTGTTAGATTTAGGGTTTGGATGAGGTTTAGGGTTAGGGTGAGGGTTAGGGATAGGGTTAGGTTTAGGGTGAGGGTTATTGTTAGGGTTCGGGTTTGAGTTAGGTTGAGTATGAGGGTGAGGGTTAGTGTTAGGATTATGGTTAGGGTTGGTGTTAGGCAGAGGGTGAGGGTGAGGGTGAGGGTTAGGTTTAGGGTTAGGGTTAGGGTGAGTGGTAGGGTTAGGGATAGGCAGAGGTTTAGGGTTAGAGTGAGGGTTTGCGTTAGTTTGAGTGTTAGGGTGAAGGTGAGTTTGAGTTTGAGGGTTAAGGTTAGTGTGATGGTGACGGTGAGGGTTACGGTTCGGATTCTGGTTAGGATTAGGTTGAGGGTGAGGGTTGGGGTTAGGGTTAGGGTGAGGGTGAGGGTGGATGTTAGGGTTAGGTTTAGGTTTAGGATTAGGGTTAGGTTTAGGGTAAGGGTAAGGTTTAGAGTGAGTGTTAGGTTTAGGGTTAGGGTGAGGGTTAGGTTTAGGGTTAGGGTGAGGGTTAGGGTTAGGGTTAGGGTTAGGGTCAGGTGTAGGTTGAGGGTTAGGATTAGGGTAAGGACTAGGGTTAGGCTGAGGGTGAGGGTGAGGTTGATGGTGAGGGTTAGGGTTAGAGTGAGGGTGAGGGGGAAGGGGAGAATTTGGTTTAGGGTTAGAGTTAGGTTGAGGGTGAGGTTTAGGATTAGGGGTAGCAGTAGGTTTAGGCTGAGGGTGAGGTTGAGGTTGAGGGTGAGGGTTAGGGTTAGGGTGAGTCTAAGGGTTAGGGTTATGGTGAGGGTTAGGGTTAGGGTGATTTTTAGGGTGCCGCTGAGAGTTAGGTTGAGGGTGAGATTGAGTGTGAGGTTTAGGGTGAGTGTGAAGGTGAGTGTGAGTTTGACGATTAGGATTAGGTTTAGGATGATTGTAAGGGTTATCGTTAGGATTATGGTTAGTGTAAGGCTTAGGCTGAGGGTGAGGGTGAGGGTGAGGGTTAGGGTTAGGGTTAGGTTGAGGGTTAGGGTTAGTGTGAGGTTATGGTGAGGGTGAGGTTCAGGTTCAGGTAGAGGTTGAGAGTGACATTTAGGGTAAGGGTTAGGGTTAGGGTTACGGTTAGGTTGAGGGTGAGGGTGAGGGTTAGGGTTAGGGTTAGTGTTATTTTTATGGTTAGGGATAGTAATAAGGTGAGAGTAAGGGAGAGGGTTAGCATGAGGGTGAGGGTTAGGGTTATGGTTATGGTGAGGGTGAGGGTGAGACTTAGGGTTAGGATTAGGGTTAGGGTTAGGGTTAGGATGAGGGTTAGGCTGAGGGTTAGAGTTAGGGTTAGTGTGAGGTTTAGGTTTAGGGTTATGGTTAGGGTGAGGGCAAGGGTTATGGTGAGGGTTATGTTGAGTTAGGTTGAGTGTTAGGGAGACCGTTAGGGTGAGATTTAGGGTTAATGTTAGGGTTAAGGTTAGGTTGAGTCTAATGGTTATAGTGAGAGTTACTGTGAGGGTGAGGGTTTGGGTTAGGGTGAGGGTAAGTGTTAGGGTGAGGGTTAGTGTGAGGGTTGGGGTTTGGGTTAGCATTAGGGTTAGGTTCAGGGTGAAGGTTAGGTTGAGGTTTAGTGTTAGTGTTCGGGATAGGGTGAGTATTAGGGTTAGTGTGAGGGTGAGGGTCTGGATTAGGGTTAGGGTTAGATTTAGGGTGAGGGTGAGGGTGAGGGTTAGAATTAGGATTAGGGTTAGGGTTAGAGTTAGGTGACATTGAGGGTGAGGGTTAGGGTTTGGGTTTGAATTAGGGTGAGGGTTATCGTGAGGGTTAGGGTTAGGATTAGGGTTAGGGTTATGGTTAGGTTTAGGATGAGGGTGAGGGTGAGGCTTATGGTTAGGTTTAGGGTGAAGTTTAGGTTTAGGGTGAGGGCTATGGTGAGGTTGAGTGTTAGGGTGAGTGTGAGTGTGAGGTTGAGGGTTTCTATTAGGTAATGGTTAGGGTTAGGGTTAGGGTGAGGATTAGGTTGAGGGTGAGGTTTAGGTTGAAGGTTAGAGTTAGGGTGAGGATTAGGGTGAGGCTGAGTGTTAGGGTGAGGGTTAGTGTTATGGCGAGGATTAGGATTAGGGTTATGTTGATGGTGAGGGTTAGGTATACAGTAAGGGTTAGGGTTACGGTGAGGGTTAGGGTTAGGGTTAGGGTTAGGGTGAGGGTGAGGTTGAGGGTTAGGTTAGGGTGAGGTTTAGGGTTAGGGTCAGGGTTAGTGTAAGGGTTAGAGTTAGGGTGAAGCTTAGGATTAGGGTTAGGGTGAGCTTTATGGTGAGGGTTTTGGTTAGAGTTAGGGTGAGGGTGAGGTTTAAGGTTAGGGTGAGTTTTAGGTTTAGGGTGAGGGCTACAGTGAGGGTGAGGGTTAGGGTGAGTGCGAGGGTGAGGGTTTCAGTTAGGTAATGATTAAGGTTAGGGTTGGGGTGAGGATTAGGTTAGGGTGAGGTTTAGGTTGAGGGTTAGGGTTAAGGTGAGGGTTAGGGTGAGGCTGAGGGTTAGGGTTTGGGTTCGGGTTCGGGTTCGGGTTCGGGTGAGGGTGATGGTGAAGGTTAGGTTGTGGATTAGGGTTAGGTTTAGGTTGAAAGTTAAGGTGACTTTCAAGGTTAGAGTGAGGGTGAGGGTTAGGATTAGGGTTAGAGTGAGGGTTAGGTTTAGGGTGAGGTTTAGGGTGATGGGTTGGGTTAGGGTTAGGGAGAGGGTTAGGGTTAGGGTGAGAGTTAGGTTTAGTTTGAGGGTTAGGTTGAAATTGAGATTGAAGTTGAGGGTTAGGGTGAGGGTGTTGGTGACGGTGAGATTTAGGGTTAGGATTCGGGTTAGGGTTAGGGTGAGGTTTAGGGTTAGGGTTTGGGTTAGGTGAGGGTAGGTTGAGGATGAGGGTTAGGGTTAGGGTTAGGATTAGGGTTAGATTTAAGGTAAGGATTAGGGTTAGGGTGAGTGTTAGGTTTGGGGTTAGGTTGAGGGTTAGTGTTTGGTTTAGGTTTAGGCTGAGAGTTAGGGTAAGGATTAGCGTGAGACTGAGGGTTAGAGTGAGGTTAGGTTAAGGAAGGGTAAGGGTTAGGGTAAGGTTGAGGGTTAGTTTTAGGTTTAGTGTTAGGGTGAGGGTGATGCTGAGGGTTAGGGTTAAGGTTAGTGTGAGGATAAGGGTTAGGGTGAGGATTAAGTTGAGGGTGAGGGTAGGGTTAGCATAAGGTTTAGGGTGAGAGATAGGGTTAGGTTAGGGTTAGGTAAGGGTTAGGGTTAGGGTTAGGTAAGGGTTAGGGTTAGGTTAAGGGTTAGGGTTAGGCTTAGTGTTAGGGTTAGGGTTAGGGTGAGGGTTAGGCTTAGGGTTAGGTTTAGGGTGATGGTTAGGTTTATGGTGATGTTTTGCGTGACAGTGAGGGTTAGAGTGAGGGTGAGGTTGAGCGTGAGGATTATGGTTAGGGTGAGGGTGAGTGGGAGGGTGATGGTGAGGGTTAGGGCTACAGTTAGGTTTAGCGTGAGGGTAAGAGTTAGGGTTAGGATTAGGGTTAGGGTAAGGGTTAGGCTGAGGGTGAGGGTGAGTGTGAAGTTGAGGTTCAGGGTTTCGGTTAGGTAAGGGTTAGGGTTAGGGTTAGGGTGAGGGTGAGGTTAAGGGTAAGGTTTAGGGTCAGGGTTAGGGTGAGGGTGAGGGTTAGGTTTAGTATTAGGGTTAGGGTTAGGGTAAAGTTGTATGTTAGGTTTAGGGTTAGGGTTAGGGTGCACGTTAGGGCTAGGGTGAGAGTGAGGGTGAAGGTGAGGGTTATGGTTAGGATTAGGTTTAGGTTTAGGGTGAGGCTGAGGGTGAGGCTGAGGGTGAGGGTTAAGATTAGAGTTAGGTTTAGGGTGAGAGCTAGGGTGAGGGTGATATTTTTGGTTAGGAAAGGTTTAGGATTAGGTTTCGGGTGAGGATTGGGGTGAGGGTGAGGTTTAAGGTGAGGTTTACGGTTAGGGTGAGGGTTAGGGTTAGGGTTAGGGTGACGGTTAAGGTTATGGTGATATTTAGGGTGAGGGTGAAGGTGAGAGTGAGGGTTCGGGTGAGGGTTAGGGTTAGGGTTAGGGTTAGGATTAGGGTGAAGGTGAGGGTGAGGGTAAGGATTAGGATGACAGTTAGCGTGAGGGTGAGGTTTATGGTTAGGTTTAGGCGTATGGTGAGGGTCAGGGTGAGGGTTAGTGTTAGGGTTAGGTTGAGGGTTAGGGTGAAGTTTAGGGTTAGGGTTAGGGTTTGGGTTAGGGTTAGGGAGAGGGTGAGGCTGAGGGTTAGGGTAAGGATGAGGGTTAGTGTTAGTGTGAGGGTGAGTTTTAGGTTTAGGGTGAGGATTAGGTTTAGGGTGAGGGTGAGCGTTATGTTTAGGACTAGGGTTAGGTTTAGGCTTAAGGTGGGGGTGAGGTTGAGGGTGAGGGTTAAGGTTAGGGCTTGGTTGAGAGTGAGGGTTAGGTTTCGGGTGAGGGTTAGTGTTAGTGTTAGGGATAGGGTTAGGATGAGCGTTAGGCTGAGGGTTAGGTTTAGGGTTAGTGTGAGGGTTAGGGTTAAGTTTAGGTTTAGAGTTAGTGTTTGGTTAGGGTGAAGGTTAGTTATAGGTTTAGGGTTAGGATAAGGTTGACGCTGCGGGTTAGGTTTAGGGTTAGTGTGAGGGTTATGTTCAGCGTTAGGGTTAGGGTGTGGGCTACGGTGAGGGTGAGGGTTAGGTTCAGGGTTTAGTTTAGGTAATGGTTAAGGTTAGGTTAGGGTGAGTATTAGGGTGAGTTTGAGGTTTAAGGTGAGTGTTAGGGTTATGGTGACCGTTAGGGTTACGATTAGGGTGAGGGTTAGTGTAAGGGTGATGTTTAGGGTGAGGGTGAGGGTGAAGGTTCGGCTGAGGGGGAGGGTTAAGTTTAGGCTTAGCGTGAGGGTTAGGGTTAGGGTTGGGTTAGGGTTAGAGTTAGGGTGAGCGTGAGGGTTAGGGTGAGGGGTAGGGATAGGTTTAGGGTGAGGGTTTGGGTTAGTGTGAACGTTAGGGTTAGGTGAAGGTGAGGGTAAGGGTTAGGGTGAGGGTTAGGGTGAGGTTTAGTGTTAGTGTGAGGGTTAGGGTTATTGTTAGGGTTAGGGTGCGGGTGAGGGTGAGGGTGAGGATTAGGGTTAGGGTAGGGTTAGGTTTATGCTGAGTGTGAGGGTGAGGTTGAGGTTGATGGTTAGTGTTAGGGTTAGGGTGGGGGTGAGGGCTTTGGTGAGGGTGAGGGTTAGTGTGAAGGTGAGGGTGAGGGTTTTGTTTATGTCAGGGTTAGGGTTAGGGTGAGGATTAAGGTGAGGTTGACGGTGAGTGTCGTTTACATCAGAGTTAGGGTTAAGCTGAGTTTAGGTTTAGGGTGAGGGTTAGGGTTAGGGTTAGGGTGTGGATTAAGTTTAGGGTGACGTTTAGGGTGAGGGTGAGGGTGAGGGTGACAGGGTGAGGTTTAGGGTTAGTGTTAGGATTAGGGTTCAGGTGAGGGTGAGGTTTAGGATTAGAGTTAGAGTTATGGGGAGGCTTAAATTGAGGGTCAGGTTTAGGGTTAGTGTTAGGGTTAGGGTTAGTCTGAGGGTTATGTTGAGTTTTAGAGTTAGGGTTAGGGTTAGGGTTAGGATGAGCTTTAGGCTGAGGCTTAGGGTTAGGGTTAGTCTGAGGGTTAGGGTTAGGTTAGGGTTAGGGTTAGGTTTTGGTTAGGGTGAACGTTAGTTTTAGGTTTAGGGTTAGGATAAGGTTTAGGCAGAGGGTTAGGGTTAGGGTTAGTGTGAAGGATAGGTTTAGGGTTAGGATTAGGGTGTGGACTATGGTGAGGGTGAGGGTTAGGGTGAAGGTTAGGGTTAGGGTTAGTGTTAGGGTCAGGGGTAGGTTGAGGGTTAGGATTAGTTTAAGGACTAGGGTTAGGCTGAGGGGGAGGGGGAGGTTGAGGGTGAGCGTTAGGGTTAGAGTGATGGTTAGAGTGAGGGTGAGGGGGAAGGGGAGAGTTTGGTATAGGCTTAGAGTTAGGTTGAGGGTGAGGGTTAGGATTAGGGTTAGCACTAAGTTTAGGCTGAGGGTCAGGGTGAGGTTGAAGGTGAGTTTTAGGGTTAGGGTGAGGGTTAGGTTTAGGGTTAGGTTTTAGGTGAGGTTTAGGGTTAGGGTTAGGGTTAGGTTTAGGGTTAGGGTTTGGTTAGGGTGAAGGTTAGTTTTAGGTTTAGGGTTAGGATAAGGTTTAGGCTGAGATTTAGGGTTATGTTTAGTGTGAGAGTTAGGGTTAGGGTTAGTGTTAGGGTTAGCTTTAGGCTGAGGTTGAGGGTGAGGGTGAGGGTGAGATTGAGGGTTAGAGTTACGGTTAGGGTGAGGGTGAGGGCTAGGGTGAGGGTGAGGGTTAGTGTGAGGGTGAGGGTATCGTTTACATCAGGGTTAGGGTTAAGATGAGGTTAGGGTTATTGTAAGGGTTAGAGTTAGGGTTAGAGTGAGGTTTATGGTTAGGGTGATGTTTAGGGTGAGGGTGAAGGTTAGGGTGAGGGTGAGCGTTAGGGTAAGGGTGAAGGTGATGGTTAGGATTGGGAATAGGGTTAAGGTTAGGGTTAGGCTGAAGGTTCGGGTGAGGGTGAGGCTGAGGGTTAGGTTTAAGGTTAGTGTTAAGGTTAGGGTTAGGCTGAGGGTTATGGTTAATGTGAGAGTTATGGTTAGGGATAGGGTTAGGGTTAGGGTGAGGGAAAGTGTTAGAGTGAGGTTTAGGGTGAGGTTGAAGGTTAGGGTTAGGGTTAGGATTAGGGTGAGGGCTAGGGTGAGGGTGAGGGTTAGTGTGCGGGTGAGGGTTAAGATTATTTTTGGGTTAGGTTTAGGGTGAGGATTAGGTTGAGGGTGAAGGTTAAGCTGAGGTTAGGGTTAGGGTGAGGGTTTGTGTTCGGTGAGGGTGAGGGTGAGGATGAGGGTTAGTGTGAGTTTAAGGTTGAGGGTTTCTTTTAGCCAAGGGTTAGGCTTATGGGGAGGAATAGGGTGAGATTGAGGATTACGTTTTGGGTTAGGGTTAGGGTGAGGGTTAGAGCTAGGGTTAGGGTGATGGTTAGGGTTTGGGTGATGTTTAGCGTGAGGGTGAGGGTTAAGGTGAGGGTGAGGGTTAGGGTGTGGGTGAGGATTAGGGTTAGGTAGAGTGTTAGTGTTAGGTTAAGGGTTAGTGTGAGGGTGAGGGTTAGGGTTATCGTTAGGGTTAGGTTGAGGGTTTGGATTAGGGTTAGGGTTAGTGTGAGGGTTAGAGTGAAGGGTAGCGTTAGGTTTATGGTGAGGGTTAGGGTGACGGTGAGGGATAGGGTGAGGGTGTGTGTGAGGGTAAGGGTTAGGTGTAGGGTTAGGGTGAGTTTAAGTGTGAGGCTTAGGTTTAGGAATAGGGTTAGGTTTAGGGTTAGGGTGAGTTTAAGGGGGTGGATGAGGCTTAGGTTTAGCGTGAGGACTAGGGTTATAGTTAGGTTTATGGTGAGGGTAAAGTTAGGGTGAGTTTCAGTGTGAGGGCTAGGGTTAGGGTTAGGGTGAGGGTGAGGTATAGGGTTTGGGTTAGGCTTAGAGTGAGGGTTAGGGATAGGTTTAGGGTTAGGGTGAGGGTGAGGGTGATGTTTAGGATTAAGTTTAGGGTTAGAGTTAGGGTGAGGGTGAGGGTTAGGGTTAGTATTAGAGTTAGCCTGAGTGTGAGTGGGAGGGTTAGGGATAGGGTGAGAGTTTATGGGTAGGGTTACGGTTAGGGTGAGGGTTAGGGTTACGGTTAGGGTTAGGATGAGCATTAGGCTGAGGGTTAGGTTTAGGGTTAGTGTGAGGGTTAGGTTTAGGGTTTGGGTGAGGGTTAGGGTTAGGTTTAGGGATATGATAAGGGTTAGGTTGAGGTTAGGTTTAGGGTTAGTTTGAGGGTTAGGTTTAGGGTTAGGGTTAGGGTCAGTGTAAAGGTTAGGGTGAGGGTTAGGGTGAGGTGAGGGTAAAGGTTAGGGTGAGGGTTAGGGCAAGGTTGAGGGTTAGGGTTAAGGTGAGCGTTAGGTTGCGGTTAGGGTGAGGTTTAGGGTGCGAGTAAGGGTTTGGGTGATGGTAAGTTTGTGAGGGAGGGATAGGATTATGTTGTGTGTAAGGGTTAGGGTGAGGGTTAGGGTTAGGTTGGGGGTTAGGGTTAGAGGTAGGTTGAGGGTTAGGGTTAGGGTGATGTTTATTGTGAGAGTATGGTTTCGGTTGAGGGTGAGTATTCGGCTGAGCGTGAGCGTTAGGATGAGGGTGAGGGTTAGAGTTACAGTTTGGGTTAGGGAGAGGGGTAGTGTGAGCATTAGGGTTAGGTTTAGGGTTAGGATTAGGGTTAGAGCGAGGATGAGGGTGAGGGTTAGGGTGTGGGTAAGTGTTATGGTTAGGGTTAGGGTAAGTTCTAAGGTGAGGATGAGGGTTAGTGTGAGGGTGAGGGTTACATTTATGTTTGGGTTAGGGTTAGGGTGAGGATTAGGTTGAGGGTGAGGGTTAAGCTGAGCTTAGGGTTAGAATGAGGGTTTGTGTTCGGTGAGGGTGAGGGTGAGGGTGAGGGTGAGGGTTAGTGTTAGGGTTAGGTTTAGGTTGAGGGTTATTGTGAGGGTTAGGATTAGGAATAGGTTTAGGATTACGGTGAGTGTGAGGGTCAGTGTGAGGGTGAATGTTAGGGTTAGGTTTAGGGTTATGTTTAGGGTGAGGGTTACGGCTAGTGTGAAGGTTATGATTAGGGTTAGGGTTAGGGTGAGGGTGAGGGTAACCGTTAGCGTGAGGGTTAGGGTGAATGTGAGGATTAGGGTTCGGGTTAGGGTTAGTGTTTGGGTGAGGGCTAGGTCAGGGTGAGGGTTAGTGTGAGGGTTAGGTTGAGGGTTTCTTTTCGGTCAGGGTTAGGGTTATGGTGAGGATTAGCGTGAGGGTGAGTGTTAGTCTTAGGGTGATGTTTAGGGTGCGGATGAGGGTGAGGGTGAGGGTGAGGGTGAAGGTTCAGGTGAGGGTGAAGGTTAGGTGTGGTTGAGGATTAGGGTTATGGTTAGGGATATGGTGAGGGTAAGGTATAGTGTGAGGTTTATTGTGAGGATGAGGGTTATGGTTAGTGTTAGGGTTAGGGTGAAGTTTAGGTTGAGGGTTAGGTTTTGGTTTAGGGTTAGGGTGAGGGTGAGATATAGGGTGAGTTTTAGTGTTAGGGTGAGGGTTAGGGTTAGGGTTAGAGTTAGGGTGAGGGTGAGGGTTAGGATTAGGGTAAGGATTAGGGTTAGGCTGAGGGTGAGGGTGACTGTAAGAGTGAGGGTTAGGGTTAGGTGGAGGGTTAGGGTTAGGGTGAGGGCTAGGGTTAGGGTGAGGGTGAGGGTGAGGGTGAGGGTGTGGGTAAGTGTTAGGGTGAGGGTTAGGGTGAGGGTGAGGGTTAGGCTTAGGGTGAGGGTAAGGGTTATAGTGAGGTTAAGGGTAAGGTTGAGGGTTAGGGTGAGGGTGAGGGTTAAGATTAGCATTAGGGTTAGGGTGAGGGTGAGGGTTAGGGTGAGGGTTAGGGTTAAGGTTAGGGATAGTGTGAGGATTAGGGTTAGTGTAAGGTTTAGGTTTAATGTGAAGTTTAGATTTAGGTTTAGGTTTAGGATTAGTGTTAGGGTTAGGTTGAGGGTGAGGGTGAGGGTGAGGGTGAGGGCTAGGGTTATTGTGAGGGTTAGTGTTAGGGTGCGGGTTAGGTTTAGGGTGAGGGTTATGGTTAAAGTAAGGTGAGGGTGAGGCTTAGGGTTACGGTTAGATTTAAGGTGAGGGTCAGGGTGAGGGTTAGGTTTAGTTTGAGGTTTAGGTTTAGGGTGAGGGTTAGGGTTCAGGTGAGCATTAGCGTGATGGTGAGAGTTAGGGTGAGGGTGAGGGTTAGGTTTAGATTTAGGGTTAGGGTGAGTGTTAGGGTTAGGGTTAGGGTGAGATTTAGGTTGGTGGAGGGATATGGTTAGGTAGAGGGTTAGGATTAGTGTGAAGGTTAGGGTTAGGGTTAGGTTTAGTGTGAGGATACTGTTTAGGGTGAGGGTTAGTTTGAGGGTGAGGGTTAGGGTGAGCGTTAGGGTTAGGTTCAGTGTGAGGGTTAGGGTTGAGGTGATGCTTAAGGTGAGGTTGAGGGTTAGTGTTAGGGGGAAGGGGAGTTTGAGGGTGAGGGTTAGGGTGAGGGTGCGGGTGAGGTTAGTTTAGGATTAGGGTTAGAGTTAGGGTTAGGCTGAGTGTGACGGGGGAAATGAGGGTGAGGGTTAGGGTTAAGGCTAGGGTGAGGGTTAGGGTTAGTGTGAGCGTTAGTGTGATGGTGAGGTTCAGCATGAGGGTGAGGTTTAGAATGAGGGTGAGGGCGAGGTTGAGGGTTAGGGTTAGGATTAGGGTTAGGATGAGTTTTAGGGTTAGGGTTAGGGTTAGAGTTATTATTAGGGTTAGAGTAAGCCTGAGAGAGAAGGGGAGGTTGAGGGTGAGGGTGAGGGTTAAGGTTAGGGTTAGGGTGAGGGCTTGGGTGAGGGTGAGGGTTAGGCTGAGTGTGAGGGTGAGAGTTTCTGTTAGGTAAAAGTTACGGTTAGGGTGAGGATTAGGGCGAGGGTGAGGATTAAGCTGAGGTTAGGTTCAGAGTGAGGGTTAGGGTTAGGTTGAAGGTGAGGATTAGGGTTAGGGTGATGTTTAGGGTGAGGGTGAGGGTTAGGTTGAGGGAGAGTGTGATGGTGATGGTTAGGGTTAGGGTTAGGGTTAGGTTTAGGGTGAGGGTGAGTGTTAGGATTAGGAATAGGATTAGGGTGAGGGTCAGGGTGAGGGGGAAGGTTAGGGTCAGCGTTAGGGTTAGGGTTAGAGTGAGGGTTACGGTTAGTGTGAGGTTTATGGTTAGGGTAAGGGAAAGGGTTAGGCTGAGGGTTAGGGTGAGTGTGAGCGTTTGGATTAGGGTTTGTGTTAGGGTTAGGGTGAGGGTTAGGGTTTGGGTGATGTTTAGAGTGAGGGTGAGGGTTAGGGTGAGTATGAGGGTTTGGGTTCGGGTGATTGTTAGGGTGTGGGTGAGCATTAGGTTTAGGGTGAGGGATAGCATTAGGGGTAGGTTTAGGGTTAGGTTGAGGGTTAGGGTAAGCATTAGGATTAGGGTAAGTGGTAGGGAGAGGGGTAGGGTTAGGGTTAGGGTGAGGTTTAGAGTCAGGTTGAGGGTTAGGTTGAGGGTCTGGGTGAGGGTTAGGGTTAGGTTTTGGGTTAGAGTTAGGGTGAGTTTGAGGGTGAAGGTTAGGTTTAGGATTAGGGTGAGGGTTAAGGTTATGTTGAGCCTTAGGGTCAGTGTTAGGGTTAGGGTAACTGTGAGGGTGAGTGTTAGGGTTAGGTTTAGGGTTACAGTTATGGTGAGGGTGAGGGTTAGGATTAGGGTTAGGGTTAGGATGAGGGTTAGGCTGAAGGTTAGGATTAGGTTAGGGTGAGGTTTAAGGCTACGTTTAGGGTTAGGATAAGGGTAAGGCTGAGGGTTAGGGTTAGGGTTAGCGTGAGCGTTAGGTTTAGGGGTAGGCTAAGGGTTAGGGTGAGGGTCAATGTTAGGGTGAGAGTTAGGGTGAGGGTGAGTTTTAGGGTTAGGGTGAGGGTTAGGGTCAAGTTTAAGTTTAGGTTTAGGGTTAGGGTGAGGGTAATTGTGTGGGTAAGTGTTAGGGTGAAGTTTAGGTTGAGGGTGAGTGTTAGCATCAAGGTTAGGTTTAGGTTTAGGGTTTGGGTGAGGTTTAGGTTTGGGGTAAGTATTAGGGTGAGGTTTAGGGTGAGGGTGAGGGTTAGGGTTAGGGTGAGGGTAAGTGTTAAGGTGAGGTTTAGGGTGAGGCTGAGGGTTAGGGTTAGCATTAGGGTGAGGGTAAGGGTGAGGGTTACGGTGAATTTTGGGTCAAGATTAAGGATAGGGTGAGGATTAGGGTTAGGGTTAGTTTGAGGGTGAGGGTTAGGGTGAGGGGTAACATTAGAGTTTGGGTGAGGGTTAGGTTTAGTGTGAGGGTTAGGGTAAGGGGTAGGGTGAGGGTTAGGTTTAGTGTGTTGGTTAGGTTTAGGGTTAGGGTGAGGTTTAGGTTTAGTGTTAGGGTTAGGGTGAAGGTAAATTTTAGGGTGAGGTTTAGGGTGAGGGTGAGGTTTAGGGTTAGAATTAGGTTTAGGTTTAAAGTTAGGATGAGGGTTAGGGTTATGGTGAGGGTGAGGGTGAGGGTGAGGCTTAGGTTTAGGATTATTGTTAGGGTTAGGGTTCGGGTTCGGCTAGGTGTAGTGTGAGGGTTAGGGTCAGGGTAAGTGTTAGGGTGAGGGTTAGGGTTATGGTTAGGTTTAGTGTGAGGGTCAGGGTGAGGGTTAGGGTTAGTTTGAGGGTTAGCGTTAGGGTGAGGTTTAGGGTTAGGGTTAGGGTGAGAGTTAGGGTAAGGGTTAGTGTTAGGGTTAGAGTGAGGGTTATGGTCAGGGTTAAGTGGAGGATTACGGTGAGGGTTATGGTTAGGGTAAGTGTTAGGGTTAGGGTTAGGCTGAGGGTGAGGGTGAAAGTGAGTGTGAGGGTTAGGGTTAGGGTTAGGGTGAGGGGTAATGTGAGGGTTAGGGTTAGGGTTAGGTTGAGGTTAGGTTAGGTTATCGTTAGGGTTAGGGTGAGGGTTATGGTGAGAGTTAGGGTTAGGGTTTGGGTTAGGGTTTGGGTTAGGGTTTGGGTTAGGGTGAGAGTTAGTGTTAGGGTGAGGGTGATCGTGTGGATTAGCGTTAGGGTTAGGTTTAGCGTGAGGGTGGGATTGAAGGTTAGGTATTGGATTAGAGTTAAGGTTAGTATAATGCTGAGGGGGAAGGGGAGGTTGAGGGTGAGGGTTTGGGTGAGGTTTAGAGTCAGGGTGAGGGTGAGGGTTTCGGTTAGGTAAGTGTTAGGGTGAGGATTAGGATGAGGGTGGGGGTTATGCTTAGGTTAGGTTTAGGGTGAGGGTTTGGGTTAGGGTTAGGATGAGGGTTAGGGTGAGGGTGATGGTTAGGGTGATGGTGAGGGTTAGGATAAGGGTGAGGGTTAGGGTTAGGGTTAGGGTTACGGTGAGGGTTAGGGTGAGCGCTAGGTTTAGGGTTAGGGTTAGTTTGCGGGTTATTCTGAGGATAAGGCTTAGGGTGAGCTTTAGGTTGAGGGTGAGGGTTAGGATTAGGGTAAGGGTAAGGGTTAGGTTGAGGGATAGGGTGAAAGTGAGGGTTAGGGTTAGCATTAGAGTTAGGGTGAGGGTGAGGGTTAGGGATAGGGTTACGGTGAGGATGAGGGTGAGTGTTAGGGTTAGGTTTAGGGTAAGTGTGAGTTTGAGAGTTAGGATTAGGAATAGGGTTAGGGTTAGGGTTAGGCTGAGGGTGAGGGTCAGGGTGAGGGTGAAGGTTAGGGTTAGGGTTAGGATGAGGGTAAGTGTTAGGGTGAGGGTTAGGGTTAGAATCAGGGTTAGGGTGAGGGTTAGGATTTGGGTGATGTTTAGGGTGAGGGTGAGGGTTAGGGTGGGGATGAGGGTTTGGATGAGGGTGAGGGTTCGGGTGATGGTTCCGGTTAGGGTGTGGGTGATGATTAGGTTTAGGGTGAGGGTTAGCATTATGTTTAGGGTTAGTTTGACGGTGAGGGTGAGGGGTAGGGTTAAGGTTAGGTTGAGGGTTAGGGTTATGGTTAGGGTTAGGGTGATGGTTAGGGAGCGGAGTAATATTAGGGTTAGGGTGAGGTTTAGGGTGAGTGTGAGGGTTAGGGTTAGGTTGAGGGTTAGGGTTAGGGTTAGGGTTTGGTTGAGGATGAGGTATAGGGTGAGGTTTAGGGTTAGGGTGAGGGTTATGAATAGTGTTAGGTTAGGGTTAGGGTGAGTGTTAGGTTTAGGTTTAGGTATAGAGTTAGGGTGAGGGTGACGGTGAGGGTTAGGATTAGGTTTAGGGTTAGGGTTAGTGTGAGGGTTAGGTTTAGATTTAGGGTTAGTGTAAGGGTTAGGGTTTGGTTGATGTTTAGGGTGAGGGTGAGGTTTAGGGTGAGTATGAGAGTTTGGTTGTGGTTGTGGGTTCAGGTGAGTTTTCGGTTTAGGGTGTGGGTTGAGGATTAGGGTTAGGGTGAGGGCTATCATTAGTTTTAGGTCTAGTGTGAGTGTGAGGGTGAGGGGTAGGGTTAGGTTGAGGGTTAGGTTTAGGTTTAGGCTGAGGTGAAGATCAGGGTGAGGGTGAAGGTTAGGGTTAGGTTTGTAGTTAGGGTGAGGTTTAAGGTTAGTGTGAGGGTTATGGTTATAGTTATGGTTAGGGTTATGGTGAGGGTAAGGGTTAGGGTGAGGGGTAGGGTTAGGGTGAGCGGTAGGGTTAGGGTTAGGGTTAGGGTGAGGGTTTGGGTTTGGGTGATGTTTAGGGTGAGGGTGAGGTTTAGGTTGAGGATGAGAGTTTGGGGGTGGGTGGGGTTCAGGTGAGATTTCAGGTTAGGGTGTGGAGGAGGATTAGGGTTAGGGTGAGGGTTCTCATTAGGTTTAGGTTTAGTGTGAGGGTGAGGGTGAGGGGTAGGTTTAGCTTGAGGGTTAGGGTTAGGGTGAGGTTTAGGATTATGGCTAGAGTGAGAGTTAGGGTTAGGGTGATGTTTATTGTGACTGTGAGTGTTAGGGTGAGGGTTAGTGTTCGGGTGAGGGTGAGGGTGAGGGTGAGGGTGAGGATTAGGGTGTGGTTGAGGGTTAGGTTTAGGATGAGAGTCAGGGTGAGGTGAAGGGATAGGGTTAGGGTGAGGGTTAGGGTTAGTGTGAAGTTTAGGGTTAGGGTTAAGGTTAGTGTGAGGTTAAGATTTAGGGTGTGGGTTAGTGTGAGGGTGAGGGTTAGGGTTAGCGTTAGGGGTAGGGTGAGGGTTAGGATGAGGTTTAGGGTTAGGTTGAGGGTTAGGATTAGGGTTAGTGTGAGGGTTTGAGTTAGCATGATGTTTAGGTTGAGGGTGAGGGTTAGGGTGAGGGTGAGGGTGAAGGTGAGGGTTAGGGTGAGTTTGTGGGTGCGGGTGAGGGTGAGGGTGAGGTTTAGGGTTAGGTTTAGGGTGAGGGTGAGGTTTAGGGTTAGGGTTAGGATTAGGATTGGGCTGAGGGTGAAGGTGAAAGTGAGGGTGGGGGTTAGGGTTAGGGTTAGGGTTATTGTTAGTGTTAGGGTTAGGTGAGGGTGAGGGTGAGGGTTAGCATTAGGGTTAGGAATAGGTTTAGGTTTAGGGTAAGGTTGAGGGGGAAGGGGAGGTTGAGTGTGAGGTTTAGGGTTAGGGTTTGGTTCAGGGTGAGGGTTAGTGTTAGGTTTAGGGTTAGTATAAGGGTTAGGCTGAGTGTAAGGGTTAGGGTTAGTGTGAGAGTTAGGTTTAGGGTTAGGGTTTGGGTTAGGTTGAGGGTAAAGGTTAGGTTGAGGGTTAGGGAGAGGGTGAGGGTTAGGGTTACAGTGAGGGTTCGGGTGAGGTTTAGAGGTAGGGTTATATTTAGGGTTAGCGTGAGGGTTATGGTGAAGGTTAGGTTTAGGTTTAGGGTTAGGGTGAGGGTTATGGTGTGGGTAACTGTCAGAGTGAGGTTTACGGTGAGGGTGAGGGTTAGGAGGAGGAGGAGGGTTAGTGTTAGAATTAGGGTTAGGGTGAGGTTGAGGCTTAGGGTGAGGGTTAGGGTTAAGTTTAGGGATAGGGTGAGGATTAGTGTTAGGATTAGGCATAGGGTGAGGGTTATGCTGAGTGTTAGGGTTAGATTTAGTGTGAGGGTTAGGTTTAGTGTGAGGATTAGGGTTAGGGTTAGGGTGAGGTTTAGGTTTAGTGTGAGGGTTAGGGTTAGTGTTAGGGTGAGGGTGAAGGTTAGGGTGAGGTTTAGGGTGAGGGTGAGGTTTAGGATTAGCATTAGGTTTAGGTTTAAGGTTAGGATGAGGGTTAGGGTTAGAGTGAGGGTGAGGCTTAGGTTTAGGATGAGGGTTAGGGTTAGGGTGAGGTTCGGGTTAGGTTTAGGGTTAAGGTTAGTGTCAGGGTAAGTGTTAGGGTGAGGGTTAGAGTTATGGTTAGGTTTAGTGTGAGGGTCAGGATGAGGGTTAGGGTTAGGTTGAGGATTAGGGTTAGGGTGAGGTTTAGGTTTAGGGTTAGGGTGAGAGTTAGGGTTAGGGTTAGTTTTAGGGTGAGGGTGAGGGTTATGGTCAGGGTTAGGTGGAGGATTAAGTTTAGGGTTAGGGTTAGGTAAGTGTTAGGGTTAGGGTTAGGCTGAGGATGAGGGTGAAAGTGAGGTTTAGGGTTAGGGTTAGGATTAGGGTGAGGGGTAGAGTGAGGGGTAGGGTTAGGTTTAGGGTGAGGTTTAGGGTTAGTGTGAGGGGTAGGGTTAGGGTTAGTGTGAGGATAAGGGTTAGGTTGAGGGTTAGGTTGAGGGTGAGGTTAAGGGTTATCGTTAGGTTTAGGGTGAGTGTTAGGGTGAGTGTTAGGGTTCAGGTTAGTGTTAGGATTCAGGTTAGGGTGAGGGTTAGTGTTAGGGTGATGTTTAGGGTGAGGGTGAGGGATAGGGTGAGGGTGAGGATTAGGGTTAGTGTTAAGGTTAGGGTGAGGGTTAGGGTGAGGGTTAAGGTTAGGTTTAGGGTTAGGTTGAGGTTGAGTTATAGGGTGAGGGTTAGGCTTAGGGTGAGGGTTAGGGATAATGTTAGGTTAGGGTGAGTGTGAGGGTCAGTGTTAGGTTTAGGTTTACGTTTAGAGTTAGGGTGAGGGTGAAGATGAGGGTTAGGATTAGTGTTAGGGTTAGGTTTAGGATGAGGGTTAGGCTGAGGGTTAGGGTTAGGGTTATTGTGAGGTTAGGGTTAGGGTTAGGAATAGACTTAGGATTATCATAAGGTTTAGGCTGAAGGTTAGGGTTAGGGTTAGTTTGAGCGTTAGGTTTAGGGATAGGTTAAGTGTTACGGTGAAGGTAAGGTTACGGTGAGGTTTAGGGTGAGGGTGAGGGTTAGGATTAGGGTGAGCGTTGTGGTGAAGTTTTAGGGTGAAGTTTTGGGTTAGGTTCAGGGTGAGGGTGAGGGTGTGGGTAAGTTTTAGGGTGAGGGTTGTGTTGAGGGTGAGTTTTAGGTTTAGGGTGAGGGTAAGGGTTAGCGTGAGTGTTAGGGTCAGGGTGAGGGTTATGGTTAGCATTAGGTTTAGGGTGAGTTTTTGCCTTAAGGTTAATGATAGGGTGAGGATTAGGGTTAGGGTTAGGTTTGTGGTGAGCGTTAGGCTGAGGGGAAGGTTTAGGTTTAGGGTGAGTGTTAGGTTTATTGTGAGGTTTAGGATTAGGGTTAGTGTGACTGTAAGGGTTAGGGTGAAGGTTACGGTGAGTGTGAAGTTTGGGGTTAGCATTAAGTTCAGAGTTAGGGTTAAGATGAGTGTTAGCGTTAGGTTTAGAGTTAGGGTTAAGGTGAGGGTGAGGATTCGGGTGAGGGTGATTTTTTCATTCAGGTAAGGGTTAGGGTTAGGTTTAGGGTGAGGGTGTGGGTTGTCGTTAGGGTTAGGTTTAGGGTGAGGGTGAGGGTGAAGGTTAGTGTTAGGATGAAGGTTAGGGTTAGGGTGAGGGTGAGGGTGAGGGTGAGGGTGAGAGTTAGGGTTAGGGTTATGGTTAGGGTTAGGGTTGGGTGATGATTAGTGTGAGGGTAAAGGTTAGGGTGAGGGTGAGTGTTCTGTTGAGAATTAGGGTTAGGGATTGCGTTAATATGAGGGTAAGGGTTAGGGTGAGGGTTACGGTGAGGGTGAGGTTTATGGTTAGGTTGCGTGTTAGATTTAGGGTTGGGGTTATGGTGAGGGTGAGGGTTAGGGTGAGCAGTAGGTTTAGGGTTAAGTTTAGTTTGCAAGTTAGGTTGAGGGTAAGGGTTAGGGTGAGGTTAAGGGTGAGGGTGAGTTTTAGGGTTAGGGTGAGGGTAAGGGTTAGGGTGAGGGTTTGGGTTAGGGTTAGGGTTAAGGTGAGGGCTAGGGTGAGGGTGAGGGTTAGGGTTAGTGTTAGGGTGAGTTTTAGGGTTAGGGTTAGGATTAGGGTGAGGGTTAGGATGAGTGTTAGGGTTATGGTGAGGGTTAGGGTTAGGGTTAGGGTGAGGGTTAGGGTTAGGATGAGGGTTAGGGTTATGGTGAGGGTTAGGGTTAGGGTTAGTGTGAGGGTTAGGGTTAGGATAAGGGATAGGGTGAGGTTGAGTGTTAGGGTTAGGGTTAGGATTATTTTTAGTGTTGTGGTTATGGTTATGTTTGCAGTGAGGGTTAGGGTTAGGGTTAGGGTGAGGTTAAGGGTGAGGGTGAGTTATAGGATTAGGGTAAGTGTAAGGGCTAGGGTGAGGGTTAGGGTTAGGGTTAGGGATAGGGTGAGGATTAGTGTTAGTGTGAAGGATAGGGAGAGGGTTAGGATTAGGGTTAGTGTTAGGATAAGGGTAAGGGTGAGGGTTAGTGTGAGGGTGAGGGTTAAGGTTAGGGTGAGGGTTAGGGTTAGGGTTATGGTCAGGGTGAGGGTTAGGGTGAGCCGTAGGTTTAGGGTTAGTGTTAGTTTGCAGCTTAGGGTGAGGGTAAGGATTAGGGTGAGGTTTAGGTTGAGGGTGAGGTTTAGGATTAGGGTGAGGTTAAGGGTTAGGGTTAGTGTTAGGGTGAGGGTGATGGTGAGGTTTAGGTTTAGGGTTAGGGTTAGGGTGAGGGTTACGATTAGTGTGAGTGTTAGTGTTATGGTGCGAGTCAGGGAGATGAGGGTGAGGGTGAGGGTGAGGTTTAAGGTTAGGATTAGGGTTAGGGTTAATTTTAGGGTTTGGGTTAGTTTTAGGGTTATTGTTAAGGTTAGAGTTTCAGTTAGGGTGAGGGTTAGGGTGAGGTTCAGCATTAGGGTTAGGTTTAGGGTTAGGGTGAGCGCGAGGGTGAGTGTGAGGGTTTGGATGAGGGTGAGGGTGTTTCGGTTATGTAAGTGTTAGGGTTAGGGTAAGGATTAGGGTGAGGCTGAGTTTTAAGATGATGTTAGGTTTAGTGTGATGGTTAGGTTTAGGGTTAGGGTGAAGTTTAGGGTTAGGTTGAATGTTAGGGTGAGGGTGAGGGTGAGAGTTAGGATTAGGAATAGAGTTAGTGTTAGGGTTAGGCTGAGGTGAAGGTCAGGGTGAGGGTGAAGGTTAGGGTTAGGGATAAAGTTAGGTTCAGGGTTAAGGTTAGTGTGAGGGTGAGGGTGAGGGTTAGGGTGAGGTTGAGAGTTAGTTTTAGGGTGAGGGTTAGGATTAGGATGAGTGTTATGGTTAGGTTGAGTATGAGGGTTAGGGTTAGGTTGAGGATTAGGGTTAGGGTGAGGTTTAGGGTTAGGGTTAAGGTGAGAGTTAGGGTTAGGGTGATGTTTATTGTGAGGGTGAGGGTGAGTGTTCGGTTCAGGATGAGGGTTCTGTTGAGGGTGAGAGCTAGGGTGTGGTTGAGGGTTAGGGTTACGGTGAGAGTTAGGTTGAGGTGTTGGGATAGGGATAAGTTAGGGTTGGTGTGAGGGTAAGGGTTAGGGTGAGAGTGAGGGTGAGGGTGCCAGTGAGGGTGAGGGTGAGAGTGAGGGTTATATTTAGGGTTATGGTGGGGCTGAGGGTTAGGGTTAGGATGAGGGTTCAGGTTAGTGTGAGGGTTAGTGTGATGTTGAGGTTCAGGGTGACGGTGAGTGTTAGAATGAGGTTTAGGTGAGGGTTAGGGTTAGGATTAGGATTAGGTTGAGTTTTAGGGTTAGGGTTAGTGTTAGGGTTAGGGTTATTGTTATGGTTAGGGTGAGGGAGAGGTTGAGTGTGATGCTGAGGTTTAGCGTTAGGGTTAGGGTGAGAGTGTGGTTGAGGGTTAGCGTTAGGATTTGGGTTAGGGTTACGGTAAGGCTGAGGGGGAAAGGGAGGTTGAAGGTGAGGGTTAGGTTTATGGTTAGGTTTAGGGTGAGGGTTAGGGTTAGGTTTAGGTTTAGTATAAGGGTTAGGCTGAGGGTAAGGGTTAGGGTTAGTGTGAGTGTTAGGTTTAGGGTTAGGTTTTGGGTTAGGTTGAGGGTAAAGCTTAGGGTGCGGTTTAGGGAGAGGGTGAGGGTTAGGGTTAGGGTGAGGGTTAGGGTGAGGGTTAGGTTTAGGGTTATGGTTAGGTTTAGGGTGAGGGTTAGCGTGAAGTTTAGGTTTAGTTTTAGGGTTAGCGTGAGGCTTAGTGTGTCGGTAAGTGTTAGGGTGAGTGTTAGAATGAGGATGAGGGTCAGGGTTAGGGTGAGGTTTAGGGTTAGGGTGAGTGTTATGGTGAGGGTAAGGGATAGGGTTAGCATTAGGGTTAGGGTGAGGGTGAGGGTTAGGGTGAGGTTTATGGTTAAGGTTAGGTATAGGGTGAGGATTAGGGTTAGGGTTAGGTGTAGGGCGCGGGTTAGACTGAGGTTTAGGGTTACGGTTAGGGTGAGGTTTAGGTTTAGTGTGAGGGTTAGGGTTAGCATTAGGTTTAGGGTTAGGATTAGGATGAGGAATAGGGTTACGGTTAGGGTGAGGTTGAGGGTGAGGGTTAGGGTTAGGATGAGGGTTAGGGTTAGGGAGAGTGTGAGGGTTAGGTTTAGGGTGAGGGTTAGGTATAGGATGAGGATTAGGGTTAGGGTGAGTGTGAGGGTTAAGGTTAAGTTGAGAGTTAGGGTTAGGGTGAGGTTTAGGGTTAGTGTTAGTGTGAGAGTTAGGGTTAGTTTGAAGTTTATTGTGAGGGTGAGTGTTATGATGAGGGTGAGTGTTCAAGTGAGGGTGAGGGTTCGTGTGAGGGTTAGGGTGTGTTTGAGGGTTTAGGGTTAGGGTGAGAGTTAGGGTGAGATGTTGGGATAGGGTTAGGGTTAGGGTTAGTGTGAGGATAAGGTTTTGGGTGAGGGTTAGGTTGAGCGTGAGGGTTATGGTTAGCGTTAGGGTTAGGGTGAGGGTTAGGGTTAGGGTGATGTTTAGGGTGAGATTGAGGTTAGTGTGAGGGTAAGGGTGAGGGTGAGGGTTAGGTTGAGGGTGGGGGTGAGTGTGAGGGTGAGGGTGAGGGTGAGGGTTATCTTTAGGGTTATGATGAGGGTGAGGGTTAGGGTTAGGATTAGGTTTTGGTTTATGGTTAGGTTGAGGGTGAGGGTGAAAGTGAGGGTGAAGGTTAGGGTTAGGGTGAGGGTTAGGGTTAGTGTGGGGGTTAGTGTGATGGTGAGGGTCAGGATGAGGGTGAGTGTTAGAATGAAGGTGATGGTGAGGGTGAGGGTTAGGGTTAGGATTAGGGTTAGGGTGAGTTTTAGGGTTAGGGTTAGTGTTAGGATGAGGGTTATTGTTAGGGTTAGGGTTAGGGTGAGGGTGAGGGTTAGCATTAGGGTTAGGATTAGGTATAGGTTGAGGGTGGGGTTGAGGGATAGGGTTAGGATTAGGGTTAGGGTTAGGGTAAGGCTGAGGGGCAAGGGGAGGTTGAGGGTGAGGTTTAGGTTTAGTGTTAGGGTTAGGTTGAGTGTTAGGATTAGGTTTATGGTTAGTATAAATGTTAGGCTGAGGGTAAGGGTTAGGGTTAGTGTGAGTGTTAGGTTTAGGGTTAGGGTTTGGGTTAGGTTGAGGGTAAAGTTGAGGGTGAGGGTTTGGGAGAGGTTGAGGGTAAGTGTTATGGTTAGGGTTAGGGTTAGGGTGAAGGTTAGGTTTAGGTTTAGGTTTCGGGTGAGGGTTAGGGTGTGGGTAAGTGTTAGGGTGAGGGTTAGGGTGTGGGTGAGGGTTACAGTTAGAGTGAGGATAAGGGTTAGGGTTAGCGTTAGGGTGAGGGTAAAGGTTAGGGTTAGCATCACGGTTAGGGTGACGGTGAGGGTTAGGGTTAAGTTTAGTGATAGGGTTAGGGTTAGGTTTAGGGTTAGGTTTAAGGTGAGGGTTAGGCTGAGGGGTAGGGTTAGGGTTAGCGTGAGGGTTAGGTTTAGTGTGAGGATTAGGGTGATGGTTAGGGTGAGGGTAAGTGTTAGGTTGAGGGTTAGGGTGAGAGTGCGGTTTAGGGTTAGCATTAGGTTTGGGGTTATGGTTAGGATGAGGGTTATGGTAAGTGTGAGGGTGAGGTGGGGGTTAGGGGTATGATAAGGGTTACGGTGAGGGTAAGGGTTAGGTTTAGGGTGAGTGTAAGTGTTAGGCTGAGGGTTAGGGTTAGGTTTAGGGTGAGGGTCAGGGTGAGGGTTAGGGTGAGAGTTAGGGTTAGGGTTAGAGTTAGGGTGAGGGTGAGTGTTTTTGTCAAGGTTAGGTGGAGGATTAGTTTGAGGGTTAGTGTTAGGGTTAGTCTTAATTTTAGGGTTAGGCTGTGGGTGAGGGTGAAAGTGAGGGTGAGGGTTAGGTTTAGGGTTAGGGTGAGGGGTAGTGTGATGTGTAGGGTTAGGGTTAAGGTGAGGTTTAGGGTTAGTGTGAGGGTTAGGGTTAGGGTTAGGTTTAGGGTTAGTGTGAGGATAAGGGTTAGGTTGAGGGTGAGATTGAGGGTGAGGATTAGGTTTATCGTTAGGTTTAGGGTGAGGGTTAGTTTGAGGGTAAGGTTTAGGGTTAGGGTGAGGGTTACGGTTAGGGTGATGTTTAGGGTGAGGGTTAGGATGAGGGTGAGTGTGAGGGTTAGGGTGAGGGTGAGTGTGAGGGTTAGGTTTAGGATTAGGGTTCTGTTTAGGGTTAGAGTTAGGGTGAGGCTTAGGTTTAGTGTGAAGTTAGGGTTAGGGTTAGGGTTAGGGTGAGGGTAAGTGTTTGGGTGAGGGTTAGGGTGAGGGTTAGGGTGATTTTTAGGGTTAGGGATTGGGTTAGGGTTAGGGTTAAGGTTATTGTTAGAGTTAATTTTAGGGTTAGGTTGAGGGTGAGGTTTAGCGTTAGGGATAGGTTTAGGGTTAGGGTGAGCGTGGGATTGAAGGTTAGGGTTAGGATTAGGGTTAGGGTTAGGGTAATGCTGAGGTTGAAGGGGAGGTTCAGGGTGAGGGTTAGGGTTAGGGTTTGGCTGAGGGCTAGGCTGAGGGTGAGGTTGAGGGTGAGGTTTTCGGTTAGGTAAGTGTTAGGGTTAGGGTGAGGATTCGGGTGAGAGTGAATGTTAAGCTGAGTTTATGTTTAGGTAGAGGGTTAGGGTTAGGGTGACGGTTAGCATTAGGTTTATGGTTAGTTTGAGGGTGAGGGTGAGGGGTAGGATTAGGGTTAGGTTGAGGGTTAGGGTTAGGGTTAGCGTTAGGGTTATGGTTAGGGAGAGTGGTAATGTTAGGGTTAGGGTCAGGTTTAGGTATGTGTGCCGGTTAGGGTTAGGTTTAGGGTTAGGTTGAGGGTTAAGGTTTAGGGTTAGGGTTAGGGTGTGGGTTAATGTTAGAGTTAGGGATAGGTCTAGTTTGAGGGTGAGGGCTAGGTTTAGGAATAGTGTTAAGGTTAGGGTGAGGGTTAGTGTTAGTGTGGGATTAGGGTGATGGTTAGAAAGAGGGGTAATATAAGGTTTAGGGGGAGGTTTAGGTGAGTGTGAGGGTTAGGGTTAGTGTTATGGTTAGGGTGATGGTTAGGTAAAAGGGTAATGTTAGGGTTAACCTTAGGTTTAGGTGAGTTTGAGTTTTAGCGTTAGGGTTAGGGTTAGGTTGAGGGTTAGTGTTAGTGTTATGGTTAGGGTGATGGTTAGGTAGAGGGGTAATGTTAGGGTTAGGGTGAGGTTTAGGTGAGTGTGAGGGTTCGGGTGAGGGTGAGGGTTAGTGTGTGGGTGAGGGTTAGGGTTAGGGTGAGGATTAGGTTTAGGCTTAGGGTAAAGTTTATGGTGAGGGAAAGGGTTAAGGTGAGGTTTAGTGTGAGGATGAGGGTTAGGATTAGTGTTAAGTTTAGGGTGAGGGTTAGAGTGAGGGTTAGGGTTAGGGTTAGGATGAGGGTGACATATAGGGTGAGGGTTAGGGTTATGATGAGGGTTAGGAATAGTGTTAGGTTAAGGTGAGGGTGAGGGTAAGTGTTTTGTTGAGGGTGAGGGTGAGGGTGAGGGTGTGGGTTAGTGTGTGGGTGAGGGTTAGGGTTATGGTGAGGATTAGGTTTAGGCTGAGGGTTAAGGTTATGGTCAGGGTAAGGGTTATGCTTTGGTTTAGTGTGAGGGTGAGGGTTAGGGTTAGCGTTAGGGTTAGGGTGAGTGTTAGGTTTAGGGTTAGGGTGAGGGTGAGATATAGGGTGATGGTTAGGGTTAGTGTGAGGTGTAGGGATAGTTTTAGGTTAAGGTGAGGATGAGGGTGAGTGTTAGGTTTAGGTTTAGGTTTAGAGTTAGGGTGAGGGTGAGGGTGAAGTTAGGATTAGGGTTAGGTTTAGAGTTAGGATGAGGGTTAGGCTGAGGGTTAGGTTTAGGTTTAGTGTGAGGGTTAGGGTTAGGGCTAGGTTTAGGGGTATGGTGAAGGTTAGGGTTAGATTTAGGGTTAGCATAAGTTTTAGGCTGAGGCTTAGGCTTAGGTTAGTGTGAGGGTTAGGTGTAGGGTTAGGGTAAGGGTTAGGGTGAGGGTAACGGTTAGGGTGAGGGTTAGGGTGAGAGTGAGGGTTAGGGTAAGGGTGAGCGTTAGGGTGAAGTATAGGTTTAGGGTTAGTGTTAGGGTGAGGGTGAGGGTGTGGGCAAGTGTTAGGGTGAGGGTTAGTGTGAGGGTGAGGTTTAGGTTTAGGGTTAGGTATAGGGTGAGTGTTAGGCTGAGGGGAAGGTTTAGGGTTAGTGTGAGGGTTAGGGTGACTGTAAGAGATAGGGTTCGGGTTAGGGTGAGTGTGAGGTTTAGGGTTAGCATTAGGTTTAGAGTTAGGGTTAGGATGTGTGTTAGGGTTAGGTTTAGGGTTAGGGTTAGGGTGTGGGTGAGGCTTAGGTTTAGTGTCAGGGTGAGGGTTCGTTTTAGGGTGAGGGCTAGGGTGAGTGTGAGGATTAAGGTGAGGTTGAGTTTGAGGGTGAGGTTTTCGGTTAGGTAAGGGTTAGGGTTAGGGTTAGGGTGAGGTTTAGGGTGAGGGTGTGGGTTGGGGTTAGGGTAAGGTTTAGGGTCATGGTGAGTATTAGGGTGAGGGTGAGGGTTAGGGTTAGGGTTTGGATGAGTGTTAGGGTTAGGGTGATGTTTAGAGTGAGGGCGAGGGTTAGCGTGAGGGTGAGTGTTCTTTTGAGCATAAGGGTTAGGTTTAGGGTGAGGGATAGGGTTATTGTGAGGGTAAGGGTTAGGGTGAGGGTTGGGGTGATGGTGAGGGTTAGGGTTAGGGTGAGGGTTAGGTTTAGGGTTAGGATTTTGGTGAGGGTGAGGGTTAGGGTGTGCCGTCGGTTTAGGGTTAGGGTTAGTTTGCGGATTACGGTGAGGGTAAGGGTTAGGGTGAGATTTAGGGTGAGGGTGATGGTTAGGGTTACGGTGCGGGTAAGGATTACGGTGAGGGTTAGGGTGAGGGTTTGGGTTATGGTTAGGGATAGGGTGAGGATTAAGGTTAGTGTGAGGGTTAGGGTGAGGTTTAGGATTAGGGTAAGTGTTAGGATAAGGGTTAGTGTGAGGGTTTGGGTGATGGTGAGGTGTTGGGTTAGTGTTAGGGATAGGGAGGGCATTAGGGTGAGGGTTAAGTTTAGGGTGAGAGTTAGGGTTAGGTTTAGGGTGAGGGTTAGGGTTATGGTGATGTTTTTGGTCAGGGTGAGTGTTAAGGTGAGGGTGAGTGTTAGGTTTAGGGTTAGGGTTAGGGTGACGGTGAAGTTGAGGGTGAGGGTTAGGTTTAGGATTAGGGTTAGGGTTAGCGTTAGGATGAGTGTTAGGGTGAGGATAAGGGTTCCGGTGAAGGTGAGGATTAGGGTGTGTGCGAGGGTTAGGTTTAGGGTGAGGATTAGGGTTAGGGTTAGGGTTAAGGTTATGGTGAGTTTAAGGGTTAGGGTGAAATTTAGGGTGAAGTTAAGGGTTAGGGTTATCATTAGAGTTTGGATGAGGGTTAGGGTTAGGGTTAGGTTTAGGGTGAGGTTGAGGGTGAGGGTGAGGGTTAGGATTTGTGTTAGTGTGAGGGTTAGTGTTAGTGTGAGGGTGAGGGTGAGGGTGAGGTTTAGGGATATGGTAAGTGTTAGGATGAGGTCTATGGTTAGGTTTAGCATTAGGGTTAGGGTTAGGGTGAGGATAACAGTGAGGGTTAGGGTTAGGTTCAGGGTTATAGTTAGGGTAAGGGCTAGCATTAGCGTGATGTTGATTGTGAGGGTGAGGTTTAGGTTGAGGGTGAGTGTTAGGGTGAGGGTGAGGGTTCGGTTGAAGGGGAGGATTAGTGTGTGGTTGAGGGTTAGGGTTAGAGTGAGGGTTAGGGTGACTGTGATGGTTAGGGTGAGGGTTAGTGTTAGTGTTAGGGTTAGTGTGATAGTGAGGGTGAGGGTAAGGGTGAGGGTTAGGTTTAGGGTGAGAGTGAGGTTTAGGGTATGGATTAGGGTTAGGGTGAGTTTTAGGGTTAGGGTTAGGTTGAGGGAGAGGGTTAGGGTTAGGGTTAGAGTTATTTTTAGGGTAAGAGTTAAGGTTAGGGTGAGTGTGAGAGTGAGGTTTAGCGTTAGGGTTAGTGTTATGGTTCGGGTGAGGTTGGGGATGAGGGTTAGGGTTAGGATTAGTGTTACGTTTAGGGTTCGGTTGAGTGGAGGCAGAAGTTTAGGGTGAGGGTAGGGATAGGGATAGGGTGAGGGTTAGGCTGAGGGTGAGTGTTAGGGTTATCTTAGTGATAGGGTGAGGGTTAGGGTGAGGGTAAGGGTTAGGGCGAGGTTTAGGGTGAGGGTTAGTGTTAGGGCGAGGTTTAGGGTGAGGTTGAAGGTTAATGTTAGCATTAGGCTTAGGGTGAGCATGAGCTTTCGCTTGAGGGTTAGGGTTTGTGTTAGGGATAGGTGATGATTAGGGTTAGGGTTAGGGTGAGGGTGAGGTCTAGGATGTGGGATAGGATTAGGGTTAGGGTTAGGGTGAGGGTGAGGGTTAGGCTGAGCATTAGGGTGAGGGTAAGGGTTTCAGTTAGGAAAGGCTTAGAGTTAAGGTTAGGGTGAGGATTAGGATGAGGGTGAGGTTTAAGGGGAGAATTAGGGTTAGGTAGAGGATTACTGTTAGGATTAGGTTGAGGGTGAGGATTAGGGTTAGGGTTAGGGTTAGGGTTATGTAAGGGAAAGGGTTAGGGTGAGGTTTAGGGTGAGGGTGAAGGTTAGGGTTAGTGTTAGGGTTAGGGTGAGGTTTAGGGGGAGGGTTTGTGTTAGGGGGAGGGTTACGGTTAGGGTTAGGCTTGGGGTGAGGGTAAGGGTTAGGGTTAGGCTTGGGGTGAAAGTTAGGGTTAGGGTGAGTGTTAGGGTGAGAGTGAGGATTATGGTTAGGGTTAGGGTGAGGGTGAGGATGAAGGTGAGGGTTTCCGTTAGGAAAGCCTTAGGGTTAGGGTTAGTCTGAGGGTGAGGATTAGGGTGAGGGTGAGGTTTAAGGTGAGATTTAGGGTTAGGGTGAGGATTACAGTTAGGTTTAGGGTGATGTTTAGCGTGAGGGTGAGGGTGACGGTGAGGGTGACGGTGAGGGTGAGGGTGTAGGTGAGTATTAGGGTTAGGGTGAGGGTTAGGGTGACAGTGACATTGAGGGTTAGTGGGAAGGTGAGGGTTATGGATAGGGCTAGGGTGAGGGTTAGGGTTAGGGTTAATGTGAGGGGTAGGGTGAGGGGTAGCATTAGGGTTAGTGTGAGTGTTAGGGTTAATGTGAGGATTAGGGTTAGGGTTAGGGTTAGTGTGAGGATAAGGGTTAGGATGAAGGTTAGGGTGAGAGTGAGAGTTAGGGTTAGCTTTAGTGTTAGCATGAGGGTTAGGGTGAGGTTTAAGGTGAGGGTTTGGGTTAGTATGAGGGTTAGGTTTAGAGTTAGGTTTAGGGTGAGGATTAGGATTCGGGTGAGGTTTAGGGTAGGGTTAGAGTAAGGGTTTGGGTTAGGGAGAGGGTGAGTTTTAGGGTGAGAGTGACGGTTAGGGTTAGGGTGAGGGTTAAGGTGATGGTGAGGTTTAGGGTGAGTTTCAGGGTTAGGGATAGGGTGAGGATTAGTGTTAGGGTTAATGTTAGGGATAGGGTGAGGGTAAGTTTTAGGGTGAGGGTTAGGGTGAGGGTGTGGTTTAGGTTTAGGTTGAGGGTTAGGGTGAGCGTTAGGGTGAGGGTTAGGTTTAGATTTAGGAATAGGGTGAGGGTTAGGGTGAGGTTTAGTGTTAGTGTTAGGGTAGTGTTAGGGTGAGGGTTAAGGTTAGGGTAAGGGTTAGAGTGAGGTTTAGGGTGACGGTGAGAGTTACGGATAGTATTAGGGTTAAGGTTAGGTTTAGGGTGAGGGTTAGGATTAGGTTTACTGTGACGGTGAGTGTTAGGGTTAGCATTAGGGTTAGGGTTAAGGTGAGGGGGAGGATTAGGGTTAGTGTTAGGGTGAGGGCTAGGGTTAGGGTTAGGGTAAGGTTTAGGTTTAGGGTGAGGGTGAGGGTGAGGTTTAGGTGTAGGATTAGGCTTAGGTGTAGGTTTACGCTTAGGGTGAGGGTGAGGGTGAGTGTCAGAGTTAGGTTTAGGGTGAGGGTTAGAGTTATGGTTAGGATTAGGGTGAGGGTGAGTGTTAGGGTGAGGGTGATGGTAAGGGTGAGGGTGAGGCTGAGGTTGAGGGTGAAAGTGAGGTTTTGGGTGAGGGTTAGGGTTAGGGTTAAGGTTAGGGTGTGGGTTAGGGTTAGGGTGAGGATTAGTTTTAGTGAGGATTAGGTTTAGAGTTAGGGTGAGGGTGAGGATGAGGGTTACGGTTTGGATTAGGGTTAGGGATAGGGTTAGACTGAGGGTGAGGTTGAGTGTGAGTGTGAGGTTAATATGAGGTTAATATGAGGGTTACCTTTATTGTTAGCGTTAAGGTTAGAGTGAGGGGTAGGGTTAGGGCTAGGGTTAGGATGAGGGTTAGGCTGAGAGTTAGTGTTCGTGTGAGGGTAAGGGTTAGGGTGATTGTTAGCGTGAGAGTGAGGTTTAGGGTTAGGCTTAGGGTTAGGGTGAGGGTTAGGGTGAGGGTAAGTGTTAGGGTGAGGTTTAGGGTGAGTGTGAGTGTGAGGGTTAGGGTTAGGGTTAGGCTTAGACTTAGGGGTAGGCTGAGGGTGAGGGTGGGGGTGAGGATTAGGGTTAAGGTGATAATTAGGTTTAGGGTTAGTGCTTTTGTTAGCTTAAGGTTAGATTTTCGTTGAGGGTGAGGTTGTGGGTGAGGGTTAGGGTTAGGGTTAGGGTGAGGTTTAGGGTTAGGGTTAGGGATAGGGTTAGGTTTAGGGTGAGATTTAGGTTAAGGATTAGGGTTAGTGTTAGGGTTAGGTTTAGGGTTAGGCTGAGGTTGAGGGTGGGGTTGAGAATTAGGTTTAGGTTTAGGGTTAGGGTTAAAGTTAGGGTTAGGGTTAGGGTTATTGTTAGTGTTATGGTTAGGGTTTAGTTTCTGATGAGGGTGAGGTTTATGGTTAGGGTTAGGTTTAGGTTTAGGGTTAGGATTAGTGTTATTGTTAGGGTTAGGGTTAGAGTTAAGTTGAGGGTGAGGGTGAGGGTTAGGATTAGGTGAGATTTATGGTGAGGTTTAGGGTTAAGGTTATGTTGAGGGTGAGGTTTAGGTTTAGAGTTAGGTTTAGGGGGAGGGTTAGGTTTAGGTTGAGGTTTAGGGATAGGCTTAGGTTAGGATTAGGGTTAGGGTAAGCATGAGTGTGAGGTTTAGGTTTAGGGTTAGGCTTAGGCTTAGGGTTAGGCTGAGGGTGAAGGTAGGTGTGAGGGTTAGGGATATGGTTAGGGTGAGGATTAGTGTTAGGGTGAATTTAGAATTGGGATTAGGCTTAAGGTGAAGGTGAGGGTTAGGTTTAGGGTGAGGGTTAGGGTTAGGATTAGGGTTAGGGTGAGTGTGAGGTTTAGGATTAGGTTTTGGGTTAGGGTTATTGTTAGTGTTATGGTTAAGGTTACCTTTGCTGTGAGGGTAACGCTGAGGGTGAGGTTTAGGTTTAGGATTAGCGTTAGGGTTAGGGTTAGGTTTAGAGTTAGGATTAGTGTTATTGTTAAGTTTAGGGTTAGAGCTATGATGAGGGTGAGGGTGAGGGTGAGGGTTACATTTAGGGTTAGGGTGAGGGTTTGGATGAGGGTCAGGTTTAGGATTAGTGTTAGGGTGAGGGCTAGGGTGAGGGTTAGGGTTAGGGTTAGGGTTAGGGTTAGGGTTAGCTTTAAGGTTAGCATGAGGTTTAGAGATAGGTTGAGGGTTAGGGTGAGCGTGATATAAGGGTAAAGTTGAGGGTTAGGCTGAGGGTGAGGGTTAAGATAAGGGTGAGGGTTAGGGTTAGGGTGAAGGTTACGGTAAGGTTGAGGGTTAGGGGTTAAGGTGAGGGTGAGGGTTAGATTGAGGATTAGGGTTATGTTGAGGGATATGTTTAGAGTGAGGGTTAAGTTTAGGGTTAGAGTTATTGTTAGGGTTAATGTTAGGGTTAAGGTTACGGTGAGGGTGAGGGTTAGTTTTAGGGTTAGGGTGAGGTAAAGGTTTAGGGTTAGGTTTAGAGTTAGGCTTAGGTTGAGGGTGAGGTTTAGGGTTAGAGTTAGTGTTAGTTTTAGGGTTAGGGTTAGGGTGAGGGATAGGGTGATGGTTAGAGTTCGGGTTAGGCCTATTCTTAGGCTTAGGCTTAGGCCGAGCTTCAGGGTGAGGGTTAGGGTTAGGGTTAGGGTGAGGTTTAGGGTTAGGTTTAGGGTGAGGGTTAGGATGAGGTTTAGTGTTAGGGTTATGTTTAGGTTTAGGGTTAGGTTTAGGATTAGGGTTGGGGTTAGGGTGAGGGTTAAGGATAGGGTTTTGGTTAGGGTGAGGGTGAGGGTGAGGATTATGGATAGGGTTAGTGTTAGAGTTAGGGTTAGGTTTAGGGTTTGGATTAGGGTTTGGTTTAGCGTTACAGTGAGGGTTGGGTTAGGGTTAGGGTTATTGTTAGTGTTATGGTTAGGGTTAAGTTTGCGGTGAGGGTGAGGGTTACGGTTAGTGTTAGGGTTAGGTTTAGGGTAAGGGTTAGCGTTATTGTTAGGTTTAGGGTTAGAGTTACAGTGACGGTGAGAGTGAGGTTGAGGGTGTGGGTTAAGGTGAGGTTTAGGGTTAGGGTTAGAGTTAGGGTTAGGGTGAGGGTGAGATTTAAGTTTACGGTTAGGTTTAGTGTTAGGGTAGGCTTAGGCTTGGGCTGAGGTTGAGGGTGGGGGTAAGAATTAGGGTTAGGGTTAGGGTTAAAATTAGGGTTAGGGTTAGGGTTAGGGTTATTGTTAGTGTTATGGTTACGGTTAAGTTTGCGTTTAGGGTGAGGTTTATGGTTAGGGTTAGGTTTAGGGTTAGGGTTAGGGTTAGTGTTATTGTTAGGGTTAGGTTTAGAGTTAAGTTGAGGGTGAGGGTGAGGGTGAGGGTTAGGGTTAGGGTGAGGTTTATGGTGAGGTTTAGGGTTAGGGTTTGTTTTAGTGTGAGTTTTAGGTTTAGAGTTAGGTTTAGGGGGAGGTTTAGGGTGAGGGTTAGGGTTAGGGTGAGGTTTCGGGATAGGCTTAGGTTTTGGATTAGGGTTAGGGTAAGGGTGAGTGTGAGGGTTAGCGTTAGGGTTAGGTTTAGGCTTAGGGTTAGGCTGAGGGTGAAGGTAGGTGTGAGGGTTAGGGTTATGGTGAGGATGAGGATTAGTGTTAGGGTGAGTTTTAGAATTTGAATTAGGCTTAAGGTGAGGGTGAGGGTTAGGGTTAGGGTGAGGGTTAGGGTTAGGATTAGGGTTAGGGTGAGGGTGAGGGTTAGGATTATGTTTAGGGTTAGGCTTATTGTTAGTGTTATAGTTAAGATTCCCTTTGCTGTGAGGGTGAGGTTGAGGGTGAGGGATAGGTTTAGGATTAGCTTTAGGGTTAGGTTTAGAGATAGGATTAGTGTTATTGTTAAGGTTAGGGTTAGAGTTATGGTGAGGGTGAGGGTGCGGGTGAGGGTGAGGGTGAGAGTTAGGGTTAGGGTTAGGGTTTGGATGAGGGTTAGGGTTAGGATTAGGGTTAGGGTGAGGGCTAGGGTGAGGGTGGGGTTTAGGGTTAGGGTTAGTTTTAGGCTTAGGCTAAGGGTGAGGTTGAGGGTGAGGTTTAGGGTTAGGGTGATGTTTAGGGTTACGGTTAGGTTGAAGGTTAGCATGAGGTATAGGGATAGGGTGAGAGTTAGGGTGAGTGTGATGGTGAGGGTAAAGTTGAGGGTTAGGCTGAGGGTGAGGGTTAAGATAAGTTTGAGGGTTAGGGTTAGGGTGAGGTTTATGGTAAGGTTGAAGGTTAGGGGTTAAGGAGAGGGTGAGGGTTAGATTGAGGATTAGGGTTAGGTTTAGTGTGAAGTTTAGGGTGAGGATGAGGGTTAGGCTTAGGGTTACGGTTAGGGTTAGGGTTTGGTTTAATGTGAGGGTGATGGTCAGGATTAGGGTTAGGGTTAGGCTTAGTGAGAGGATTACGTTTAGGGTTATAGTGAGGGTTAGGGTTAGGCTTAGGCTTAGGTGTAGTGTTAGCCTGAAGGTGAGGGTGGTGTGAGGATTAGGTTTAGGGTGATAGTTAGGTTTAGGGTTAGGGTTAGAGTTATGGTGAGGGTGAGGGTGCGGTTGAGGGTTAGGGTTAGGGTTAGGGTGAGGTTTAAGGTTTGGGTTAGTGTTAGAGTTAGATTTAGGGTGAGGTTGAGTTTTAGGGTTAGATTTATGGTTAGTGTTAGGGTTAGGCTTAGGGTTAGGGTTAGGGTTATTGTTAGTATTATGGTTAGGGTTTAGATTGCAGTGAGGGTGAGGTTTATGGTTAGGGTTAGATTTAAGGTTAGGGTTAGTGTTAGTGTTATTGTTAGGGTTAGGTTTAGAGTTATTGTGAGGGTGAGGTTGTGGGTGAGGATTAGGGTGAGGGTGAGTTTTAGGGTGAGGTTTAGTGTTAGGGTTAGGTTGAGGGTGAGGTTTAGGGTTAGTGTTAGTCTTAGGGTGAGTGTGAGGTTTAGGTTTTGGTTTAGGGATAGGGTTAGGGTTAGGATTATTTACGGTGAGGGTGAGTGTCAGGGTTAGGGTTAGGGTTATGCTTAGGCTTAGGGTTAGGCTGAGGGTGAGGGTGGGGATGAGGGTTAGTGTTACAGTCAGGGTGAGATTTAGGGTTAGAGTGAGGCTTTGGATGAGGTTTAGGGTTAGGGTTAGGGTTTGGTTTAGGGTGAGAGTGATTGTGAGGATTAGGGTTAGGGTTAGGGTTAGGTTACGGTTAGGTTTATGGTGAGGTATAGGGGTAGGGTTAGGCTTAGGCTTAGGCTTAGGGTTAGGCTGATGCTGAGTGTGGGGATGAGGCTTAGGTTTAGAGTGTTGGTTAGGGTTATGGTTACGTTGAGGGTTAGGATGAGGGTTATGGTTTGGATTAGGGTTACTGTGAGGGCTAAGGTGAGGGTGAGGGTTAGGGTTTGGCTTAGGATTAAGGTTAGGCTGAGGCTGAGGGTGAGGGTGAGGGTGAGGGTTAGGGTGATGGTTAGGGTTACGGTTAGGGTGAGGGTTAGGATGAGGGTTAGGGTTAGGGTGAGGGTTTGGGTGAGTGTGAGGGTTAGTGTGAGCGTGAGGGTGAGGTTGAGGGTGAGGGTGAAGGTTAGGGTTTAGGTGAGGGTCAGGTTTATGGTTAGGGTTAAGGTTAGGGTGAATGTTAGGGTTAGGGTTAGGATGAGGGTTAGACTGATAATTTAGGGTTAGGGTGAGGGAAAGGTTTAGAGTGATGTTAAGGGTTAGGGTGAGGATTAGGTTTTGGATTAGGGTTATGGTTAGGGTGAGGTTTAGGGATAGGTTTACGATTACGGTGAGGTTTTTGGTTAGCATTAGGTTTAGCGTTAGGGTGAGGGGTAGGGTTAGTTTTGGATTAGGGTTAGGGTTAGGTTCATGTTGAGGGTGAGGTTGAACGTGACAGATAGGGTTAGGGTTAATGTGAGGGTTAGGGTTAGGGTTAGCGTTAAGGTTAGGGTGAGGGTTAGGATTAGGGTTAGGGTTAGGATGAGGGTTAGCCTGACAGTTAGGTTGAGCGTGAGGGTTAGGGTTAGGGTTAATGTGAGGGTTAGGGTTAGGATTAGCATTAAGCTTAGAGCGAGGGTTAGGGTTAGGGGTGGTTTAGGATGAGGGTTAGGCTGAGGGTTAGGTTTAGGGTTCGGATGAGGGTAAGGATTAGGGTGAGGTTTAGGGTGAAGTTGAGGGTTAGGTTTAGGCTTATGTTTACGGTGAGGTTTAGGGTGAGGGTTAGGGTGAGGGTTAGGAACAGGGTTAGGGTTAGGTGAGGGTTAGGGATAGGGTTGTGTTTAGGGTGAAGTTCAGGGTTAGGTTTAGGGCTAGATTTAGGGTGAGGGTGAGTGTGAGGGTTAGGTTTAGGTTTAGCTTTAGGGTTAGGTTTAGGCTGAGGGTGAGGGTGAGGGTGGGGTTTAGGGTTAGGGTAAGGGTTAGAGTTAAGGTTAGGGTTAGGGTTGGGTTGAGGGTTAGGGTTAGGGTTAGGAAGTGCGTTTGGCTGAGGGTTAAGGTTATGGTGAGGGTGAGGTTTAGGTTTAGTGTGATGATTAGGATGAGGGTTAGGCTGAGTGTTACAGTTAAGGTTAAGGTGAGGGTAAGGGTTAGGGTAAGTGTGAGGGTTATGGTTAGGATAAGTGTTAGGGTGAGGGTGAGTGTGAGGGTTAGGGTTAGGGTTAGGCTTAGACTTAGGGTTAGGCTGAGGGTGAGGGTGGGGGTGAGGGTTAGTGTTACAGTGAGGGTGATGATTTGGCTTAGAGTGAAGTTAGGATGAGGTTTAGGGTTATAGTGAGGGTGAGGGTTAGGGTTAGGGTGAGGGTTAGGTTTAGGATTAGGGTGAGGGTGAGGGTTAGGATCAGGGTTAAGGTAGTGTTATGGTTAAGATTACCTTTGCTGGGAGGGTGAGGCTGAGGGTGAGGTTTAGGGTTAGGTTTAGGGTGAGGATGAGGGTTAGGGTGAGAGTGAGGGTCAGAGTTAGGGTTAGGGTGAGGTTTAGGGTTAGGGTGAGGGTTAGGGTTAGTGTGAGGGTTAGTGTTAGGGTAAGGTTTAGGGTTAAGGTTAGGGGGAGGGTTAGGTTCAGGGTTAGGGTTAGGGTTAGGATTAGGGTTAGGGTTAGGGTGAGGGTTAGGTTGAGGTTTAGGGTTGGGTTAGGATTAGGTTTAGTGTGAGGGTGATTGTGAGGGTTAGGGTTATGGTTAGGGTTAGGCTGAGGGTGAGGGTGGGTGTGAGGATTAGTGTTCGGGTGATGGTTAGGGTTAGGATAAGGTGAGGGTTAGGATGAGGGTTAGGGTTAGGATTAGGGTTTTCGTGAGGGCTAGGGTGAGGGTGAGGTTTAGGGTTAGGCTTAGGCTTAGGCTTTGGTTTAGGCTGAGGGTAAGGTTGAGGGTGAGTGTTAGGGTTAGGGTGATGGTTAGGGTTACGGTTAGCTTGAAGGTTAGGATGATGTTTAGGGTTGGGGTGAGGGTTAGGGTGAGGGTGATGATAAGGGTAAATTTGAGGGTTAGGCTGAGGTTGAGGGTTAAGATAAGGGCGAGAGTTAAGGTTATGGTGAGGGTTAGTTTCAGGCTGAGGGTTAGGGTTTAGGGTGAGGGTGAGGGTTAGATTGAGGATTAGGGTTATGCTTAGTGTGAGGTTTAGGGTGAGGACGATGGTTAGGATTAGGTGAAGGTAACGGTAAGAATTAGGGTTAGGCTGAGGTCTAGGTTGAGGGTGAGGGTTAGGATTAGTGTTAGGGTTAGGGTGAGGTTTAGGGTTAGGGTGAGGGTTATGGTTATTGTGAGGGTGAATGTTAGGGTTAGATTTAGTGTTAGGGTGAGGGTAAGTGTTAGGGTGATGGTTAGGGTTAGGGTGAGGGTTATTGTTAGAGTGAGGTTTAGGATGAGGGCTCAGGTTATTATTAGGGTTAGGGTGAGTACTAGGGTGAGGGTGAGGGTTAAGGTTCAGGTTAGGCTTAGACTTATGGTTACGCTGAGGCTGTGGGTGAGGTTGAGGTTTAGGGTTAGGGTTAGGGTAATGGTTGGGGTTACCGTTAGGGTGAGGGTTAGGATGAGGATTAGGGTTTGGGTGAGGGTGACGGTAATCATATAGGTGAGTTTTCAGCTTAGGGTGAGGATTATGGTAAGGGTGATGGTTAGGATTAGGGTGAAGGTGAGGGTTAGATTGAGGATTAGTGTTAGGGTTAGTGTGAAATTTAGGGTGAGGATGAGGGTTAGGGTTAGGTTGCGGGCTCGGTTGAGGGTTACGGTTAGGATTATGGTGAGATTTAGGGTTAGGGTGATGGTTAGGGTTAGTGTGAGGGTTAGTTTTAGGGATAGGGTTAGTGATAGGGTGAGGGTAAATGTTAAGGTGAGGGTTAGGGTTAGGGTGAAGGTTATGGTTAGGATGGTTAGGGTTAGGGTTGGGGTTATTGTTATGGTTAGGGTTAGGGTTACGTTTACGGTGAGGTTGAGGGTGAGGCTGAGGGTTAGGGTTAGGATGAGGTTTAGGTTTAGGGTAAGGGTTAGAGTTAGGGTTAGGGTGAGGGTGAGGTTTAGGATTAGAATTAGGGTTAGCGTTAGTGTTAGGGTTAAGGTGAGGGTTAGGGTTAGGGTTAGGCTTAGGCTTTGGCTTAGGCCAAGCATGAGTGTGAGGGTTAGGGTTAGGGTTACAGTGGGGTTTAGGGTTAGGCTTAAGGTGAAGGTGAGGGTGAGGATGAGGGTTAGATATAGGGTTAGGGGAAGGTTTAGGTTGAGGGTTAGGGTTTGGGTTAGTGTTATGGTTAGGGTGAAGGTGAGCATTAGGGTGAGGGTTTGGGTTAGGGTGAATGTTATGGTTAGGGTGAGGGGTAGGAGTAGGGTTAGGGTTATTGTTAGGGTTAGGTTTAGGGTTACAGTTACTGTGAGGGTGCGGATGAAGGTTAGGTTTAGGTTTAGGGTGAGGTTTAGGGTTTTGGTTAGGGTTAGACTTAGGGTTAGGTCAGGGTGAGGTTTAGGGTTAGAGTTATTGTTAAGGTGAGGTTTGGTGTGAGGGTTAGTGTTAGGGTTAGTGTTTGGGTTAGGGTTAGGGTGAGGGTGAGGGTGAGGGTTAGGGTTAGGGATAGGGTTAGGTTTAGGATTAGGGTTTGGGTGAGGGTGAGTGTGAGGGTTAGGATTAGGGTTAGGGTTAGGCTTAGGGTTAGGCTGAGAGTGAGGGTGAGGTTTAGGGTTAGGGTGAGGTTTAGGGTTAGGGTTAGGGTGAGAGTTAGGATGAGGTTTAGGGTTAGGATTAGGGTTAGGGAGAGGGCTAGGGTGAGTGTGAGGGTTAGGGTTAGGTTTAGGCTTAGGCTTAGGCTTAGGGTTAGGCTGAGACTGAGGGTGAGGGTGAGGGTTAGGGTTAGGGTGATGGTTGGGGTTACCCTTATAGTCAGGGTTAGGATGAGGATTAGTGTTAGGGTGAGGGTTAGGATGAGGGTGACAGTAAGGGTAAAGGTGAGGTTTTAGCTGAGTGTGAGGGTTATGGTAAGGGTGAGGGTTAGGGTAAGGTTGAGGGTGCTGGTTAGGTTGAGAATTAGTGTTAGAGTGAGTTTGAGGTTTAGGCAGAGGATGAGGGTTAGGGTTAGGTTGAGGGCTAGGTTGACGGTGAGGGTTAGGGTTAGGGTGAGGTTTAGGGTTAGAGTGATGGTTAGGGTTAGTGTGAGGGTTAATATTAGGGTAAGGGTTAGTGTTAGGGTGAGGGTAAGTGCTAGGATGAGGGTTAGGGATAGGGTGAAGGTTTTGGTTAGGATGAGGGTTCTGGTTAGGTTTAGGGTTTTTTTAGTGCTAGGGTTAGGTTTAGGGTGAGGTTTAGGGTTAGGGTTAGGGTGAGGGTGAGGGTGAGGGTTTGGGTTAGGGTTAGGGTTACAGTGAGGGTGAGGGTTAGGGTTAGGGTTAGGATTAGTGTTATTGTTAGGGTTAGGATTAGAGTTATGGTGAGTGTGAGGGTGAGGTTTATGGTTAGGGTGAGGTTTGGGTTAGGGTTAGGGTTAGGGTGAGGTTGAGGTTGAGGTTTAGGTTTAGTGTTAGTGTTAGTGTGAGGGTTAGGGTGAGGGTTAGGGTTAGGTTTAGTGTTAGGTTTAGTGTGTGGGTTAGGATGAGGGTGAGGGTTAGGCTTAGGGTTAGGATTAGGATTAGGGTTAATGTTAGGGTGAGGGTTTAGGTTAGGCTTAGGGTTAGGTTTAGGCTAATTGTTAATCTGAGGGTGAGGATAAGGGTGAGGTTTAGGGTTAGGGTGAGGGTTAGGATGAGGGATAAGGTTAGAATTAGTGTTAGGGTGAGGTTTAGGGTAAGGGTTAGGGTTAGGGTGAGGGATAGGGTGAGGTTTAGTGTTAGGGTTAGTGTTAGGGTTATTGTTAGGGTCAGCATTAGGGTTAGGATGAGGGTTAAGTTTAGGGTTAGGATTAGGGTCAGTGTGAGGGTGAGTGTGAGGGTTAGGTTTAGGGTTTTGCTTAGGGATAGGCTGAGGGTGAGGGTGAGGGTGAGGGTTAGGTTTAGGGTGAGGGTGAGGTTTAGGGTTATTATTAGCTTTAGGGTGAGGGTTATTGTGAGGGTTAGTGTTAGGTTTAGTGTTAGTGTGAGGGTTAGGGTTAGGGTTAGGCTTAGGGTTAGGGTTAGCGTTAGGGTTAGGGTGAGGGTTAGGATGAGGGTTAGGTTTAGGTTAGGGTTAGGGTGAGGGCTAGCATGAGGGTGAGGTTTCGGGTTCGGTTTAGGGTGAGGTTTAGGGTTAGGGTTAGGTTGAGTGTTAGGATTAGGGCTAGGTTTAGGGCGAGGTTTAGTGTAAGGGTTAGGGTGAGTGTTTACATGAGAGTTCGGGTTAGGATTAAGTTTAGGATGAGAGATAGGGTGAGGATGAGGGTTAGGGTTAGGGTGAGGTTTAAGGTTCGGATTAGGTTTAGGTTAGGGTGAGGATTATTGTTAGGGTTACAGTGAGTATCAGGGTTAGGGTTATGTTGAGGCTTAGAATTAGGTGTAAGGTTAGGTTGACGGTTAGGGTTAGGGTTAGGGTGAGTGTTTGGATGAGGGTTAAGTTTGCAATTAATGTTAGGGTGAGGGCAACGGTGAGGGTGAGGCTTAGGGTTAGGGTTAGGGTGAGGTTTAGTTTTAGGGTTAGGGGTAGGGTTAGGGTGAGGGTTACGGTGAGGGTGAGTGTTAGGTTTGGGGTGAGGGTTAGGGTGAGGCCTATTGTGTGGGTGAGGGTTAGGGTTAGGTTTAGGGTGAGGGTAAGGTCGACGTTTAGGTTTAGGGTTACTTTTAGGATTAAGTTTAGGGTGAGGGTGACTGTGAGCATTAGGGTTAGGGTTAAGCTTAGGCTTTGGGTTAGGCTGAGGGTGAGTGTGGGGATGAGGATTAGGTTTAGAATAATGGTTCAGGATATGGTTAGCTTGAGGGTTAGGATGAGGGTTAGGGTTAGGATTAGGTTTAGGGTGAGGGCTAGGGTGAGTGTGAGGTTTAGGGTTAGGTTTATGCTTAGGCTTAGGGTTAGGCTGAGGCTGAAGGTGAGGGTGAGGTTTAGGGTTAGGGTGATGGTAAGGGTTACAATTAGGGTGAGGGTTAGGATGAGGGTTAGGTTTAGGGTGAGGGTTAGGATAAGGGTGACAGTAAGAGAAAAGGTGAGGGTTAGGCTGAGTGTTCGGGTTATGTTAAGGGTGAGGGCTCAGGTTAGGGTTAGGGTGAGGGTTCGTGTTAGATTGAGGATTAGTGTTAGTGTAACTGTGAGGTTTAGGGTTAGGATGAGGGTTAGAGATAGGGTGAGGCCTAGGGTGAAGTTGAGGGTTAGGGTTAGTGTTACGGTGAGGTTTAGGTTTAGGGTGAGGTTTAGGATTAGTTTTAGGGTTATGGATAGTGTGAGGGTGAGGTTTAGGTTTAGAGTTAGGTTTAAGGTGAGGGTTAGGGTTAGAGTTAGTGTTCTGGTGATGTTTAGTTTGGGGGTGAGGGTTGGTGTTAGGGTTAGGATTAGGATTAAGGTTAAGGTGAGGGTGAGTGTTAGGGTTAGGGTTAGGATTAGAGTGAGGGTGAGGGTGAGGGTGAGGGTTAAGGTTAGGGTGAGTGTTGGGGTTAGGGTTAGAGTGAGGGTTATGTCGAGTGTTAGGCTTAAGCTTATAGTTTGGGTATGGGCTAGGGTGAGGGTGAGCGTTAGGGTGAGGGTTAGGTTTAGTGTTAGGGTTAGGTTTGGGGTTAGAGTTAGGCTTAATATTAGGCTGAGGCTGAGGGTGAGGGTGAGGGTTAGGGTTAGGGTGATGGTTGGGATTACCGTTAAATTGAGTGTTTAGATGAGGATTATGTTTAGGATTAGGGTTAGGGTAGAGTGAGTGTGAAGTTTAGGGTTAGGGTTAGGCTTAGCCTTAGGGTTAGGGTGAGGTTTCGGGTTAGGGTTTGGTTTAGGGTGAGGGTGAAGCTGAGGATTAGGTTTAGGTTTAGGGTTAGGGTTATGTTTAGGTTTAGGGTTAGGTATAGGGTTAGGGTTAGGGTTTCGCTGAGGGTTAGTCTTAGGGTTAGGGTTAGGCTTAGAGTTAGGCTGAGGATGAGGGTGGGGCTGAGGATTAGTGTTAGTGTTAGGGTTAGGTTTATTGTTAGTGTTATGGTTAGGGTTAAGTTTGCAGTGAGGGTGAGGCTGAGGGTGGGGTGAGGAATAGGTTTAGGGTGATGGTTAGGGTTAGTGTTATTGTTAGGGTTAGGGTTAGAGTTACGGTGAGGTTGAGGTTGCAGGTGAGTGTTAGGGTTAGAGTTAGGGTTGGGTTTAGGGTTAGGGTTAGGGTTTGGGTGAGGGTGAGGTTTACGGTTAGATATAGGGTTAGGAGGAGGCTGAGGGTGAGGTTTAGGGTGAGGGTTAGGATGAGGTTTAGGGTTAGGATTAGGGTTAGGGTGAGGGCTAGCGTGAGGGCGAGGTTTAGGGTTAGGGTTAGGATGAGGTTTAGGTTTAGAGTGAGGATTAGGATGAGGGTGAGGTTTAGGGTTAGAGTTAGGGTTAGGATGAGACTGAGGGTGAGGTTTTGGGTTAGGGTTCGTGTTACAGTTAGGGTTAAGGTGAGGGTTAGGGTGAGTGTGAGGATTAGGTTTACGGTTAGAATTAGGGTTAGGGTTAGGGTTTGGGTTAAGTTTAGGTTTAGGGTGAGGGTTAGGGTAAGAATTATGGTGATGGTGACGGTTAGGGTTAGGTTGAGGGTTAGGGTTATGTTTAGTGTTAGGGTGAGGCTGAAGGTGAGGGTTAGGGTTAGTGTTAGAATGAGGGTTAGGATGAGGGTTAAGTTTGGATTCGGGTTAGGGTGAGGGCTAGGGTGAGGGTGAGGTTTAGGTTTAGGGTTAGGCTGAGGTTTAGAGTTATGGTTAGGGTTAGGGTTAGAGGGAGGGGGAGGTTTAGGGTTAGAGTTAGGGTTAGGGGGTAGCTGAGGGTGAGGGTTAGGGTTAGGGTTAGTGTTAGCGTTATGGTTAGGGTGAGGGTAAGTGTTAGGGTGAGGGTTAGGGTTAGGGTGAAGGATATGGTTAAGATGAGGGATAGGGTTAGGGTTAGTGTTATTTTAAGGGTTAGGTTAGGGTTAAGGTTACAGTGAGGGTGAGGGTGAGAGTTAGTTTTAGGGTTAGAGTCAGTTTTAGTTTTAGGGTTAGGGTTTAAGTTAGAGTTAGGTTTAGGTTTAGGGTTAGGGTGAGGGTTAGGGTTATTGTTAGTGTTATGGTTTGGGTTAAGTTTGCGGTGAGGGTGAGGCTGACGGTGAGGGTTATGATTATGGTTAGGGTTAGGTTTAGTGTTAGGGTTAGGGTTAGGGTGAGGTTGAGGTTTAGGTTTAGGGTTAGGGTTAGGGTTAGGGTAAGGATTAGGGTTAGGGTGAGGGTTAGTGTTAGGGTGAGGGATAGGATGAGTGTGAGGTTTAGGTTAAGGTTAGGCTTAGGATTGGGGTTAGGCTGAGGCTAAAGCTGAGGATGAGGTTTATGGTTGGGGTGATGTTTAGGGTTACGGTTAGGGTGAGGGTTAGGATGAGTGTTAGGTTTAGGGTGAGGTTTTGAATGAGGGTGACACTAAGAGTAAAAGTGAGGTTTAGGCTGAGGGTGAGGGTTATGGTAAGGGTGAGGGTTCACATTAGTGTTAGGGTGAGGGTGAGGGTTAGATTAAGGATTAGTGTTAGGATTAGTGTGACGTTTGGGGTGAGGATGATTAGGGTTAGTGTGAGGGTTAGGGTGAAGTTGATGGTTAGGATTAGGGTTATGGTGAGGTTTAGGGTTATGGTTAGGTTTAGGATTAGGGTGAGGGTTAGGGTTAGGGTGAGTGTGAGGGTTAGATTAGAGTTAGGGTTAGGGTTATTGTTAGTGTTATGGTTAGGGTTAAGTTTACAGTGAGGGTGGGGCTGAGGGTGAGAGTTAGGGTTAGGGTTAGGGTGAGTTTTAGGGTTTGGGTTAGTGTTAGGGTTAGGGTTAGGGTTTGTGTTAAGGTTAGGGTTATGATGAGGGTGAGGGTTAGGGTTAGGGTTAGGATTAGTGTTATTGTTAGGGTTAGGATTAGAGTTATGTTGAGGGTGAGGGTGAAGTTGTGCATTAGGGTTAGGGTGAGGTTTAGGGTTAGGGTTAGGGTTAGGGTTAGGGTGAGGTTGAGGGTGAAGTTTAGGGTTAGAGTTAGGTTTAGGGTGAGGGTTAGGGTTAGTGTTAGGGTTAGGGTGAGGTTTAGGATGAGGGTGAGGGTTAGGGTTAGGTTTAGGATTAGGATTAGGGTTAGTGTTAGGGTTAGTGGGTTAGGCTTAGGGTTAGGTTTAGGCTAAGGGTTAATCTGAGGGTGAGTGTAAGTGTAAGGGTTAGGTTTAGTTTTCGGGTTATGGGTAGCGTTAATGTGAGAGTTAGGGTTCAGGTTAAGTTTAGGGTTTGGGTGAGGTTTACGGTTCAGGTTACAGTGAGGGTGCGGGTTAGGGTTACTTTGAGGGTTAGGGCTAGGGTGAGGGTTAGGGTTTGGGTTAGGCTGAGTGTTAGGATGAGGATTAGGTTTAGGATTAGCATTAGGGTGTGGGCTATGGTGAGGGTGAGCATTAGGTTTAGTGTTAGGGTGAGGTTTAGGTTTAGGGTTAGGGTTAGGGTGAGGGTTAGGATGAGGTTTAGGGTTATTGTTAGTGTTATGGTTATGGTTATGTTTGCAGTGAGGGTGAGGCTGAGGGTGAGGGTTGGATATAGGATTAGGGTTAGGGTTAGGGTTAGGGTTAGGATTTGTGTTATTGTTAGGGTTAGGGTTAGAGTTACCTTGAGGGTGAGGGTGAGGTTAAGGGTGAGGGTTAGGGTTAGGGTGAGGTTAAGGGTTAGGGTTAGGATTAGGGTTACGTTGAGTGTGAGGTTTAGGGTTAGAGTTAGGCTTAGGGGGAGGGTTAGGGTTAGTGTTAGGGTTAGGGTTAGGGGGAGGTTTAGGTTGAGATTTAGGGTTAGGGTTAGGGTTAGGTTTAGGGTTAGTGTTATTGTTAGGGTTAGGGTTAGAGTTAAAGTGAGGTGGAGGGTGAGGCTGAGGGTGAGTTTGGGTGTGAGGATTAGGTTTCAGGAGATGGTTAGGGTTAGGGTTAGATTGAGGTTTAGGATGAGGGTTTGGATAAGGATAAGGTTTAGGGTGAGGTTGAGGGTTAGAGTTAGATTTATGCTTAGGCTTAGAGTTAGTCTGATTGTCAGGTTGAGGGTGAGTGTTAGGGTTAGGGTGATGGTTAGGTTTACGGTTAGGGTGAGGGTTAGGATGAGGGTTAGGGTTAGGGTGAGTGTTAGGGTGAGGGTGATGGTACCGTAAATGTGAGGGTTAGTCTGAGCGTGAGAATTAAGATAAGGGTAAGGGTTGGGGTTAAGGCGAGGGTTAGGGTAAGGGTTACAGTTAGGGTTAGGGTGAGGGTGAGGGTTAAATTGAGAATTAGGGTTAGGGTTTGTTTGAGGTTTAGGGTGAGGGTTAGGGTTAGGGTTAGGGTTAGGGTTACAATTAGGGTTAGGGTGAGGGCTAGTCTGAGGTTTTGGGTTAGGGTTAGGTTTAGGGTGAAGTTTAGGGTTAGGTTAAGGGTTAAGATTAGTGTGAGGGTTAGTGTTAGGATTAGGGTTAGTGTAAGGGTGAGGGTAAGTGTTAGGGTGAGGGTTAGAGTTAGGGTTAGGATTATTGTTAGTGTTAGGGTTACCCTTACAGTGAGGGTGAGGGTTAGGGTTAGGTTTAGGGTGAGGTTTAGGGTTAGGGTTATGGTGAGAGTTTGGGTTAGGGTTAGGTTTAGGGTTAGGGTGAAGGCTAGGGTGAGGGTTAGGGTTGGGGTTAGGGTTAGTATTAGAGTTAGGGTGAGGGTGAGTGTGTGGGTTAGGGTTAGGTTTAGGGTTAGCCTTAGGGTTAGTCTAAGTATGAGGTTGAGTGTGAGGGTTAGGGTTAGGGTGAGGGTTAGGGTTAGGGGATAGGGTGAGGTTGAGTGTGTTGGTTAGTGTTAGGTTTAGGATTAGGCTTAGGCTTCGGCTAAGGATGAGGTTAAGGGTGAGGGTTAGGGTTAGGGTGAGGGTTAGGTTTAGGGTTAGGGTGAGGTTTAGGATGAGTGTTAAGGTTAGGATTAGGGTTAGGGTGAGGGCTAGGGTGAGGGTGAGGTTTAGGGTTAGGTTCAGGGTTAGGGTGGGGGTGAGGTTCAGGGTTAGAGTTAGGGTTAGGTTGAGGGATAAGGTGAGGTTTAGGGTTAGGGTTAGTGTTAGTGTTAGGGTTAGGGTGAGGGTTAGAGTTAGGATGAGGGTTAGGTTTAGGTTTAGGTTTAGGATTAGGGTTAGGGTGCGGGTGAGTCTGAGGGTTAGGGTTAGGGCTAGGCTTAGGGATAGGCTGAGGGTGAGGGTGAGTGTGAGGTTTAGGGTTACGGTGAGGGTGAGTTTTAGGGTTAGAGTTAGTGTTAGGGTGACGGTTAGTGTGACGGTTAGAGTTAGGATTAGTATTAGGGTTAGGGTTAGGGTGAGGTTTAGGGTGAGGGTTAGGGTTAGTGATATGGTTAGGTTTAGGAATAGCATTTGGGTGAGAGTGCGTGTGAGGGTTAGGGTTAGGGTTAGGGTGAGGTTTAGTGTTATTGTTAGGGTTAGGGATAGGGTGAGGTTTCGCTTTAGGTTTATGGTGAGTGTGAGGGTTAGATTTAGGTTGAGGGTTAGGGTTAGGTTGAGGGTAAGGGTTAGAATGACGATTAGTGTTAGGGTTAGTGTGAGGTTTAGGGTGAGGATGATGGTTAGGGTTAGGTTGCGGTCTTGTTTGAGGGTGAGGGTTAGGGTTAGGGTGAGGTTTAGGGTTAGGGTTCGAGTAAGGTTTAGTATTAGGGTGAGGGTTAGGGTTAGGGTTATGGTAAGGTTCAGGATTACAGTTAGGTTGAGGGTTAGAATTAGGATTAGTGTTAGGTTAAGGGTTAGGATTAGCGTTAGGGTGAGTGTTTGGATGAGTTTTAGGGTTGCAATTAGAGTTAGGGTGAGGGCAAGGGTGAGGGTGAGGGTTAGTGTTAGGCCTAGGGTTAGGTTTAGGTTTAGGGTTAGGGGTAGTGTTAGGGTGAGTGTTAGGGTTCGGGTTCCGGTGAGGGTTCAGGTTAAGTTTGGGGTGGGGTTAGGGTGAGGCCTAAGGTGAAAGTGAGGGTTAGGTTTAGGGTTAGGGTGAGCATTAGGTTGAGGTTTAGTTTTAGGGTTAGGGTTAGGATTAAGGTTAGGGTTAGTGTGAGTGTGAGGGTTAGGGTTAGGGTTAGGCTTCGGCTTTGGGTTAGGCTGAGGGTGAGTGTAGGGATGAGGATTAGGTTTAGAGTGATGGTTCATGTTATCGTTAGCTTGAGGGTTAGGATGATGGTTAGGGTTAGGATTAGGTTTAGTGTGAGGGCTAGGGTAAGTGTGAGGTTTAGGGTTAGGTTTAGGCTTAGGCTTAGGGTTAGGCTGAGGCTGAAGGTGAGGGTGAGGTTAGGGTTAAGTTAATGGTTAGGGTTAAGGTTAGAATGATTGTTAGGATGAGGGTTACGTTTAGGGTTACGTTGAGGGTTAGGATTAGGGTTATGGTAACGGTTACAGTTAGGATGAGGGTTTGGCTGAGGATTAGGTTTAGGGTGAGGGTTAGGAAGAGGGTGACAGTAAGAGAAATCTGAGGGTTATGCTGAGGTTGAGGGTTATGGTAAGGGTGAGTGTTCGGGTTAGGGTTAGGGTGAGGTTGAGGGTTAGATGAGGATTAATGTTAGTGTTAGTGAGAGGTTAAGGGTTAGGATGAGGGTTAGAGTTAGGGTGAGGCTTAGGGTGACATTGAGTGTTAGGGTTAGGGTTAGGATGAGGTTTTGGTTTATGGTGATGGTTAGCGTTAGTGTGAAGGTTAATGTTAGGGTTAGTGTTAGTATTAAGGTGAGGGTAAGTGTTAGGGTAAGGTTTAGGTTTAGGATGAGGTTTAGGATTAGGGTTAGGGTTACGGTTAGGGTGAGGGTGATGTTTAGGGTTAGAGTTAGGTTTAGGGTGAGGGTTAGGGTTAGGGTTAGGTTTAGTGTTAGGGTTAGGGTTAGGGTGAGATTTAGTGTGGGGGTGAGAGTTGGTCTTAGCGTTAGGATTAGGATTAGGCTTAAGGTGAGGGTGAGTGTTAGGGTTAGGGTTAGGATTAGAGTTAAAATGAGGGTGAGGTTGAGGGTTACCGTTAGGGTGTGTTGGGGTTAGGGTTAGAGTGAGGGTTAGGGTGAGGGTTAGGCATAGGCTTAGGGTTTGGGTATGGGCTAGGGTAAGGGTGAGAGTTAGGGTCAGAGTTAGGGTGAGCGTTAGGGTGATGGTTAGGGTTATTGTGAGGGTTAGTGTTAAGGTTAGGGTTAGTGATAGGGTGAGGGTAAGTGTTAGGGCGAGGGTTAGGGTTAGGGTGAAGGTTATCTTTAGGATGAGGGTTAGGGTTAGGTTTAGGGTTATTGTTAGGGTTATGGTTACAGTGAGCGTGAGGTTGAGGGTGAGGGTTAGGGCTAGGATGAGGTTTAGGTTTCTGGTTAGGATTAGAGTTAAGGTTAGGGTGGGTGTGAGGTTTAGGGTTGGAGTTAGGGTTAGTGTTAGTGTTGGGGTTAAGGTGAGGGTTAGAGTTAGTGTTAGGCTTAGGCTTAGGCTTAGGCTTAGGACGAGCATGAGAGTGAGGGTTAGGGTTATGGTTAGGGTGGGGTTTAGTGTTAGGGTTAGGTTGAGGGTGAGGGTGAAGTTGAGGGTTAGGTATAGAGTTAGGGGGAGGGTTAGGGGGAGGGTTATGATTAGGGTTAGAATTAGGGTTATGGTGAGGTTGAGGGTTAAGTTGAGGTTTAGGGTTAGGGTTAGTGTTAGCGTTAGTGTGAGGGTTAGGCTTAGGGTTAGGTTTAGTGTTAGGGTGAGGTTAAGTGTTAGGGTGATCGTTTGGGTTAGAGTGAGGGTTATGGTTAAGGTGAGGGTTGGGAATAGGGTTAGGGTTAGGTTTAGTGTTACCGTTACTGTGAGGGTGAGCATGAGGGTTAGGTTTAGTGTTAGGGTGAGGTTTAGGGTTTGGCTTAGGGTTAGAGTTAGGGTTAGGTTGAGGGTTAGGGTTGGTGTTCGTGTTAAGTTTAGGGTTAGGGGGAGAGTTAGGGGGAGGGTTAGGTTTAGGGTTAGGATTAGTGTTAGGGTGAGGCTGAGTGTGTGTGTTAGGGATAGGTTCAGGGTTAGGCTTAGGGTTAGGCTAAATGTGAGGGTGAGGGTGAGGGTTAGGGTTAGGATGAGGGTTAGAGTTAGAGTTAGGGTGAGGTTTAGTGTTAGGGTTAGGGTTAGAGTTAGGGTTAGGCTGAGGGTGAGGTTTAGGTTTAGAGTTAAGGTTAGGGTGAGGGTTAGGGATAGGATTAGGGTTAGGGTGAGGATGAGGGTGGGGGTGAGGATTAGGATTAGGGTTTGGGTTAGGGTTATTGTTAGTGGTATGGTTAGGGTTAAGTTTGAGGTGAGGGTGAGGCTCAGGGTGGGGTGAGGATTAGGGTTATGGTGATTGTTAGGGTTAGGGTTAGTGTTATTGTTAGGGTTAGGGTTAGAGGTACGGTGAGGTTGAGGGTGCGGGTGAGGGTTAGGGTTAGGATTAGGGTGAGGTTTATGGTTAGATATAGGGTTGGGGGAGGGGGAGGGGGAGGTTTAGGGTTAGGGTTAGTGTTAATGTTAAGGTGAGGGTGAGGTTTATGTTGAGGTTTAGGGTTAGGGTTCGGTTTAATGTGAGGGTTAATTTTAGGGTTAGAGTTAGTGTTCGTGTGAGGGTAAGTGTTAGCGTGAGGGTTAAGGTTAGTGTGAAGGATATGGTATGGATGAGGCATAGGGTTAGGGTTAGGGTTATTGTAAGGGTTAAGGTTAGTGTTATGGTTACTGTGAGGGTATGGGTGAGGGTTAGTATTAGGGTTATGGTTAGGTTTAGATTTAGGTTTAGGGTTAGGGTTAGGGTTAGGGTTAGGTTTAGGGTTAGGGTTAGGGTGAGGGTTTGAGTTATTGTTAGTGTCATGGTTTGGGTTAAGTTTGCGGTGAGGGTGAGGCTGAGGGTGAGGGTTATGGTTAGGGTTATGGTTAGGGTTAGGGTTAGGATGAGGTTTAGGGTGAGGGTGAGGGTGAGGGTTAAGGCTAGGATTAGTTCTAGGGTTAAGGTGAGGGTGAGTGTGAGGGTTAGGGTTAGGGTTAGGGTTAGGATTAGAGTTAGAATGAGGGTGATGGAGAGGGTTAGGGTTAGGGTGAGGGTTGGGGTTAGGGTTATAGTGAGAGTTAGGGTGAGGGTTATGCTTAGGCTTAGGTTTAGGTTGTGGGCTAGGGTGAGTTTGAGGGTTAGGGTGAGGGTTAGGGTGAGGTTTAGCGTTAGGGTTAGTGTTATGGTTAGGGTTGGAGTTAGGGTTAGGCTTAGTGTTAAGCGGAGGGTGAGGGTGAGGTTGAGGGTTAGGGTTAGGTGCGGGTGAGGTTTAGGGTTAAATTTAGCATTAGGTTGAGGGCTAGTGTAATGGTTAGCCTTTTAGGTTTGGGGTGAGGGTTAGGATGAGGTTTAGGGTTATAATTAGGGTTAGGGTGAAGGCTAGAGTGAGGGTGAGGCTTACTGTTAGCGTTAGGGTGAGGTTTAGGGTTAAGGTTAGTGTTAGAATTATGGTGAGTGCAAGGGTTAGGGTTAGGTTTAGGGTTAGGGTTATTGTTAGGGTTAGGGTTAGAGTTAAGTTGAGGGTAAGGGTGAGGTTTAGGATGAGGTTTAGGGTTAGGATTTGGGTTAGGTTGAGGGCTAGGGTGAGGGTTTGGGTTGTGGATAGGGTTATGTTTCGGATTAGGGTTAGGGTGAGGGTGAGTGTGAGGGTTAGGGTTAGGGTTAGGCTTAGGGTTACGGTGAGGGTTAGGGTTATTGTTTGGGTTAAGGTGATGGTGAGGGTGAGGTTTAGGGTTAAGGGTTAGTGTTAGGTTTGGGGTTAGGGTGAGGGTTTCGGTTAGGGTTAGGGTTACGGTTAGGGTTTGGGATACGGTGAGGGTTAGGGTTAGGGTTATTCTTAGGGTTAGGCTGACGGTGAGGTTGGGAGTGAGGATAAGGCAAGGTTTAGGGTTCGAGTTAGGTTTAGAGTTATGGTTAGGGTTATTGTTAGTGTTATGGTTAGGGTTAATTTTGCGGTGAGGGTGAGACTGAGGGTGAGGTTTATGGTTAGGGTTAAGGTTAGGGTTAGGGTTAGGATTAGGGTTAATCTTATTGTTAGGTTTTGGGTTAGAGTTACAGTGAGGTTGAGGGTGATGTTGAGGGTGAGGGTTAGGGTGAAGTTTATGGTGAGGGTTAGGTTTAGGGTGAGGGTAAGTTTTAGGGTTAGAGTTAGGGTTAGGTGGAGGTTTAGGGTGAAGGTTAGGGTTAGGTTTATTGTTAGGGTTAGGGTGAGGCTGAGTTTTATGTTGATGTTTAGGGATATGGTTAGAGTAGAATTAGGGTTAGTGTGAGGGTGAGTTTGAGGGTTAGGTTTAGGGTAAGGCTTAGGCTAAGGGTAAGGCTGAGGGTGAGTTTGGGGGTTAGGATTAGGGTTATGGTGATGGTTAGGGTTAGGGTTGGTGTTATTCTTAGGGTTAGGGTTAGAGTTACAGTGAGGGTGAGGGTACGGGTGAGGGTTAGGGTAAGGTTGAGGTTTAGGGTTCGGGTTAGGGTTGGGGTTAGGGTGAGGGTGAGGGTGAGGTTTAGGGTTAGTGTTAGGACTAGGATTATGGTGAGGTTTAGGGTTAAGGTTAGGGTTATTGTTAGGGTAAGGTTTATATTTACGGTTACATTGAGGGTGTGGGTTAGGGTTAGGGTTACGGTGAGGTTTAGGGTTTGGGTTAGGGTTAGAGTTAGGGTTAGGGTGAGGGTGAGGTTTCGGGTTAGAGTCAGGGTTAGGATGAGGGTTAGGATGAGGTTTAGGGTTAGTGTTAGTGTTAGGGTTAGTGTTAGGGTGAGAGTTAGGGGTAGGGATAGTGTTAGGGATAGGGTTAGGATTAGGGTTAGGGTGAGGGTGACTGTGTTGGTTAGGGTTAGGTTTAGGATTAGGATTAGGGTTAAGGTTAGGGTGAGTGTGAGTGTTAGGGTTAGGGTTAGGCTTAGGCTTAGGATTAGGCTGAGGTTGAGGGTGAGGGTGAGGGTTAGGTTTAGGGTGAGGTTTAGGGTTAGGTTTAGGGTGAGAGTTAGGTTTCGGGTTAAGTTTAGTTTTAGGGTGAGGGTTAGGGTAAGGGTTACCCTGAGGATGAGGGTTAGTGTCAGGGTTAGGCTTAGGCCTAGGTTTGGGATGAGTATTAGGTTTAGAGTGATGGTTCTGGTTATGTTTAGGTTGAGGGTTAGGATGAGGGTTAGGGTTAGGGTTAGGGTTCGGGTGAGGTCTAGGGTGAGTGTGATGTTTAGGGTGAGTTTAGGCTTAGGTTTAGGATTAGCCTGAGGCTGAAGGTGAGGGTGAGGGTTAGGGTTAGGGTGATGTTTAGGGTTACGGTTAGGGTGAGGGTTAGGATGAGGGTTAGGTTTAGGGTGAGGGTTAGGATGAGGGTGATATTACGAGTAAAGGTAAGGGTTAGAGAGAGTGTGAGGGTTAGGGTTAGGATTAGGGTTAGGGTTAAGGTTAGGGTGAGTGTGAGGGTTAGGGTTAGGCTTAGGCTTAGGTTTAGGCTGAGGGAGAGGGTTAGGGTTAGGTTTAGGGTGAGAGTTAGGTTTTGGGTTAAGTTTATGGTTAGGGTTAGGGTTAGGGTGAGGGTTAGGTTGAGGTTTAGGTTTAGGATTAAGGTTAGGATTAGAATTAGGGTTCTGGTGAGGGCGAGTGTGAGGGTTAGGGTTAGGGTTCGGCTTAGGTTTAGGATTAGGCTGAGGGTGAGTGTGGGGATGAGGATTAGGTTTAGAGTTATGGTTCATATTATGGTTAGGTTGAGGTTTAGGTTTAGGGTTAGGGTTAGGATTAGGGTTAGGGTGAGGGCTAGGGTGAGTGTGAGGTTTAGGGTTAGGGTTAGGCTTAGGCTTAGGGCTAGGCTGAGGCTGAAGTTGAGGGTGAGGGTTAGGGTTAGGGTGATGTTTAGGGTTACGGTTAGGGTGAGGGTTAGGATGAGGGTGAGTGTTAGGATGAGGGTGACAGTAAGAGTAAAGGTGAGAGTTATGCTGAGGGTGAGGGTTATGGTAAGGGTGAGGGTTCGGGTTCGGGTTAGAGGGTGAGGGTTAGATTGAGGATTAGTGTTAGGGTTAGTGTGAGGTTTAGGGTGAGAATGATTAGGGTTAGGGTGAGAGCTAGGGTGAGGGTTAGGGTTTGGGTTAGGGTGAGATTTAGGGTTAGGGTGAGGTTTAGGGTTAGGGTTACAATGAGGGTGATTTAAGTTTACGGTGAAGGTGAGGCTGAGGGTGATGTTTAGGGTAAGGGTTAGGGTGAGCGTTAGCTTTAGGGTTAGGGTTTGGATTAGTATTATTGTTAGGGTTAGGATTAGAGTTATGCTGAGGGTGAGGGTGAGGGTGAGGGTTAGGGTTAGGGTGAGATTTAGGGTTAGGGTTAAGTTTAGGGTGAGGGTGAGGGTGAGGTTTAGGGTTAGAGTTAGGGTTAGTGTGAGGGTTAGGGTGAGGGTTAGGGTTAGGATTAGTGTTAGGGTTAGGGTGAGGTTTAGGATGAGGGTTAGGGTTAGGGTTAGGGTTAGGATTAGTATTAGGTTTAGTTTTAAGGTGAATGTTTGTGTTACGCTTAGGTTTAGGGTAAGGCTAAGAGTTAAGCTGAGGGTGAGAGTAAGGGTGAGGGTTAGGGTTAGGGTTCGGGTTAGGGTTAGCGTTAGGGTGAGAATTAGCGTTCGGGTTAATTTTAGTTTTTGGGTGAGGTTTAGCGTTCAGGTTACAGTGAGGGTGGGGGTTAGGGTTAGTTTGACGGTTACGGTGAGGATTAGGGTTAGGGTGAGGGTTAGGGTTAGGGTTAGGGTGAGTGTTAGGATGAGGATTAGGGTTAGTATTAGGGTTAGGGTGAGGGGTAGGGTGAGGGTGAGGGTTAGGGTTAGTGTTAGGGTGAGGTTTAGGGTTAGGGTTAGGGTTAAGGTGTGGGATAGGATGAGGGTTAGGATTATGGTGAGGGTTAGGGTTAGGGTGAGGGTTAGGGTTAGGATAAGGGTTAGGGTGAGGGTGAGTGTTAGGGTTAGGTTTAGGGTTACGATTATTTTTAGTGTAATGGTTAGGGTTACGTTTGCAGTGAGGGTGAGGCTGAGGGTGAGGGTTAGATATATGATTAGGTTTATTGTTAGGTTTAGGGTTAGGATTAGTGTTATTGTTAGGGTTAGTGTTAGAGTTACGTTGAGGTTGAGGGTGAGGGTTAGGGTGAGGTTGGGTGTGAGGATTTCGGTTGGAGTGATGGTTAGTGTTAGGGTTAGGGTGAGGGTTAGGAGGAGGGTTAGGGTTAGGATTAGGGTTAGGGTGAGGGCTAGGGTGTTGTTGAGGGTTAGGGTTAGGTTTAGGCTTAGGGTTAGTCCGAGGGTGAGGTTGAGGGTAAGGGTTCGGGTTAGGATGATGGTTAGGGTTACGGTTAGGGTGAGGGTTAGGATGAGGGTTAGGTTTAGGTTGAGGGTTAGGGTGAGGGTGACGGTACCATAAAGGTGAGGGTTAGGCTGAGGGTGAGGGTTAAGATAAGGATAAGGGTTAGGGTTAGGGTGAGGGTTAGGATTAGGGTTACACTTAGGGTTAGGGTGAGGGTGAGGGTTAGATTAAGAATTAGGGTTAGGGTTAGTGTGAGGTTTATGGTGAGGGTTAGAATTAGGGTGAGGGTTAGGGTGACAATTAGGGTTATGGTGAGGGTGTGGGTTAGGTTTAGGGTTAGGGTGAGTTTTAGGGTTAGGTTAATTTTTAAGATTATTGTGAGGGTTAGTGTTAGGGTTAGGCTTAGTGTTAGGGTGAGTGTAAGTGTTAGGGTGAGGGTTAGGGTTAGGGTGAGTGTTATGGTTAGGGTGAGAGTTAGAGTTAGGGTTAGGGTTATTGTTAGGGTTAGGGTTAGGGTTACCCTTACAGTGAGGGTGAGGGTTAGGGTTAGGTTTAGGGTGAGATTTAGGGTTAGGCTTATGGTTAGTGTTTGGGTTAGGGTTAGGATTAGGGTTAGGGTGAAGGCTAGGGTGAGGGTGAGGGTTAGGGTTGGGGTTAGTGTTGGGAATAGTGTTAGGGTGAGGGTGAGTGTGTGGTTTATGTTAGGGTTGGAGTTAGGGTTTGGCTTAGTGTTAGGCGGAGGGTGAGGCTGAGGGTGAGGGTTAGTGTTAAGTGAGGGTGAGGTTTAGGGTTATATTTAGCTAGTGTGATGGTTAGGCTTTTAGGGTTAGAGTGAGGGTTAGGATGAGGTTTAGGGTTAGGATTAGTGTTAGGGTGAGGGCTAGAGTGAGGGTGAAGTTTATGGTTAGCATTAGGATGAGGTTTAGTGTTACGGTTAGTGTTAGAGTACGGTGAGTGTGAGGATTAGGGTTAGGTTTAGGGTTAGGGTTATTGTTAGGCTTAGGGTTACAGTTAAGTTGGGGGTAAGGGTGAGGGTGAGGATTAGGTTTAGGGTTAGGGTGAGGTTTAGGATGAGGTTTAGGGTTAGGATTAGGTTTTGTTTGAGGGCTAGGGTGAGGATTAGGGTGAGGGTTAGGGACAGTGTTAGGTTTAGGATTAGGGTTAGGGTGAGGTTTAGGGTTTGGGTTAGGTTTAGAGTTAGGGTTAGGGTGAGGGTGAGGTTTAGGGTTAGAGTCAGGGTTAGGGTGAGGGTTAGGTTGAGATTTAGGGTTAGGGATAGTGTTAGGGTTAGGGTAAGGGTGAGAGTTAGGGGGAGAGATAGTGTAAGGGTTAGGGTTAGGATTAGGGTTAGGGTGAGGGTAAGTGTGTGGGTTAACGTTAGTTTTAGGTTCAGGCTTAAGGTTAGGCTGAGGGTGAGTGTTTGTGTTAGCGTCAGGTTTAGGGTTAGGCTTAGGGTAAGGCTGAGGGTGAGGTTGAGGGTGAGAAAGTTAGCCTTAGGGTGAGGGTTAGTCATAGGGTTAGGAGGAGGGATAGGTTGAGGTTTAGGGTTAGGATTAGGGTTTCGGTGAGCGCTAGGGTGAGGGTGAGGGTTAGGGTTAGAGTGAGCGTGAGGTTTAGGGTTAGGGTTAGGGTGAGGCTGAGGGTGTGCGTTAGGGCTAGGGTTAATGTTAGCGTTAGGGTTAAGGTGAGGGTTAGGGTGAGCATGAGGGTTAGGGTTAGGTTTATGGTTAGGATTAGGGCAAACGTGAGGGTGAGTATGTGTGTTAGGGTTAGGTTTAGGGTTAGGCTTAGGGTTAGGCTGAGGGTGAGGTTGAGGGTGAGGGTTAGCATTAGGGTGAGGGTTAGGTTTAGGGTTAGGGGAAGGGTTAGGATGAGGGTTAGGGTTAGGATTAGGGTTAGGGTGAGGGCTAGGGTGAGGGTGAGCTTTAGGGCTAGGGTTAGGATGAGGTTTAGGTTTAGGGTGAGGGTTAGGATGAGGGTGAGGTTTAGGGTTACTGTTACGGTTAGGATGAGATTGAGGTGAGGTTATAGTTAGTGTTAGGGTTAGGGTTAAGGTGAGGGTTAGGGTGAGGGTGAGGGTTAGGGTTAGGGTTAGATTTAGGATTAAGTTTAGGGTTAGGGTGAGGTTTAGTGTTATGATTAGGGTTATGGTTATGGTGATGGTTAGGGTGATGTTAATGTTTAGGGTTAGGGTTAGGCTTAGGCTTAGGGTTACGCTGAGGGTGAGGGTGAGGGTTCAGGTTAGGGTGTGGGTTAGGGTTAGGGTTAAGGTGAGAGTTAGGGTTTGGGTTAAGTTTATGGTTAGACTGATTTTTAGGGTAAGGGTTTTGGTGATGGTGACGGTTAGTGTTAGGTTGAGGGTTAGGGTGAGTGTTAGGATAAGGGTTAGGGTTAGGATTAGGGTTATGGTGAGGGCTAGGGTGAGGGTGAGGTGTAGGGGTAGGGTTAGGGTGAGGTTTAGGGTTAGGGTTAGGGTTAGGGATAGGGGGAGTGGGAGGTTTAGGGTTAGAGTTAGGGTTAGGGGGTGGCTGAATGTGAGGGTTAGGGGTAAGGTTAGAGTTAGGGTTAGGGTCAGGGTTAGGGTGAGGGTGAGTGTTAGGCTTAGGGTTAGAATTAGGATTAGGGTAAGGATTAGGGTGAGTGTAAGGGTTAGGGTTAGGGTTAGGATGAGGGTATGTGTTAGGGTGAAGGTTAGGGTTAGGGTGAAGGATTTGGTTAGGATGAGGGATAGGTTTAGGGTTAGGGTTATTGTAAGGGTTAGGGTTAGGGTTATGGTTACTTTGAGGGTGTGGCTGAGGGTTAAGATTAGGGTTAGGTTTAGGTTTAGGTTTAGGTTTAGGTTTAGGATTAGGGTTAGGGTTAGGGTTAGGTTTAGGGTTAGGTTTAGGGTTACGGTGAGGGTTAGGGTTATTGTTAGTGTTATGGTTTGGGTTAATTTTGCGGTGAGGGTTAGGCTGAGGGTGAGGGTTATGCTTAGGGTTAGGGTTAGGGTTTCTTTTAGTGTTAGGGTTAGGGTGAGGTTTAGGGTGAGGGTGAGGGTTAGGGATAAGTTTAGGATTAGGTCTAGGGTTAAGGTGAGGGTGAGTGTGAGTGTTAGGGTTAGAGTTAGGGTTAGGATTAGAGTTAGGGTCAGGGTGAGGGTTAGGATTAGGGTGAGGGTTGGGGTTAGGGTTAGAGTGAGAGTTAGGGTGAGGGTTAGGCTTAGGCTTAGGTTTAGGGTGTGGGCTAGGGTGAGGTTGAGGGTTAGGATTAGGGTTAGGGTTAGGGTTAGTGTTAGGGTTAGGGTTGGAGTTAGGGTTAGGCTTAGTGTTAGGCAGAGGATGAGGGTGAGGGTGAGGGTTAGGGTTAGGTGAGGGGGAGGTTTAGGGTTAGATTTAGTGTTAGATGGAGGGCTAGTGTGAGGGTTAGGGTTTTAGGGTTAGGGTGAGGGTTAGGATGAAGTTTAGGGTTATGATAAGTGTTAGTATTAGGGTTAGGGTAAGGGCCAGAGTGAGGGTGAGGCTTATGGTTAGCGTTAGGGTCTGGTTTAGTGTTAGGGTTAGGGTTAGAGTTACTGTGAGTGTGAGGATTAGGGTTAGGTTTAGGGTTAGGGCTATTGTTAGGGTTAGGTTTAGAGTTTAGTTGAGGGTAAGGGTTACGGTTAGGTTTAGGGTTTGGGTTTCTTGTTAGGGTTAGGGTTAGAGTTAAGTTGAGGGTAAGGTTGAGGGTGAGGTTTAGGTTTAGGGTTAGGGTGAGGGTTAGGGTGAGGGTTAGGGTTATTGTTACTGTTATGGTGTGGGTTAAGTTTGCGGTGATGAGGCTGAAGGTGAGGGTTATGGTTTTGGTTAGGGTTAGGGTTAGTGTTAGGGTTAGGGTTAGGGTGAGGTTTAGGGTTTGGGTTAGGGTTAGCCTTAGCGCTAGGCTGAGGGTGAGGTTGAGGGTTAGAAAGTTAGGGTTAGGGTGAGGGTTAGTCATAAGTTTAGCTGGAGGTTTAGAATGAGGTTTAGGGTTAGGATTAGGGTTTGGGTGAGGGCTAGGGTGAGGGTGAGTGTTATGGTTCGGGTGAGGGTGAGGTTTAGGGTGAGGGTTAGGGTTAGGGTTAGGGTTAGGGTTAGGGTTAGGGTTAGGGTTAGGGTGAGGGTTAGGGTAGCGTTAGGGTGAGGGTGAGGTTTAGGGTTAGAGTTAGGGTTAGGGTGAGGCTGATTTTGAGGGTTAGTGTTAGGGTTAGTGTTAGAGGTAGGGATAGGTTGAGGCTTAGGGTGTGGGTGAGGGTTAGGCTTAGGGTTAGGATTAGGTTTAGGGTAAGGTTTAGGGTGAGTGTGAGGTTTAGGGTTAGGGTTAGGGTTAGGTTTAGGGTAGGATGAGGGTGAGGGTGGGGGTTAGGGTTAGGGTGAGTGTTAGGGTTAGGGTTAGAGTGAGAGTTAGGGTTCAGGTTAAGTTTAGGTTTAGGATTAGGGTGAGGGTTAGGGTTAGGGTTAGGGTGAGGGTGAGGGTTAGGATGAGGATTAGGGTTAGGATTAGGGTTAGGGTGAGGGCTATGATGAGGGTGAGGGTTAGTGTTAGTGTTAGCATGAGGTTTAGGTTTAGGGTTAGGGTGAGTGTTAGGATGAGGGTTAGGGTTACAGTGAGGGTGAGGGTTAGCGTTATGTTTAGGGTTAGGATTAGGGTAAGGTTTAGGTGAGTGTTTGTATTAAGTTTAGGTTTAGGGTTATATTTAGGGTTAGGATTATTGTTATTTTTATTGTTAGGGTTAGAGTTAAGGTGTGGGTGAGGGAGAGGGTGAGGGTGTGGGTTACGGTGAGGTTTAGGGTTAGGGTTAAGATTAGGGTTACAGTGAGAGTGAGGTTTAGGGTTAGATTTAGGGTTAGGGGGAGGGTTAGATCGAGGGTTAGGGTTAGAGTTAGTGTTAGGGTTAAGGTTAGGGTGAGGGTTAGCTTGAGGTTTAGATTTAGGGTTAGGGTTAGGATTAGGGTTAGTGTGAGCATGAGTGTGAGGTTTAGGGTTAGGGTTAGGCTGAGGGTGAGGCTGGGGGTGAGGATTAGGGTTAGGCTAATGGTTAGCGTTAGGGTGATGATGAGGGTTAGTTTGAGGGTTAGAGTTAGGATTAGGGTTAGGGTGAGTGCTAGGGTGAGGTTGAGTGTTAGGGTAAGGCTTAGGCTTAGGCTTAGGCTTAGGCTGAGTTTGAGGTTGAGGTTGAGGGTTAGGGTTAGGGTGATGGTTAGGTTTACGATTAGGGTGTTGGTTAGGATGAAGTTTAGGTTTAGGGTGAGGGTTAGGGTGAGGAGGATTGTAAGGGTAAACGTGAGGGTGAGGGTTAAGATAAAGGTGAGGGTTAGGTTTAGGTTTAGGGTTAGGGTAAAGGTTAGGTTTAGGGTTAGGGTGAGGTTTAGATTGAGCATTAGGGTTAGGGTTAGTGTAAGGTTTCGGGTGAGAATGAGGCTTAGGGTTAGGGTGAGGGTGAGGGTTAGAACTAGGGTTTAGGTGAGGGCTAGGGTGAGGGTGAGGGTTAGTGTTATGCTTAGTGTTAGTGTTAGGGTGAGTGGATGTGTTAGAGTGAGGGTTAGGGTTACGGTGAGGGTTATGGTTAGGGTTAGGGTTAGGGTTTGTGTTAGGGTTTTTATTAGGGTTAGGGTTACGGTTACGGTTACGGTGAAAGTGAGGGTGAGGTTTAGAGTTAGTTATAGTGTTAGGGTTATGGTGAGGGTTACGTTGAGGGTTGGGTTTAGGGTTAGTGTTAGTTTTAGATTTAGGGTGAGAGTTAGGGGGAGGCTGAGGGTTTGGGTTAGGGCGAGGGTTAGGATTAGTGTTAGGGTGAGGGTGAGTGTATGTGTTAGGGTTAGATTTAGGGTTAGGCTTAGGGGTTGCCTGAGTGTGCGGTTCAGGGTGAGAGTAAGGGTTAATGTGAGGGTTAGGTTTAGGGTTAGGTTGAGGGTTTGGATTAGGGTTAGGGTTACAGTAAGGGTGAGGTTTAGGGTTAGTGTGAGGGTTAGGGTTAGGATTAGGGTTAGGTTGAGAGTAGGTTTTAGGATTAGGGTTAGGTTTAGGGTCAGGGTTTGGTTTAGGGTTAGGATTAGTGTTATTCTTAGGGTTAGGATTAGAGTTACTTTGAGGGTGAGGGTGAGGGTGAGCGTTAGGGTAATGTTTAGGGTGAGGTTTTGGGTTAGGGTTAGGATTAGGGCTAGGGTAAGGTTAGGTTTATGGTTAGACTTAGGGTTAGGGGAAGGGTTAGGATGAGTGTTAGGGTTAGGGGTAATGTTAGGGTTAAGGTTAAGGTGAGGGTTAGGTTGAGGTTTAGGGTTAGGGTTAGGGTGAGGTTTAGGGTTTGGGTTAGGGTGAGGTTTGGGTTTAGGGTTAGAGTTAGGGTTAGGGTGAGGCTGAGGGTGAGGGTTAGGGTTAGGGTTAGTGTTAGAGTTAGGGATAGGGTGAGGATTAGGGTGAATGTGAGGGATAGGCTTAGGGTTAGGATTTGGTTTAGAATAAAGATTAGGGTGAGGGTTAGGGTTAGGGATAGGGTTAGGTTTAGGATTAGGGTTATGGTGAGTGTGAGTGTGAGGGTTAGGTTTAGGGTTAGTGTTAGGTTTTGGGTTAGGGTTAGTGTTAGTGTTAAGGTGAGGGTTAGGGTTAGGTTTATGTTTAGGATTAGGCTTAGGTTTAGGCTGAGGGTGACAGTGGGGTTGAGGATTATGTTTAGGGTTATGGTTAGGGGTAGGGATAAGGTTATTGTTAGTGTTATGGTTATGGTTAAGTTTGTGGTGAGGGTGATGCTGAGGGTGAGGGTTATGTTTAGGTTTAAGGTTAGGGTTTGGATTACTGTTAGGCTTAGGCTTAGGCTGAGGGTAATGGTGGGGGTGAGGATTAGATTTAGGGTTAGGGTTATTTTTAGTGTTATGGTTAGGGTTAAGTTTGCAGTGAGGGTGAGACTGAGGGTGAGGGTTATGTTTAGGGTAAGGGTTAAATTTAGGCTTAGTGTTATTTTTAGGGTAAGGGTTAGAGTTATGTTGAGTTTGAGGGTGAGGGTGAGGGTTAGGGTTAGGGTGAGGTATAGGGTGAGGTTTAGGGTTAGTGTTAGGGTTAGAGTGAGGGTGAGGTTTAGGGTTAAACTTAGGGTTAGGGGGAGTGTTAGGGTGAGGTTTAGGGTAGGGTTAGTGTTAGGGTTAGAGTGAGGGAGAGGGTTAGGTTCATGTTTAGGGATAGGGTTAGGTTTAGGAGTAGGCTTAGGGTGAGGGTGAGTGTGAGGGTTAGGGTGAGGGTTAGGTTTAGGGTTATGGTGAGGGTTTGGATGAGGGTTAGGGTTAGAGTGAGGGTGAGGTTTAGGGTTAGTGTGAGGGTTAGGGTTAGGGTTAGGGTTAGGGTGAGGTAGGTGTTAGGATTAGGATTATGGTTAGTGTTAGGGTTAGGTTAAGGGTTAGGATTAGTGTTATTGTTAGGGTTAGGATTAGAGTTACTGTGAGGGTGAGGCTGAGGGTGAGCGTTAGGGTTAGGTTTAGGATTAGGGTTAGGATTAGTGTTAGGATAAGGCTGAGGTTTATGGTTAGACTTAGGTTTAGGGGGAGGGTTAAGTTAAGGGTTAGGGTTAGGGTTACTGTTAGGGTTAGGGTTAAGGTGAGGGTTAGGTTGAGGTTTAGCGTTCGGGTTAGGGTGAGGTTTAGGGTTAGGGTGATAGTTAGGGTGAGGGTGTGGTTTAGGGTAAGAGTTAGGCTGAGGGTGAGGGTTAGGGTTACGGTTAGTGTTAGAGTTAAGGATAGGGTGAGGGTCAGGGTGAGGGTGAGGGTTAGGCTTAGGGTTAGGATTAGGTTTAGGATAAGGGTAAGGGTGCGGGTTAGGGAGAGGGTTAGGGTTAGGGATAGGGTTAGGTTTAGGATTTGGGTTAGGGTGAGGGTGAGTGTGAGGATTAGGGTTAAGGTTAGGGTTAGGGTGAGGGTTAGGGTTAGGGTTTGGGTTAGGGTGAGGGTGAGGCTGAGGATTATGGTTATGTTTAGGGTTATGGTTATGTTTAGGGTTAGGTTTAGGTTTAGTGATAGTGTTACGGTGAGGTTTAGGGTTAGGTTTAGGGTTTGGATTAGGCTTAGGTTTAGGCTGACGGTGAGAGTGGAGGTGAAGATTAGGATTAGGGTTAGGGTTAGGGATAGGGTTATTGTTAGTGTTATGGTTAGGATTAAGTTTGCGGTGCGGGTGACCCTGAGGGTAAGGGTATGGTTAGGGTTAAGGTTAGGGTTAGGATTAGGGATAGGCTTAGGGTAGACTGAGGGTGATGGTGGAGGAGAGGATGAGGGTTAGGGTTAGGGTTATTGTTAGTGTTATGGTTAGGGTTAAGTTTGCGGTGATGGTGAGGCTGAGGGTGAGGGTTATGTTTAGGGTTAGGGTTAAGTTTAGGGTTAGTGTTATTGTTAGGGAAAGGTTTAGATTTACGGTGAGGTTGAGTCTGAGGGTGAGGGTTAGGGTTAGGGTGAGGTGTTGGGTGAGATTTAGGGTTAGGGTTAGGGATAGGGTGAGGGTGAGGTTTAGGGTTAGACTTAGGGTTAGGGGGAGGGTTAGGGTGAGGTTTCAGGCTAGGGTTAGTGTTAGGGTAAGGGTGAAGGAAAGGGTTAGTTTGAGGTTTAGGGATAGGGTTAGGCTTAGGGTGAGGGTGAGTGTGACTGTTAGGGTGAGGGTTAGGCTTAGGCTTAGGGTTAGGCTGAAGCTGAGGGTGGGGGTTAGGATTACGGTTAGGGTGACGGTTAGGTTTAGGGTTAGGTTGAGGGTTAGGATATTTAGTGTTAGGATTGGGATTAGGGTGACGGCTAGGGTGAGGGTGAGCTTTAGGGTAAGGCTTAGGATTAGGCTTAGGTTTAGGATAAGTATGAGGTTGAGGGTGAGGGTTAGGTTTAGGGTTATGATTAGGTTTATGGTTAGGGTGAGGGTTAGGACGAGGTTTAGTGTCAGGTTGAGGGTTAGGTTGAGGATGATGGTAAAGGTAAAGGTGAGGTTTCGGCAGAGAGTGAGGGTTTCGTTAAGGGTGAGGTATAGGGTTAGGTTTAGGGTTAGAATAAGGGTTAGGGTTAGGGTAAGGGTTAAATTGAGGATTAGGTTTAGGGTTAGTGTGAGGTTTAGGGTGACGATGAGGGTTAGGGTTAGGGTGAGGATGAGGGTTAGAATTAGGGTTTGGATGAGGGCGATGCTGAGGGTGAGGGTGAGGGTTAGGGTTTTGGTTAGGCTGAGTTTTAGGGTTTGGATTAGGGTTAGAGTTAGGTTTACGGTGAATTGTGAGGTTTAGGGTTAGAGTTAGGGTTAGGGTTATGGTTGGGGTTAGAGATAGGGTGAGGTTTAGGATTAGGATGAGGGTTAGGGATAGTGTGAGTGTGAGTGTTAGTGTTAGGGTTAGTGTTAGGGTGAGGGTAAGCATTATGGTGAGGCTTAGGGTTAGGTTTAGTGTTTTGGTTAGGGTGAGGGTTAGGGTTAGGGTTAGGGTTAGGGTGAGGTTGAGGTTTAGGGTTAGATATAGGGTTAGAGAGAGGGTTAGGGTGAGGGTTAGGGTTAGGGTTAGTGTGAGGGTGAGGTTTAGGTTGAGGTTGAGGTTTAGGGTTAGGGTTAGGGTTAGTGTGACGGATAGTGTTAGGGTGAGGGTTAGGGTTAGGGTGAGTGTTATGGTTAGGATGAGGGTTAGCATTAGGGTTAGTGTTATTGTTAGGGTTAGGTTTAGGCTTATGGTTACAGTGAGGGTGACAGTTAGGGTTAGGGATAGGGTGAGGTTTAGGGTTAGGGTTAGGTTAAGGGTAAGGGTTTGGATGAGGGTTAGTGTTACGGTGAGTGTGAGGGTTAGGGTTCGGGTGAGGGTTAGGTTTAGGATTAGGGTTAGGGTGAGGGTGAGTTTTAGGATTACGGTTAGGTTTAGGTTTAGGTTTAGGTTTAGGGTTAGGATTAATGTTATTGTTAAGGTTGTGGTTAGACTCATGCTGAGGGTAACTGTGAGGGTGAGGGTTAGGGTGAGGGTTAGGGTATGGATTAGTGTTAGGGTTAGGATTAGGGTTAGGGTGAGGGTGAGGTTCAAGGTTAGATTTAGAGTTAGGGGGAGGGTTAGTTCGTGGGTTAGTGTTAGTGTTAGTGTTAGGGTTAAGGTTAGGGTGAGGGTTAGATTGAAGTTAAGGATTAGGGTTAGGATGAGGGTTAGTGTGAGGGTGACTGTGAGGGTTAGAGTTAGGGTTAGGTTGAGGCTGATTTTGAGGTTTAGGGTTAGAGTTCTTGTTAGAGTTAGTGTTAGGATGAGGGTTAGGGTGAGTGTGAGGGTTAGGCTTAGGGTTAGGATTGAGATTAGATAAGGGTTAGGGTTATTGTGAGGGTTAGGGTTAGGCTTAGGGTTAGGGTGAGGGTGAGGGTGAGGGTGAGGGTTAGGGTGAGGGTGAGGGTGAGGGTGAGGGTTAGGGTTAGGGTTAGGGTGAGAGTTAGGGTTCGAGTGAAGTTTAGAGTTTGGATGAGGGTTAGGGTTAGGGTTATGGTGAGTGTGAGGGCTAGGGTTAGGTTGAGGGTTAGGGTTAGGTTTAGGGTTAGGGTGTGGGTTTGTGTTAGGTTTAGTGTGAGGGTTAGCGTTAGGGTGAGGGTTTGGATGAGGGTTAAGTTTATGGTGAGGGTGAGGGTTAGGGTTATGTTTAGGATTAGGTTTAGGGTGAGGGTGTGTGTTAGGATTAGGGTTATGGTTAGGGTAAGGGTTAGGTTTAGGATTAGGATTAGTGTTATTGTTAGGGTTAGAGTTAGAGTTCAAGTGAGGGTGAGGGTGAGGGTTAGGGTGAGGTTTGGTTAGGGGTAGGATTAGGGTTAGGGTGAGGGTGAGGTTTATGGTTAGATTTAGGGTTATGGGGAGTGTTAGTTCGTGGGTTAGGGTTAGGTTTAGTGTTAGGGTTAAGGTTACGGTGATGTTTAGGTTGAGGTTAAGATTTAGGTTTAGGGTTAGGTTTATGATTAGGGTTAGGGTGAGGATGAGTGTGAGTGTTACGTTTAGGGTTAGGCCTCGGCTTAGGTTTAGGCTGAGGGTGAGTGTGGGCGTGAGGATTAGGGTTAGGGTGATGGTTAGGTTTAAGGTTAGGGTGACGGTTAAGATGAGGGTTAGGGTTAGGATTAGGGTTAGGGTGAGGGCTAGGGAGAGGGTGAGGGTTAGGGTAAGGGTTAGGCTTAGGCTTAGGGTTAGGCTGAGTTTGAGGTTGAGGGTGAGGATTAGGGTTAGGGTGATGTTTAGGTTTATGTTTAGGGTGAGGGTTAGGATAAGGTTTAGGGTTAGGGGGAGGTTTAGGGTGAGGATGATCGTAAGGGTAAAGGTGAGTTTTAGGCTGAGGGTGAGGGTTAAGATAAGGTTGTGGGTTAGGGTTCAGTTTAGGGTTAGGGGAAGGGTTAGGGTTAGGGTTAGGGTGAGGGCTACATTGAGGTTTAGGGTTAGGGTTAGTGTGAGGTTTAGGGTGAGGATGAGGGTTAGGGTTAGGGTGAGGGTGAGGGTTAGAATTAGGTTTAGGGTGAGGGCTAGGGTGAGGGTGAGGATTTGGGTTAGGGTCTGGTTTAGGATTATGTTGAGGGTTAGGGTTAGTGTGAGGGTTAGTGTTAGGGTTAGTTTTAGTGTTAGGGTGAGAATAAGTGTTAGGGTGAGGGATAGGTTTAGGGTGAGGTTTATGTTTAGGGTGAGGTTTATGGTTAGGTTTGTTGTTAGGGTTAGGGTTACTTTTTCAATGAGCGTGTCGGATAGGGTTATGGGGAGGGGAAGGCTTATTATTAGAGTTAGGGTTAGGGTGAGGCTGAGGGTGAGGGTTAGGTTTAGGGTTAGTGTTAGCTTTAGGGTTAGTGTGAGGGTTAGGGTTAGGCTTAGGCTTCGGCTTAGGCTTAGCCTTAGGCTGAGCATGAGGGTGAGAGTTAGGGTTAGGGTGAGGGTTAGAATAAGGTTTAGGGTTAGGATTAGTGTTAGGGTGAGGGCTAGGCTGAGGGTTAATGTGAGTGTTAGGTTTAGGGATAGGGTTAGGTTTAGGATTAGAGTTAGGTTGAGGGTGAGTGTGAGGGTTAGGGTTAGGGTTAGGCTTAGGGTTAGGTTGAGGGTAAGGGTTAGGGTTTGTGTTAGGGTGAGGGTGAGGCTGAGGATTAGGGTTTGGTTCAGATTTTGGGTTAGGGTTAGGGTTAGGTTTAAGGTGATGGTTAGGGTTAGGGTTAGGCTTAGGATTAGGGTTAGGCTGAGGGTGAGGGTGTGGGTTAGGGTTAGGTTTGGGTTAAGGTGAGGGTGAGGCTGTGGATTAGGTTTACGTTTAGGGTTAGGGTTAGGGTTATGTTTAGGCTTAGGGTTTGGGTTAGCGTGAGGTTTAGGTTTAGATATAGGGTTAGGCGGAGGGTTAGGGCAAGGGTTAGGAATAGGGTTATTGTTAGGGTTAGGGTGAGGGTGAGGGTTAGGTTGAGGTTTAGGTTTAGGGTTAGGGTTAGGGTTAGTGTGAGGGTTAGTGTTAGGGTTAGGGTTAGTGTTAGGGTGAGGGTAAGCGTTAGGGTGAGGGTTTTGTTTAGGGTGAGGTTTATGTTTAGGGTGAGGGTTATGGTTAGGTTTGTTGTTAGGGTTAGGGTTACTTTTTCAATGAGCGTGTCGGATAGGGTTATGGGGAGGGGAAGGCTTATTATTAGAGTTAGGGTTAGGGTGAGGCTGAGGGTGAGGGTTAGGTTTAGGGTTAGTGTTAGGTTTAGGGTTAGTGTGAGGTTTAGGGTTAGGCTTAGGCTTCGGCTTAGGCTTAGCCTTAGGCTGAGCATGAGGGTGAGGGTTAGGGTTAGGGTGAGGGTTAGAATAAGGTTTAGGGTTAGGATTAGTGTTAGGGTGAGGGCTAGGCTGAGGGTTAATGTGAGTGTTAGGTTTAGGGATAGGGTTAGGTTTAGGATTAGAGTTAGGTTGAGGGTGAGTGTGAGGGTTAGGGTTAGGGTTAGGCTTAGGGTTAGGGTGAGGGTTTGTTTTAGGGTGAGGGTGAGGCTGAGGATTAGGGTTTGGTTCAGATTTTGGGTTAGGGTTAGGGTTAGGTTTAAGGTGATGGTTAGGGTTAGGGTTAGGCTTAGGATTAGGGTTAGGCTGAGGGTGAGGGTGTGGGTTAGTGTTAGGTTTGGGTTAAGGTGAGGGTGAGGCTGTGGATTAGGTTTACGTTTAGGGTTAGGGTTAGGGTTATGTTTAGGCTTAGGGTTTGGGTTAGTGTGAGGTTTAGGTTTAGATATAGGGTTAGGTGGAGGGTTAGGGCAAGGGTTAGGAATAGGGTTATTGTTAGGGTTAGGGTGAGGGTGAGGTTTAGGTTGAGGTTTAGGTTTAGGGTTAGGGTTAGGGTTAGTGTGAGGTTTAGTGTTAGGGTTAGGGTTAGTGTTAGGGTGAGGGTAAGCGTTAGGGTGAGGGTTTTGTTTAGGGTGAGGGTTATGGTTAGGGTGAGGGTTAGGTTTAGCTTTAGGGTTATTGTTAGGGTTAGGTTTAGTGTTACAGTTACAATGAGTGTGAGTGTGAGGGTTAGGTTTAAGTTTAGGGTGATGTTTAGTGTTTGGGTTAGGGTTAGAGTGAGGGTTAGGGTGAGGGTGAGGTTTAGGGATAGAGTTAGGGTTAGGGTGAGGGTTAGATTGAGGTTTAATGTTCGGGTTAGTGTTATTGTTAGGGTTAGCGTGACAGTTGGGGGGGTTATTGTTAGCGTTAGCGTTAGGGTTAAGGTGTGGGTGAGGTTTAGTCTTAGAATTAGGGTTAGGGTGAGGCTGAGTGTGAGGGTTAGCTTTAGGGTTAGTGTTAGGGTTAGGGTGATGGTTAGGGTTATGGTTTGGATTAGCCTTATGTTTAGGCTGAGGGTGAGGGTGAGGGTTAGGTTTTGGGTGAGGGTTAGAGTTAGGGTTAGGGTAAGGTTTAGTGTTAGGTTTAGGGTTAGGATGATGGTGAGGTTTAGGGGTAGAGTTAGGATTAGGGTGAGGTTGAGTGTGAGTGTTAGGGTTAGGGTTAATGTTAGGCTTAGGTTTAGGCTGAGGGTGAGGGTGAGTTTTAGGGTTAAGTTTAGGATGAGGTTTAGGTTTAGGGTTAAGGTTAGAATTAGTGTTATGGTGAGATTAATTGTAGGGTTAGAGTTAGGGTCAGTGTTAAGGTTAGGGTTAGGGTGAGTGTTAGCGTTAGGCTTAGGCTTAGGCATAGTCCGAACATGAGGGTGAGGGTTAGGGTTAGGGTTAGGGTGATGGTTCGGGTTAGGGTTAGTGTTATTGATAGGGTTAGGGTTAGAGTTACGGTGAGGGTGAGGGTGAGGGTGCGGGTGAGGTTTAGGGTTAGGGTTCGGGTGGGGTTTACGGGTAGTGTTAGGGTTATGGTTACGGTGAGGGTTATGGTTAGGATTATGGTTAGGGTGAGGGCTAGGGTGAGGTTGAGGGTTAGGGTTAGGTTTAGGCTTAGGCTTAGGGTTAGTCTGAGGGTGAGGTTGAGGGTGAGGGATAGGGTTAGGGTAATGGTTAGGGTTACGGTTAGGGTGAGGGTAAGGATGAGGGTTAGTGTTAGGGTGAGGGTTAGAGTGAGGGTGATGGTAAGTGTAAAGGTGAGGATTAGGCTGAGGCTAGGGTTAAGATAAGGGTGAGGGTAAGTGTTAGGGTGAGGGTTAGGGTTAGGGTGAGTTTGATGGTTAGGGTGAGGGTTAGAGTTAGGGTTATGGTTATTGTTAGGGTTAGGATTAGGGTTAACCTTACAGTTAGTCTGAGTGTAAGGGTTAGGTTTAGGGTGAGGTTAGGTTAGGGTATTGGTTAGAATTTTGGTTAGGTTTAGGATTAGGGTTAGGGTGAATGCTAGGGTGAGGATGAGGGTTAGGGTTAGGGTTAGAGTTAGGGTTAGAATTATGGTTAGGGTGAGGGTGAGTGTGTGGGTTAGGGTTAGGTTTAGGGTTAGGCTTAGGGTTAGACTAAGGGTGAGATTAGGGGTGACTGTTAGGGCTAGGGTGAGGTTTAGGTTTAGGGTTAGGGTGAGGGGTAGGATGAGGATTAAGGTTAGGATTAGGGTTAGGGTGAAGACTAGGGTGAGGTTGAGGGTTAGGGTTAGGGTTACCGTGAGGGACAGGTTTGGGGTTAGAGTTAGGGTTAGGGTGAGGGATAGGGTGAGTTTAGGGTTAGGATTAGTGTTATGGTTAGGGTGAGGGTGAGGGCTAGTTTTAGGATGAGGGTTAGGTTTAGGGTGATGGTTAGGGTTAGGGTTACGGTGGGGTCAGGGTTAGGGTTAGGTTGAGGGTTAGAATTAGGTTTAGGGTTAGGTTGAGTGTTAGGGTTAGTATTAGGGTGAGGGTTTGGATGAGGGTTAAGGTTACAATTAGTTTTAAGGTGAGTCCTAGGGTGAGGGTGAGGGTTATTGTTAGGGTTAGGGTGAGGTTTAGGGTTAGGGTTAGGTTTAGGGTTACAGTGAGGGTGAGGGTTAGGGTTAGGGTTAGAGTTACACTGAGGGTGAGGGTAAGGATCAGGGTTAGGGTGAGGTTTAGGGTTTGGGTTATGGTTAGGGTAAGGGTGAGGTTTAGGGTTAGAGTTAGGGTTAGGGGGAGGGTTAGGGTGAGCGTTAGAGTTAGGGTTAGTGTTAGGGTTAGGGTTAGGGTGAGTGTTAGATTGAGGTTTAATGCTAGGGTTTGGGTTATGTTTAGGATTAGGTTGACTGTGAGGGTGAGTGTGAGGGTTAGGATTAGGTTGAGGTTTATGGTTAGGGTTACAGTGAGGGTGAAGTTTAGGGTAAGGGTGGGAGTTAGGGTTAGGGTCAGGGTGAAGTTGAGGGTTAGGATTAGGGTTAGGTTTAGAGTTACAGTGAGGGTGAGGGTGAGATTGAGGGTAAGGATCAGGGTTAGGGTGAGGTTTAGGGTTAGGGTTATGGTTAGGGTCAGGGTGAGATTCAGGGTTAGAATTAGAGTTAGGGGGAGGGTTAGGGTTAGTGTTAGGCTGAGTGTTAGATTGAGGTTTAATATTAGGGTTAGGGTTACGTTTAGGATTAGGTTTACGGTGAGGATGAGTGTGAGGGTTAGGGTTAGGGTTCGGCTTAGGCTTAGGGTTAGGCTGAGGATATGGTTGGGGATGAGGATTAGTTTTAGAAAGATGGTTAGGTTTATGGTTAGGTTAAAGGTTAGGATGAGGGTTAGGGTGAGGGCTTGGGTGAGGGTGAGTGTTAGGTTTAGGTTTAGGCTTAGGCTTAGGTTTAGGCTGAGGCTGAGGGTGAGGGTGAGGGTAGGCTTAGGGTGATGGTTGGGATTCCCGTTAGGGTGAGGGTTAGGATGAGGATTAGGGTTAGGGTGAGGGTTAGTGTGAGGGTGACGGTAAGGTTAAAAGTTATCGTTAGGCTGAGGGTGAGGGTTATGGTAAGTGTGTGGGTTAGGGTTAGGGTGAGGTTGAGGGTTAGGGTTAGCACGATGGTTAGGGTTAGTGTGAGGGTTAGTGTTAAGGTGAGTGTTAGTGTTAGGGTGAGGTTAAGTGTTAGGGTGAGGGTTAGTGTTAGGGTGAAGGTTATCCTTAGGATGAGGATTAGGGTTAGGGTTAGGGTTATTGTTAGGGTTAGGGTTAGGGTTACGGTTAAGTTGAGGGTGAGGGTGAGTTTGAGGTTTTGGGTTAGGATGAGGTTCAGGTTTAGGGTTAGGGTTAGAGTTAGGGTTAGGGTGATGGTTAGGGTTTGAGTTCGGTTTAGTGTTATTGTTGGGGTTAGGGTGAAGTTTAGGGTTAGTGTTAGGATTAGGCTTAGGCTTAGGCTTAGGCTGAGCATGAGGGTGAGGGTTAGGGTTAGGGTTAGGGTGGGGTTTAGGGTTAGGGTTAGGGTGAGGGTGAGGTTGAGGGTTAGATATAGGGTTAGGGGGAGGGTTAGGGTTAGTGTTAGAGTGAGGGTAAATGTTAGGGTGAGGGTTAGGAATAGGGTTAAGGTTATTCTTAGGGTTAGGTTTAGGGTTACGGTTACCTTGAGGGTGAGGATAAGGGTTAGGTTTAGGGTTAGGGTGAGGTTTAGGGTTTGGGTTAGTGTTAGAGTTAGGTTTAGGGTGAGGGTGTGTTTTAGGTTAGAGTTAGGGTTAGGGTAAGGGTTAGGGTGAGGGTTAGGGTTAGTGTTCCTTTTTAGGTTAGGGTTAGGGTGAGAGTTAAGGGGAGGGTTAGAGTTAGGGTTAGGATTAGGAATAGAGTTAGTGTGAGGGTGAGGGTTATGTTTAAGGTGAGTATTGGGGTTAGGGTTAGAGTGAGGGTTAGGGTGAGGGTTAGGCTTAGGCTTAGGGTTTGGTCATGGGCTATGGTGAGGGTGAGGGTTAGGGTTAGGGTTAGGGTGAGGCTTAGGTTGAGGGTTTGTCTTAGTGTTAGGGTGGGGGTTGGGGTTAGGTTTAAGTTTAATATTAGGTAGAGGGTGAGGTGACTGTGAGGTTAGGGTTAGGGTGAGGGTGAGGTTTAGGGTTAGAGTTAGCGTTAGGGTGAGGGTTAGTGTGAGGGTTAGGGTTAGGGTAAGTGTTACAGTTAGGGTTAGGGTGAGGGTGAGTGTGAGGGTCAGTGTTAGTCTTAGGCTTAGGCTTAGGCTTAGGCCGAGCATGAGGGTGAGGGTCAGGTTTAGGGTTAGCATTCGGGTTAGGGTGAGGGTTAGAGTGAATGTGATGGTTAAGTTAGCGTTAGGGTGAGGTTTAGGGTTAGGGTTAGGGTTATGGTGAGGGTGAGAGTTAGGGTTAGGGTTAGGGTTAAGGTGAGGGTGAGGGTTAGGATTAGGGAAAGGGTTAGAGTTACAGTGAGGGTGAAGATGAGGGTGAAGGTTAGGATCAGGGTTAGGGTGAGGTTAAGGGTTAGGTTATGGTTAGGGTTATGGTTAGGGTGAGGGTGTTGTTTAGGGTTAGATTTATGGTTAGGGGGTGGGTTAGGGTGAGGGTTAGGTTTAGGGTTAGTGTTAGGGTTAGGGTTAGGGTGAGGGTCAGGTTGAGGTATAATGCTAGGATTAGTGTTAGGTTTAGGATTAGGTTTACAGTGAGGGTGAGTGTGAGGGTTAGGGTTAGGGTTCGGCTTAGGCTTAGGGTTAGGCTGAGGGTATGGGTGGGGATGAGGATTAGGTTTAGAAAGATGGTTAGGGTTATGGTAAGGTTAAGGGTTCGGATGAGGGTTAGGGTTAGGATTAGGGTTAGGGTGAGTGTGAGTGTTTGGGTTAGGGTTAGGCTTAGGCTTAGTGTTAGGTTGAGGGTGAGGATGACGGTGAGGGTTAGGATTAGGGTGATGGTTGGGGTTACCGTTGGGTGCGGGTTAGGATGAGGATTAGGGTTAGGCTGAGGGTTAGGTTGAGGCTGAAGTTAAGGGTAAAGGATGAGGGTTAGGCTGAGGGTGAGGGTTAGGGTAAGGGTGAGGGTTAGGGTTAGGGTGAGGGTGAGGGTTAGACTGAGGATTAGTGTTAGGGTTAGTGTGAGGTTTAGGGTGAGGATAAGGGTTAGCATTAGGTTGAGGGCTAGTTTGAGCGTGAGGGTTAGGGTTAGGGTGAGGTTAAGGTTTAGGTTGAGGGTTAGGGTTAGTGTGAGAGTTAGAGTTAGGGTCAGGGTTTGTGTTAAGATGAGGGTAAGTGTTAGTGTGAGGGTTAGGTTTAGGGTGAAATTTATGGTTAGGATGAGGGTTAGGGTTAGGGTTAGGGTTATTGTTAGGTTTAGGGTGACGGTTACGGTTACAGTGAGGGTGTGGTTGAGGGTGAGGGTTAGGGTTAGATTGAGGCTTAGGTTTAGGGTTAGGGTTAGAGTTAGGTTTAGGGTGAGGGTGAGGTTTAGAGTTAGGGTTTGTGTTAGTGTTGGGGTTATAGTGAGGGTTAGGGTTAGTGTTAAGATTAGGCTTAGGCTTAGGCTGAGCATGAGGGTGAGGGTTAGGGTCAGGGTTAGGGTGGGGTTTAGGGTTAGGGTTAGGGTGAGGGTGAGGTTGAGGTTGAGGGTTAGGTATAGGTTGAGGGGGAGGGTTAGGGTGAGGGTTCTGTTTAGGGTTATTGTTAGGGTTAGGGTTAGGTTTAGGTCTTCGATTAGTGTGAGGGTTAGTGTTAGGTTTAGTGTTACAGTTAGGGTGAGGGTAAGTGATAGTGTGATGGTTTGGGTTAGTGTGAGGGTTATGGTTAGGGTGAGGGTTTGGAATAGGGTTAGGGTTACTGTTAGGGTTAGGTTTAGGGTTAGGGTTAAAGTGAGGGTGAGGATGAGGGTTAAGGTTAGGGTAAGGGTGAGGTTTAGGGTTTGGCTTAGGGTTAGAGTAAGGGTTAGGGTTATGGTTAGGTTGAGGGTGAGGGTTAGGGTGAGAGTTAGGGGGAGGGTTAGGGTTAGGGTGAGGGTTAGGGTTAGTGTAAGTGTGAGGGTTAGGATGAGGGTTAGGGTTAGGATTAGGGTTAGGGTGAGGGCTAGGGTGAGGGTGAGGTTTACGGTTAGGGTTAGTGTGAGGTTTAGGTTTAGGGTGAGGGTAAGTGTGTGTTAGGGATAGGTTTAGGGTTAGGCTTAAGGTTAGGCTGAGGGTGGGGGTGAGCTTGAGGGTTAGGGTTAGGGTGATGGTTAGGGTTATCTTAGGGTGAGGTTTAGTGTTAGTGTTAGGGTTAGAGTTAGGGTTAGGGTGAGGTTGAGGTTTAGGAGTAGGTTTAGGGTTAGGGTGAGGTTTAGGATTAGGATTAGGGTTAGGGTGAAGGCTAGGGTGAGGGTTACGGTGAGGGTTAGGTTTAGGGGTACTGTTAAGTTTACGGGTAGGTTTAGGGTTAGGGTGAGGGTTAGGGTGAGGGTTCGGGTGAGTGTGATGGTAAGCCTAAAGGTGAGGATTAGGCTGAGGCTGAGGGTTAAGATAAGGGTGAGTGTAAGTGTTAGGGTGAGGGTTAGGGTTAGGGTGAGTGTTATGGTTAGGGTGAGGGTTAGATTTAGGGTTATGGTTATTATTAGGGTTAGGGTTAGGTTTACCCTTACAATGAGGGTGAGGGATAGGGTTAGGTTTAGGGTGAGGTTTAGGGCTAGGGTTATGGTTAGAGTTTGGGTTAGGGTTAGGATTAGGGTTAGGGTGAAGGCTAGGGTGAGGGTGAGGGTTAGGGTTAGGGTTAGGGTTTGGGTTAGGATTAGGGTTAGGGTGAGGGTGATTGTGTGGGTTCGGGTTAGGTTTAGGGTTAGGCTTAGGGTTAGGCTAAGGGTGAGGTTGATGGTGAGGTTTAGGGTTAGGGTGAGGGTTAGGTTTAGGGTTAGATTGAGGGTGAGTGTGTTGGTTAGGGTTAGGTTTAGGATTAGGCTTAGGGTTAGACTAAGTGTGAGGTTAAGGTGACGGTTAGGGTTAGGGTTAGGGTTAGGTTTAGGGTGAGGGTGAGGGTTAGGATGAGGGTTAAGGTTAGGATTAGGGTTAGGTTGAAGGCTAGGGTGACGGTGATGTTTAGGGTTAGGGTTACGGTTAAGGTAAGGGTCAGGATTAGGGTTAGAGTTATGGTTAGGTTGAGGGATAGGGTGAGGTTTAGGGTTAGGATTAATGTTAGGGTTAGGGTGACGGTGAGGGTTAGGGTTAGGATGTGTGTTAGGTTTAGGGTGAGTGTTAGGGTTAGGGTTACGTTGGTGTCTGGGTTAGTGTTAGGTTGAGGGTTAGAATTAGGTTTAGGCTTAGGTTGAGGGTTAGGTTTAGGGTTAGGGTGAGGTTTAGGGTTAGATATAGGGTTAGGGGAGGGTTAGGGTAAGGGTTAGTAATAGGGTTAGTGTTAGGGATTGGGTGAGGTTGAGGGTTAGGTTGAGGTTTATGGTTAGGGTTAGTGTGAGGGTTAGTGTTAGGGTGAGGGTAAGTGTTAGGGTGAGGGTTTGGGTTAGGGTGAGGGTTATGGTTAGGGTGAGGGTTAGCACTAGCTTTAGGGTTATTTTTAGGGTTAGGTTTAGGTTACGGTTACTGTGAGGGTGAGTGTGAGGGTTAGGGCTAAGGTTAGGGTGAGATTTAGTGTTTGGATTAGGGTTAGAGTTAGGGTTAGTTTGAGTCTGAGAGCTAGCGTTAGGGTTAGGGTTAGTGTTAGAGTTATGGTTAGGGTGAGGGTTAGGGTGAGGGTGAGGGTTAGGCTTAGGGTTAGGATTAGGATTAGGGTAACGTTTAGGGTGAGTGTGAGGTTTAGGGTTCGGGTTAGGGTGAGGGTAAGTGTTAGGGTGAGGGTTAGGTTTAGGGTGAAGGATATGGTTAGGATGAGGGTTAGGGTTAGGATTATTGTTATTGTAAGGTTTAGGGCTAGGGTTATGGTTACGGTGAGGGTGAGGGTTAGGATTAGGGTTAAGGTGAGGTTGAGGTTTAGGTTTAGGGTTAGATTTAGGGTTAGGGTGAGGGATAGGATGAGTGTTAGGGTTAGGGTTAGGGTGAGAGTTAGGTGGAGGTTAAGGATTAGGGATAGGGTTAGGATTAGTGTTAGGGTGAGGGTGAGTGTGTATGTTAGGGTTAATTTTAGGGTTAGGCTTAGGGTTAGGCTGAGGGTGAGGTTGAGGGTGAGGGTTAGGGTTAAGATGAGGGTTAGGTTTAGGGTTAGGGGGAGGGTTAGGATGAGGGTTAGGATTAGGATTAGGGTTAGGTTGAGGGCTATGGTGAGGGTGAGGGTGAGGTTTAGGGTTAGGGTTAGGGTGAGGGTGAGATTTAGGTTTAGATTTTGTTTTAGGTTGAGGCTGAGGGTGAGTGTTATGGTTAGGGTTTGTGTTAGGGTTAGGGTTAAGGTGAGGGTTAGGGTGAGGGTGAGTGTTAGGGTTAGGGTTAGGATTAGGATTAGGGTAATAGGGTGAGTGTGAGTGTTTTGGTTAGGGTTAGTTTTAGGCTTAGGGTTAGGTTGAGTGTGAGGGTGAGGATGAGGGTTAGGGTAAGGGTGAGGGTTAGGGTTAGGTTTAGGGTTAGGGTGAGAGTTTGGGTTCAGGGTCAGTTTAGGTTTAGGATGAGAGTTAGGGTTACAGTTTCGGTCAGCGTGAGGGTTAGGGTTAGGTTGAGGGTTAGGGTTAGGGTGAGGGTTAGGGTGAGTTTAGGATGAGGATTAGGGTTAGGATTAGGGTTAGGGTGAGGGCTAGGGTGAGGATAAGGTTTAGTGTTAGTGGTAGTGTGAGGTTTAGGTTTAGAGTTAGGGTTAGGGTGAGGTTTTGGATGAGGGTTAGGGTAATGATGAGGGTCAGGTTTAGGGTGAGGGTGAAGGTTAGGGCTACGATTAGGGTTAGGTTGAGGGTGAGTGTTAGTATTAGGGTTAGGGTTAGGTTTAGGGTTAGGTTTAGGGTTACCATTAGTGTTATTGTTAAGGTTATGGTTAGAGACGGTGAGGGTGAGGGTCAGGGTCAGGGTGAGGTTTAGAGTTAGGGTGAGGTTTAGGGTTAGGGTTAGGGTGAGGGTGAGGTTTAGCGTTAGATTTAGAGTTAGGGGGAGGGTTAGTTCGTGGGTTAGTGTTAGGTTTAGTGTTAAGGTAAAGGTTAGGTTGAGGTAAAAGGTTAGGGTTAGGATTGGTTAGGGTGAGGGTGAGTGTGAGGTTTAGTGTTAGGGTTAGGCTTAGGCTTAGGGTGAGGCTGAGGGTGAGGGTGGGGCTGAGGATTAGGGTTAAGTTGATGGTTAGGGTTTGGGTTACAGTGAGCGTTAGGGTTTGGGTTAGTGTTAGAGTTAGGTTTAAGGTGAGGTTGAGGTTTATGGTTAGAGTTACGGTTAGGGTGAGGGTTAGGTTCAGGGTTAAGTTTAGGATTATTTTTAGGGTTATGTTTAGGGTGAGATTTAGGGGGAGGGTTAGGGTTAGGGATAGGGTTAGGATTAGGGTTACAGTGAGGGTGAGAGTGTATGTTTGGTTTAGGTTTAGGTTTAGGCTTTAGGTTAGGCTGAGGTTGAGGTTGAGGTTGAGGGTTAGGGTTAGGTGAGGGTTAAGGGGAGGGGGAGGTTTAGGGTTAGAGTTGGGGTTAGGGTGAGGGTGAGCGTGAGATTTAGGGTTAGTGTTAGAATTAGGGTTAAGGTGAGGGTTAGGGTGAGTGTCCTATTTCCGGTTAGGGTTAGGATTAGGATTAGGATTAGGTTTAGGGTGAGTGTGAGGATTAGGTTTAGGGTTAGGCTTAGGCTTAAGCTTAGGCTGAGGGTGAGGGTGAGGGTGAGCGTTAGGGTTAGGGTGAGGGTTAGGTTTAGGGTTAGGGTGTGAGTTAGGGTTCTGGTTAAGTTTAGGGTTAGTGTGAGGGTTAGGGTAAGGGTTAGGGTGAGGTTTAGGGTTAGGGTTCGGTTGAACGTTAGGGTTAGTGTTAGGGTTAGGGTGATGATGAGGGTTAGGTTTAGTATTAGGTTAGGGTGAGGGTGTGTGCTAAGATCAGGATTAGGGTTGTGGTTATTGTTAGGTTTATGGTTAGGATTAGTGTTATTGTTAGGGTTAGAATTAGAGTTAAGGTGAGGGTGATGGTCAGGGTTAGGTTTAGGTTGAGGTTGAGGTTTAGGTTTAGGGGTAGGATTAGGGTTAGGTTGAGGGTGAGGTTTATGGTTAAATTTAGGGTTAGGGGGAGGGTTAGTTCTTAGATTAAGGTTAGGGTTAGTGTTAGGGTTAAGGTTAGGGTGAGGATTAGGTTGAGGTTACGGGATAGAAGTAGGGGTAGGGTTAGGATTAGGGTTAGGGTGGGGGTGACTGTGAGGGTTAGGGTTAGGGTTAGGATTATGCTTAGGGTTAGGCTGAGGGTGAGGGTGAGAGTGAGGGTTAGGTTTAGGGTGAGGGTTAGGTTTAGGTTTAGGGTGAGGTTTAGTGTTAGGTTTAGGATTAGGTTCAGGGTGAGGTTTAGGGTTAGAGTTAGGTTTAGGGTGAGGGTGAGTGTGAGGGTTAGGGTTAGGGTTAATGTTCGGCTTAAGTTTAGGCTGAGGGTGAGGGTGAGTGTTAGGGTTATGTTAAGGATGAGGTTTAGGGTTAGGGTTAGGGTTAGAATTAGTGTTAGGGTGAGAGTGAGGTTTAGGGATAGAGTTAGGGTTAGTGTTAGGGTTAGGGCTAGGGTGAGGGTTAGGGTTAGGCTTAGGCTTAGTCCGAGCATGAGGGTGAGGGTTAGGGTTAGGGTTATGGTGATGGTTTGTGTTAGGGTTAGAGTTACCGTGAAGGTGGGGGTGCGGGTCACAGTTAGGGTTAGGGTTAGGGTGGGGTTTATGGGAAGGGTTAGGGTGAGGGTTAGGGTGAGGGTTCGGGTGAGTGTGATGGTAAGCCTAAAGGTGAGGTTTAGGCTGAGGCTGAGGGTTAAGATAAGGGTGAGTGTGATAGGGTGAGGGTTATGGTTAGGGTGAGTGTTATGGTTAGGGTAAGGGTTAGAGTTAGGGTTACGGTTATTGTTAGGTTTAGGGTGAGGTTTAGGGATAGAGTTAGGGTTAGGGGGAGGGTTAGGGTGAGCGTTAGACTTAGGGTTAGTATTAGGGTTAGGGTTAGGGTGAGTGTTAGTTTGAGGTTTAATGTTAGGTTTTGGTTTATGTTTAGGATTAGGTTCACGGTGAGGGTGAGTGTGAGGGTTAGGGTGAGGGTGAGGGTTAGATTGAGGATTAGTGTTAGGGTTAGTGTGAGCTTTAGGGTGAGGATGAGGGTTAGGGTTAGGTTGTGGGCTAGGTTGAGGGTGAGGGTTAGGATTAGGGTGAGGTTTAGGGTTAGGGTTATGCTTAGGGTTAGTGTGAGGGTTAGTGTTAGGGGGGGGGTTAGTGTTAGGATGAGGGTAAGTGTTAGGGTGAGGGTTAAGTTTAGGGTAAAGGTTATGGTTAGGATGAGGGTTAGGGTTCCGGTTCGGGTTATTTTTAGGGTTAGGGATAGGGTTACGGTTACGGTGAGGGTAAGAGTGAGGGTTAGTTTTAGGATGAGGTTTAGGTTTAGTGTTAGGGTTAGTGTAAGGGTTAGGGTGAGGGTGAGGTTTAGGGTTGGAGTTAGGTTTAGTGTTATTGTTGGGGTTAGGGTGAGTTTTAGGGTTAGTGTTAGACTTAGGCTTAGGCTTAGGCTTAGGCTGAGCATGAGAGTGAGGGTTAGGGTCAGGGTTAGTGTGCGGTTTAGGGTTAGGGTTAGGGTGAGTGTGAGGTTGAGGGTTAGATATAGGGTTAAGGGGAGGGTTATTGTGTTGGTTAGGGTTAGTGTTAGGGTGAGGGTAAGTGTTAGGATGAGGGTTAGGAATAGGGTTAAGGTTATTCTTAGGGTTAGGTTTAGGGTTACGGTTATGGTGAGGGTGAGGTTGAGGGTTAGGGTTAGGGTTGGGGTGAGGTTTAGGGTTTGGCTTAGTGTTAGAGTTAAGTTTAGGGTGAGGGTGAGGTTTAGGTTAGAGTTAGGGTTAGGGTGAGGGTTAGGTTGAGGGTTAGGGTTAGTGTTCGTGTTAAGGTTAAGGTTAGGGTGAGAGTTCAGGGGAGGGTTAGGGTTAGGGTTAGGGTTAGGATTAGAGTAAGGGTGAGGGTGAGGTTTATGTTTAAGGTGAGTGTTGAGGTTAGCGTTATTGTGAGGGTTAGCGTGAAGTTTAGGCTTAGGCTTAGGGTTTGGTTATGGGCTATGGTGAGGGTGAGGGTTAGGTTTAGGGTGAGGGTAAGGGTGAGGGTTAGTCTTAGTGTTAGCAATAGGGTTGGTGTTAGGGTTAGGTTTAATATTAGGCAGAGGGTGAAGGTGAGGGTGAGGGTTAGGGGTAATTTTAGGGTTAGGGTGAGGTTTAGAGTTAGAAGTAGGGTTAGGGTGAGGGCTAGAGTGAGGGTGAGGTTTAGGGTTAGGGTTGGGGTGAGGTTTAGGGTTAGGGTTAGGGTTAGAGTTAAGGTTAGGGTGAGGCTGATTTTGAGGGTTAGGGTTAGGGTTAGTGTTAGATTTAGGGATAGGTTGAGGGCTAGGGTGAGGGTGAGGGTTACACTTACCCTTATGATTATTATTAGGGTAAAGGTTAGGGTGAGTGTGAAGGTTAGGATTAGGGTTAGGGTTAGGGTTAGTTTGAGGGTGAGGTTGAGGTTGAGGGTTTGGGTTAGGGTGAGGTTTAGGGTTAGGGTAAGGGTGAGAGTTAGGGTTCTGGTTAAGTTTAAGATTAGGGTGAGGGTTAGGGTTAGGGTTACGGTGAGCATGAGGGTTAGGGTTAGGTTGAGGGTGAGGGTTAGTGTTAGGGTTAGGGGGTGGGTTAGTGTTAGGTTTAGGGTGAGGGTTAAGAGGAGAATTAGGGTTACCATTATGGTTAGGGTGAGGGCTAGGTTGAGGTTGAGGGTTAGGGTTTGTGTTAGGGTGAGCTTTAGGGTTAGTGTTAGGTTTAGTGTGAGGGTTTGGTTGAGGGTTAAGGTTAAGTTGAGGGTGAGGTTTTGGGTTAGGGTTAGGGTTAGGATTAGGGTTATTGTTAGGGTTAGGGTTCAGGTTATGGTTATGATTAAGGTGCGGGTGAAGGGTAGGATTAGGGTAAGGGTTAGGATGAGGTTTAGGTTTAGAGTTAGGGTTAGGGTGAGAGTAAGGTTTAGGGTTAGATTTTGGGTTAGTGTTAGGGTTAGCGTTAGGGTGATGGTTAGGGTTAGGGTTCGGCTTAGGCTTAGGCCGAGCATGAGGGTGAGGGTTAGGTTTAGGGTGAGGGTTACAATGATGTTTAGGGTTAGGATTAGGGTTAGGGTGAGGGCTAGGGTGAGGGTTATGGTGGGCGTTAGGGTTAGGGATAAGGTTAGGTTTAGGATTAGGTTTAGGGTGAGGGTTAGGTTTAGGGTTTTGGTTAGGGTGAGGGTGAGGCTGAGGATTATGGTTAGGTTTAGGGTTAGGGTTAGATTTAGGGTTAGGTTTAGGTTTATGGTTAGGGTTAAGGTGAGGTTTAGGGTTAGGGTTAGGGTTAGGATAAGGCTTCAGGTTAGGCTGAGGTTGACAGTGGGGGTGAGGATTCGGGTTAGATTTAGGGTTAGTGTTATTGTTAGTGTTATGGTTAGGGTTAAGTTTGTTGTGAGGATGTGGCTGATGGTGAGGTTTATGGTTAGGTTTAAGGTTAAGGTTAGGGTTAGGGTGAGGCTTAGGGTTAGGCTCATGGTGATGGTGGGGGTGAGGATTAGGGTTAGGGTTAGTGTTAGGGTTATTGTTAGTGTTATGGTTAGGGTTAAGTTTGGTGTGAGGGTGAGGCTGAGGGTGACGATTATGGTTAGGGTTAGGGTTTGGGTTAGAGTTAGGGTTATTGTTAGGTATAGGGTTAGAGTTACAGTGAGGTTGAGGGTGAGTGTGAGGGATAGGGTTACAGTGAGTTTTAGGGTGAGGTTTAGGGTTAGGGTTAGGGTTAGGGTGAGGGTGAGGTTAAGGGTTAGACTTAGGGTTAGGGGGAGGGTTAGGCTGAGGTTTAGGGCTAGGGTTAGTGTTAGGGTTAGGGTGAGGTTTAGGGTTAGGGTTAGGGTTAGGGTGAGGGTGAAGTTTTTAGTGTTAGGCTTAGGGTTAGAGATAGGGTAAGGGTGAGGGTGAGATTTAGGGGTAGAGTTAGGATTTGGGTGAGGGTTAGGTTGAGGGTTAGGGTTAGGGTGAGGGTTAAGCTGGGGGTGACGGTAAGGGTAAAGTTGAGGGTTAGGCCTAGGGTGAGGGTTACAGTAGGGTGAGGGTTCGGTTATGGGTGGGCGTTAGGGTTAGGGTGAGTGTCAGGGTGAGGGTTAGATTGAGGATTAGTGTTAGTGTTAGTGTGAGGTTTAGGGTGAGGATGAGGGTTAGGGTTAGGGTGAGGGCTAGGGTGAGGGTGAGGATTAGGGTTAGTGTTAGGGTGAGGTTAGGGTTAGTTTGAGGGTTATGGTTAGGGTCAGGGTTAGGGTTAGGGTTAGTTTTAGTGTTAGTGTTAGGGTTAGGGTTATGTTAAGGTTAGGGTTACGGTTATTGTTAGGGTTAAGGTTAGGATGAGGTTTAGGTTTAGAGTTAGGGTTAGTGTGAGGGTGAGGTTTGGGGTTAGAGTTAGGGTTAGTGTTAGGGTTAGGGTTAGGGTGAGAGTTAGGTTTAGGGTTAGGCTTAGGCTTTGGTTTTGGTTTAGTTAGGCCCAGCATGTGGATGAGGGATAGGGTTAGGGTTAGGGTGAGGGTTAAGGTTAGGGTTAGAGTGAGGATTAGGATGAGGTTTAGGGTTAGGATCAGGGTTAGGCTGAGGGTTAGGGTGAGGGTTAGGATTAGGGATAGTGTTAGGTTTAGGATTAGGTTTAGGGTGAGAGTGAATATGCAGGTTAGAATTAGGGTTAGGGTGAGGCTTAGGGTTAGGGTGAAGGTTAGGGTTAGGGTTTGGTTAGGGTGAGGATGGGCTGAGGATTAGGGTTAGGTTTAGGTTTAGGGTTAGTGTTAGTGTTAGTGTTAGGCTTAGGGTTACAGTGAGGGTTAGGCTTAGGGTTAAGTTTATTGTTACAGTTAGGGTTAGGGTTACAGTTACAGTGAGGGTGCGGTGAGGGTTAGCATTAGGATTATGGTGAGATTTAGTGTTAGGGTTAGGGTTAGAGTTAGGGTTAAGGTGAGGGTGAAGTTTAGGGGTAGAGTCAGGGTTAGGGTGAGGGTTAGGGTGAGGGTTAGTGTTAGGGTGAGGGTTAGTGTGGGGGTGACGGTACGGGTAAACGTGAGGGTTAGGCTGAGGGTGGGGGTTATCCTAAGGGTGAGGGTTAGGGTTAGGGTGAGAGTTAGGGTTAGAGGTAGGGTGAGGATGAGGGTTAGATTGAGGATTAGTGTTAATGTTAGTGTGAGGTTTAGGTTGAGGATGATTGTTAGGGTTAGGGTGAGGGCTAGGGTGAGGGTGAGGTTTAGGGTTAGGTTTAGGGTAAGGTTTAGGGTTTGGGTGATGGTTAGGGTTAGTGTGAGTGTTAATCTTAGGGTTAGGGTGAGGGTTAGGATGAGGTTTATGGTTAGGATTAGGGTTAGAGTGAGGGCTAGGATGAGGCTTAGGGTGAGGGTTAGGGTAAGGTATAGGGTTATGTTTAGGATTAGGGTTAGGGTGAAGGTGAGTGTGAGGGTTAGGGTTAGGGTGAGGGTGAGGGTTAGGGTTAGGGTTGCAGTGAGGGTTCGGCTTAGGGGTAGGGTTAAGCTTAGGGTCAGGCTGAGGGTGAGGGTGGGGGTGAGGATTAGGTTTCGGTTAGGGTTAGGTTTAGGGTTATTGTTAGTGTTATGGTTAGGGTTAATTTGCGGTGAGGGTGAGGCTGAGGGTGAGGGTTATGGTTGGGTTAGGTTTAGTGTTAGGTTTAGTCGTAATGTTAGGTTTAGGGTTAGAGTTACGGTGAGGTTGAGGTGAGGGTGAGGGTTAGGGTAAGGGTGAGGTTTAGGGTGAGGTTTAGGGTGAGTGTTAGGGTTAGGGTTAGGGTGAGTGTAAGTGTTAGGTTGAAGGTTAGGCTTAGGTTTAGGGTTAGGATGAGGGTGAGGGTGGGGGTGAGGATTAGGGTAAGGGTGATGGTTCGGGTTAGTGTTAGTGTTATTGTTAGGGTTAGGTTTAGAGTTCCTGTGAGGGTGAGGGTGCCGGTGAGGGTTAGGGTTACGGTTTGTGTGGGGTTTAGGGTTAGGGTTAGGGTTAGTGTTAGTTTGAGGGTGAGGTTTAGGTTTAGATATATGGTTCAGGAGAGGGTTAGGTATAGGGTTAGTGTTAGGGTGAGGATTAGTATTAGGGTCAGGGTAAGTGTTAGGGTGAGGGTTTGGGTTAGTGTGAAGGTTATATTTAGGGTTAGGGTGAGGTTTAGGTTTTGGGTTAGAGTTAGGTTTAGGGTGAATGGTAGGTTGAGGGTTAGGGTTATGGTTAATGTTAGGATTAAGTTTATGTTGAGAGTCAGGGGGAGGTTTAGGGTTAGGGTTAGGTTTCGATTAGGGTTAGGGTGAAGGTGAGTGTGTGTGTTAGGGTTAGGTTTAGGGTTAGGCTTAGTTTTAGGCTCAGGGTGAGGTTGAGGATGAGGGTTAGGGTTAGGGTGAGGGTTAGGCTTCGGGTTAAGTTTAGGGTTAGGGTGAGGGTTAGGGTAAAGGTTATGGTGAGGGTGAGGGTTAGGGTTAGGTTGAAGGTTATGTTTAGCGTGAGGGTGAGGGTGAGGGTTAGCATTAGGGTTAACGTGAGAGTTAGGATGAGGGTTAGTTTTAGGATTAGGGTTAGAGTGAGGGCTATTGTGTGTGTGAGGTTTAGGGTCAGGGTTAGGGTGAGGTTTAGGGTTACCGTAAGGGTTAGGGTTAGGGTGAGGGTGAGGTTTAGGGTTAGAGTTAGTGTTTGGGTGAGGCTGAAGGTGAGGATTAGGGTTAGGGTTAGTTTTAGATTTAGGGTTAGGATGAGGGTTAGGGTTAGGCTTAGGGTAAGGCTTAGGGTTAGGATTAGGATTAGGATAAGGTTTCAGGTAAGTCTGAGGGTTTGGGTTAGGTTTAGGGTTAGGCTTTGTGTTAGGCTGAGGGTGAGGGTGAGTGTGAGAGTTAGGGTTAGGGCGAGAGTTAGGGTTAGGGTTAGAGTGAGTGTTAGGGTTAGGTTGAGGGTTAGGCATAGGGTTATGGTGAGGGTTAGGGTTAGGTTTAGGGTGATGGTTAAGATGGGGATTAGCGTTAGGATTAGAGTTAAGGTGAGGGCTAGGGTGAGGGTGAGGGTTAGGGTTAGGGTTAGGGTGAGGTTTAGAGTTAGGGTTAGGGATAGCGTGAGGGTTAGGATGAGAGTTAGGTTTACGGTGACATGAGGGTTAGGGTTAGGGTGGGGCTTAGGCTTAGGGTTAGGCTGAGGGTGAGGGTGGGGTGAGGATTAGGGTTAGTGTGATGGTTAGGATTAGGGTTAGGATGAGGGCTAGTGTGATGGTGAGGTTTAGGGTAAGGCTTAGGATTAGGCTTAGGTTTAGGCTGAGTGTGCGATTGAGGGTGAGGTTTAGGGTTAGGGTGATGTTTAGGTTTAAGTTTAGGGTGAGGGTTAGGATGAGTTTTAGTGTTAGGGTGAGCGTAAGGGTGAGGATGATGGTAAGGGTAAAAGTGAACTTTAAGCTGAGGGTTAGGGTTAAGATAAGGCTGAGGGTTAGGATTAGGTTTAGGGTTAGGGTAAGGGTTAGGGTTAGGGTTAGGGTGAGGGTTAGATTGAGTATTAGGGTTAGGGTTAGTGTGAGGTTTAGGGTGAGCATGAGGGTCTGGTTTAGGTTGAGGGTGAGGGTTAGAATTAGGTTTAGGGTGAGGGCTAGGGTGAGGGTGAGGGTTAGGGTTAGGGTGAGGTTTAGGAGTAGGGTGAATGTTAGGGTTAGTTTGAGGCTTAGTGTTAGGGTTAGGGTTAGTGTTAGTGTGAGTGTAAGTTCTAGGGTGAGGATTACGGTTAGGGTGAGGGTTACGGTTAGGGTGAGGGTTAGGGTTAGGGTTAATGTAATTGTTAGAGTTAGGGTTAGGTTTAAGGTTACGGTGAGAGTGAGGGTGATGGTTAGGTTTAGGGTTAGGGTGAGGTTTAGTGTTAGGGTTAGGGTTAGAGTTAGGGTTAGGTGAGGGTGAGGTTTAGGGGTAGATTTAGGGTTAGGGTGAGGGATAGGGTGAGGGTGAAGTTTATGGTTAGTGTAGGGTTAGGGTTAGTGTTAGGGTGAAGGTAAGAGTTAGGGTGAGGGTTAGGGTGAGGTTTAGGGTGAGGGTTAGCCTTATGGATAGTGTTAGGTTTAGGATTAGGGTTAGGGTGAGGGTGAGTGTGAGGTTTAGTGTTAGGGTTAAGCTTAGGGTTTCATTGAGGGTGAGGGTGAGGCTAAGGATTAGGGTTAGGTTGAGGGTTAGGGTTAGGATTATGGTGATGATTAGAGTTAGGGTTAGGCTTAGGCTGAGGGTGAGGGTGATGGTGGGGGTGCAGAATAGGGTTAGGGTTAGGGTTAGGTTTATTGTTCGTGTTATGGTTAGGGTTAAGTTTGCTGTGAAGTTGAAGCTGAGGGTGAGGTTTATGTTTAGGGTTAGGGTTATGGTTAGTGATATTGTTAGGGTTAGGGTTAGCGTTCCGATGAGGTTGAGGGGGAGGGGAGGTTTAGGGTTAGGGGGAGGATAAGGGTGAGATTTAGGGTTAGAGTTAGTGTTAGGGTTAGGGTGAGGGTGAGGGTTAGGTTGAGGTTTAGGGATAGGGTTAGGTTTAGGATTAGGGTTAGGGTGAGGATGAGTATGTGGGTTAGGATGAGGGATAGGCTTAGGCTTAGGGTAAGGATGAGGTTGAGTGTGGGGGTGAGGATTAGGGTTAGGGTGATGGTTCGGGTTAGGCTTAGTGGTATTGTTAGGGTTAGGATTAGAGTTCCGGTGATGGGGAGGGTGTGGGTGAGGGTTAGGGTTAGGGTTAGTGTGGGGTTTACGGTAAGGGTTAGGGTAAGGGTTTGGGTGAGGGTGAGATATTGGTTTGGGGGGGTTAGTGTTAGGGTTAGGGTGAGGGTGAGGATTAGGTTGAGGTTTTGGGTTAGGGTTATGGTTAGTTGGAGGGTTAGTGTTAGGGTTATGGTTAGTGTTAGGGTGAGGGTTATGGTTAGTGTGCGGGTTAGGATTAGGGTTATGGTTTTTGTTAGGTTTAGGGTTAGGGTTAGGCTTAGGGTTAGGCTGAGGGTGATGTTGAAGGTGAGGGTTACTGTTCGGATGAGGGTTAGAGTTAGGTTTAGGGTGATGGTTAGGGTTAGTGTTAGGGTTAGGGTGAGTGTTAGGTTGAGGGTAAATGTTAGGTTGAGGCTTATGGTAAGGATGAGGGTTAGGGTTAGGGTTAGGGATACTGTTAGATTTAGGTTTAGTGTTAGAGTTAGGGTTAGGGTGAGAGTGAGGTTTAGGGTTAGAGTTAGGCTTAGTGTTAGGGTTAGGGTTAGGGTGAAGTTTAGGGTTAGGACTTGGCTTAGGCTTAGGCTTAGGCTTAAGCCGAGCTTGAGGGTGAGGGTTAGGGTCAGGGTCAGGGTGAGGGTGAGGGTTAGGTTTAGGGTTAGGGTGAGGTTAAGTATGATGTTTAGGGTTAGGATTAGGGTTAGGGTGAGGGCTAGCGTGAGGCTTAGGGTGAGGGTTAGGGTAAGGTATAGGTTGACATTTAGGATTAGGGTTAGGGTGAGGGTGAGTGTGTGGGTTAGGGTTAGGTATAGGGTGAGGTTAGGTTTAGGGTTAGGGTTAGGGTTACAGTGAGGGTTAAGGTTAGGGTTAGGGTTAGGGTTAGGTTTAGGGTTAAGCTGAGGGGGAGGGTGGCGGTGAGGATTAGGGTTAGGGTTAGGGTTAGGGTTATTGTTAGTGTTATGGTTAGGGTTAAGTTTGCGGTGATGGTGAGGCTGAGGGTGAGGGTTATGATTAGGGTTAGGGTTAAGGTTAGGCTTAGGGTTAGGCTGAGGGTGTGGTTGAAGGTGAGGGTTAGGGTTAGGGTTAGTGTTAGAGTTAGGTTTAGGTTTAAGGTGAGGGTTAGGGTGAGGGTTAGGGTTAGGGTTAGGGTTAGGTTTAGGGTTCGGGTTAGGGTTAGGTTAAGCGTTAGGGTTAGGGTGAGGTTGAGATTTTGGGTTAGAATTAGGGTTAGGTTGAGGCTGAGGGTGAGGGTCAGGATTACATTTAGGCTTAGGATTAGGCTTAGGCTTAGGCCGAGCATGAAGGTGAGGTTTAGGGTTAGGGTTAGGGTTAGGGTTAGGGTTAGGTGAGTGTTACGGTGAGTGTAAAGGGTTAGTGTTAAGGTTAGGTTTAGCCTTAGGTTTAGGCTGAGTGTGAGGGTGAGGGTGAGGTTGAGTTTTAGAGTTAGTGTTAGGGTTAGGGTTAGGGTTAGTGTGAGGGTCAGGTTGATGGTTAGGCTTAGGATTAGGCTGAGGCTTAGGCCAAGCATGAGGGTGAGGTTTAGGGTTAGGGTGAGGGTTAGGGTGGGGTTGTCGGTAAGGGTAAACTTGAGGGTTAGGCTGACGGTGAGGGTTACTGTAAGGGTGAGGGTTACCATTAGGGTGAGGTTTATGGTTAGGGGTAGAGTGAGGGTGAGGGTTACATTGAAGATTAGTATTAGGGTTAGGGTGAGGTTTAGGGGGAGGATGAGGGTTAGGGTTATGGTGAGGGCTAGGGTGAGGGCTAGGTTTAAGTTTAGGGTTAGCTTTAGGGTTAGGGTGATGGTTAGGGTTAGTGTGAGGGTCAGTGTTAGTGTTAGGGTTTGTGTGAGGGTGAGGGTAAGTGTTAGGGTGAGGGTGAGGGTTAGGTTGAGGGTTACGGTGAGGGTGAGGGTGAAGGTTAGGATTAGGATTAGGATGAGGTTTAGGTTTATGTTTAGGGTTAGAGTTAGGGTTAGGGTGAGAGTGAGTTTTATGTTTAGAGTTAGGGTTAGTGTTAGGGTTAGGGTTAGAGTTAGGATTAGTGTTAGGGTTAGGGTTAGGTTTAGGGTTAGGATTAGGGTTAAGATGAGTGTTTGGTTTAGGATTAGGGTTATGTTGAGGGCTAGGGTGAGGTTGAGGTTTAGTGTTAGGTTTAGGGTGAGGTTTAAGGTTAGGTTTAAGGTTAAGGTCGGTGTGAGTTTGAGGTTTAGGGTTAGTGATAGGGGAAGGGTGAGGGTTAGGGTGAGGGTTAGGGTTAGGGTTAGTGTTAGGGTTAGGGTTAGGGTTAGGGTGAAGGTGAGTGTGTGTTAGAGTTAGGGTTAGGATTAGGATTAGGGTTAGTGAGAGGGTAAGTGTGAGGGTGAGTGTTAGGGTTACGGTGAGGCTTAGGTTTATCGTTAGGGTGAGAGTTAGGGTGAGGGTGAGGGATAGGGTTAGGTTTAGGATTAAAATTAGGGTTAGGGTTAGGATTAGTGTGAGGGTTAGTGTTAGGGTTAGTGTTAGGCTTAAGGTTAGGCTGAGCATGAGGGTGAGGGTGAGGTTTAGGGTTAGGGTGAGGGTTAGGGTTAGGGTGAGGGTAAGTGTTAGGGTAAGTTTTAGGTTTAGGGTAAGGTTTAGCATTAGGCTTAGGGTTAGGGTTAGGGTGTGGGTGAGGTTTAGGGTTAGAGTTACGGTTAGGGTGAATGTTAGGGTTAGGGTTAGTGTTAGGGTTAGGGTCGGGTTTAGGGTTTGGTTTAGGGTTAGAGTTAGGGTTAGGGTGAGGGTGAGATTTAGGGTTAGGGTTAGGGTTAGGGTGAGGGTTAGGGTTAGGCTTAGAGTTAGGGTTAGGGTGAGGGTGAGAGTTAGGGGGAGGGTTAGGGTTAGGGTTAGTGTTAGGGTTAGGATTAGGGTTAGGGTAAGGTTGACTGTGCGTGTTAGGGTTAGGTTTAGGGTTAGGCTGAGGGTGACGTTGAAGGTGAGGGTTTGGGTTAGGGTTAGTGTTAGGGTTAGGTTTAGGTTTAGGGTGAGAGTTAGGGTGAGGGTGAGGGATAGGGTTAGGTTTAGGATTAAAATTAGGGTTAGGGTTAGGATTAGTGTGAGGGTTAGTGTTAGGGTTAGTGTTAGGCTTAAGGTTAGGCTGAGCATGAGGGTGAGGGTGAGGTTTAGGGTTAGGGTGAGGGTTAGGGTTAGGGTGAGGTTTAGTGTTAGGGTTAGGGTTAGAGTTAGGGTTAGTGTTATTGTTAGGTTTAAGGTGAGAGTTAGGGGGAGGGTTAGGGTTAGGGTTAGGTTTAGGGTTCAGGTTAGGGTTAGCTTTAGCGTTAGCGTTAGGGTGAGGTTGAGGTTTTGGGTTAGAATTAGGGTTAGGGTGAGGCTGAGCGTGAGGATTAGGGTTAGGGTTAGTGTTAGGGTTAGGGTTAGGGTGAGTGTTAGGGTGAGTGTGAAGGTTAGTGTTAAGGTTAGGTTTAGCCTTAGGTTTAGGCTGTTGGTGAGGGTGAGGGTGAGCTTGAGTTTTAGAGTTAGTGTTAGTGTTAGGGTTAGGGTTAGCGTGAGGGTCAGGTTTACGGTTAGGCTTAGGATTGGGCTTAGGCTTAGGCCGAGCATGAGGGTGAGGTTTAGGGTTAGGGTGAGGGTTAGGGTGTGGGTGACGATAAGGGTAAACGTGAGGGTTAGGCTGACGGTGAGGGTTACTGTAAGGGTGAGGGTTAGCATTAGGGTGAGGTTTAGGGTTAGGGGTAGAGTGAGGGTGAAGGTTACATTGAAGATTAGTGTTAGTGTTAGGGTGAGGTTTAGGGGGAGGATGAGTGTTAGGGTTAGGTTGAGGGCTAGGGTGAGGGCTAGGTTTAAGTTTAGGGTTAGCTTTAGGGTTAGGGTGATGGTTAGGGTTAGTGTGAGGGTCAGTGTTAGTGTTAGGGTTTGTGTTAGGGTGAGGGTAAGTGTTAGGGTGAAGGTTAGGGTTAGGGTGAGGGTTACGGTGAGGGTGAGGGTGAAGGTTAGGATTAGGATTAGGATGAGGTTTAAGTTTAGGTTTAGGCTTAGAGTTAGGGTTAGGGTGAGAGTGAGGTTTATGTTTAGATTTAGGCTTAGTGTTAGGGTTAAGGTTAGAGTTAGGATTAAGGTTAGGGTGAGGGTGAGTGTGAGGGTTAGGGTTTGGGTTAGGCTTATGCTGAGGGTGAGGATGGGGGTGAGGATTAGGGTTAGGGTGATGGTTAGGGTTAGGGTTAGGTTGAGGGTTAGGATGAGCATTAGATTTAGGGTGAGGGTTAGGTTGAGGGTGAAAGTAAGTGTAAAGGTGAGGGTTAGGCTAAGGGTGAGGGTTAAGATAAGTGTGAGGCTTAGGGTTAGGGTTAGGCTTAGTGTAAGGGTTCGGGTTAAGGTTACGGTTGGGTTAGATTGAGGATTAGGTTTAGGGTTAGTGTGAGGTTTAGCGTGAGGATGAGGATTAGGTTTAGGGTGACGGTGTAGGTTAGAATTAGGGTTAGGGTGAGGGCTAGAGTGAGGGTAAGGTTTAGGGTTAGGTTTAGGGTTAGGATGAGGTTTAGGATTAGGATGAGAGTTAGGGTTAGTGTGAGGATTAGTTTTAGGGTTAAGGTTAGTGTTAGGGTGAGGTTAAGTGTTCGGTTGAGGGTTAGGTTTAGGGTGAGTGTTATGGATAGTGTTAAGGTTAGGGTTACGGTTACGTTGAGTTTGAGTGTGAGGGTTAGGATTAGGGTGAGGTTTAGTGTTCGTGTTAGGGTTAGCGTTAGTGTTAGGGTGAGGTTTAGGGTTAGGATGATGGTTAGGGTTAGTGTGAGGGTTAGTGTTAGGGTTAGGGTTAGTGTTCGGGTGAGGGTTATTGTTAGGGTGAGGGTTATGATTAGGGTGAGGTTCAGGGTTATTGTTAGGTTTATTGTTAGGGTTAGGGTTAGGGTTAGGGTTACGGTGAGGGTAAGTCTGAGGGTTAGGTTTGGGTTAGAATGAGGTTTAGGTTTAGGGTTAGGCTTAGAGTTAGGGTTAGGGTGAGGGTGAGGTTTAGGGTTGGAGTTAGGGTTAGTGTTAGGGTGAGGTTTAGGGTGAGGGTTAGGGTTAGGGTGAGGGTTAAGATGAGGCTTAGCGTTAGGATTAGGTTTAGGGTTAGGGCGATGGTGAGGGTGAGTGTTAGGTTTAGGCTTAGGCTTAGGCTTAGGATTAGGCTTAGGTTGAGGGTGAAGTTGAGGGCTTGTGTTAGGGTGATGGATAGGGTTAGGGTTCGAATGAGTGTTAGGATGAGTGTTAGGGTTAGGGTGAGGGTTAGGATGAGTGTGACGGTAAGAATAAAGGTGAGGGTTAGGCTGAGGGTGCGTGTTCCCTTAAGGGTGAGAGTTAGGATTAGGGTGAGGGTTAGGGTAAGGGTTAGGGTGAGGTTTAGGGTGAGGGTGAGGGTTAGATTGAGGATCAGTGTTGGGGTTTGTGTGAGGTTTTGGTTGAGGATGAGTGTTAGGATAAGGTTGAGGGTTAGGGTTAGAATTAGGGTTAGGGTGAGGGCTAGGGTGAGGCTGAGGGTTAGGGTTAGGGTTAAGGTGAGGTTTAGGGTTAGGGTGAGAGTTAGGGTTACTGTGAGGGTTAGTGTTAGAGTTAGAGTTAATGTTAGGGTGAGGGTAAGGGTTAGGGTGAGGCTTAGGGTAAGGGTGAGGGTTATGGTTAGGGTGAGGGTTAAGGTTAGGTTTAGGGTGATTGTTAAGTTTAGAGTTAGGGTTACGGTGACGGTGAGGGTGAGGGTTAGGGTTAGAATGAGGTTTAGGGTTAGGGTTAGTGTTAGAGTTAGGGTGAGGGTGGTAGTGAGGTTTAGGGTTAGAGTTAGGGTGCAAGTGAGGGTTAGGATGAGGGTGCGGGTGAGGTTTATTGTTAGGTTTAGGATTAGGGTGAGGCTTAGGGTTAGGGTGAGAGTTAGGGTTAGTGTGAGGGTTAATGTTAGGGTTAGGGTTTGTGTTAGGGTGAGGTTAAGTGTTAGGTTGAGGGTTAGGTTTAGGGTGAGTGTTATGGATAGTGTTAAGGTTAGGGCTACGGTTACGTTGAGTGTGAGTGTGAGGGTTAGGGTTAGGGTGAGGTTTAGGTTTCGGGTTAGGGTTAGGTTTAGCATTAGATTTAGGGTGAGGTTGAGGTTTTGGGTTAGAATTAGGGTTAGGTTGAGGCTGAGGGTGTGGATTAGGGTTAGGGTTAGTGTTAGGGTTAGGGTTAGGATGAGTGTTAGGGTGAGTGTGAGGGTTAGTGTTAAGGTTAGGTTGAGCATTAGGTTTAGGCTGAGGGTGAGGGTGAGGGTGAGTTTGAGGTTTGGAGTTAGTGTTAGTGTTACGGTTAGGGTTAGGGCGAGGGTCAGGTTTACAGTTAGGCTTAGGATTAGGCTTAGGCTTAGGCCGAGCATGAGGATGAGGTTTAGGGTTAGGGTGAGGGTTAGGGTGGGGGTGACAGTAAGGGTAAACGTGAGGGTTAGGCTGAGCGTGAGGGTGACTGTAAGGGTGAGGGTTAGCATTAGGGTGAGCTTAAGGGTATTGGTAGAGTGATGGTGAGGGTTAGATTGAGGATTAGTGTTCAGGTTAGGGTGAGTTTTAAGGGGAGGATGAGGGTTAGGGTTAGGATGAGGGCTAGGGTGAGGGGTAGGGTTAAGGTTAGGTTTAGCTTTAGGGTTAGGGTGATGGTTAAGGTTAGTGTGAGGATCAGTGTTAGTGTTAGGGTTTGGGTTAAGTTGAGGGTAAGTGTTAGTGTGAGGGTTACATTGAGGGTGAGGTTAAAGGTTAGGATTAGGATTAGGATGAGGTTTAAGTTTAGGTTTAGGGTTAGAGTTAGGGTTAGGGTGAGAGTGAGGTTTATGTTTAGAGTTAGGGTTAGTGTTAGGGTTCGGGTTAGGGTGAGGGTAAGGTGTACGGTTAGGCTTAGGCTTAGGCTTAGGCCGAGCATAAGGGTGAGGTTAGGGTTAGGGTTTGGGTGAGTGTTAGGATGAGGTTTAGGGTTAGGATTAGGGTTAGGGTGAGGGTTAGGGTTAGGATTAGGGTTAGGGTGAGGGCTAGGGTGAGGATGAGGGTTAGGGTTAGTGTGATGGTTAGGTTTACGGTTAGGGTGAGGGTTAGAATGTGGGTTAGGGTTAGGGTGAGGGTTAGGGTAAGGGTGACATTATGGATAAAGGTGAGGTTTAGGCTTAGGTTGAGGGTTAGGATGAGGATTAGTGTTAGGGTTAGGCTGTGGGTGAGGGTTAGATTGAGTATTAGTGTTAGGGTTAGTGTGAGGTTTAGGGTGAGGATGAGGTTTAGGGTTAGTGTGAGGGCTAGGGTGAGGTTGAGGTTTAGGTATAGGGTTAGGTTGAGGTTTAGGGTTAAGGTGATGGTTAGGGTTAGTGTGAAGGTTCGTGTTAGTATTAGGGTGAGTTTTAGGGTGAGGTTTAGCATTAGGGTGAGGGTTATGTTTAGGGTTACTGTTAGGGTTAGGGTTAGGGTTATTGTTAGGGTTAGGGTTACTGTTACGGTGAGGGTGACGGTTAGGGTTAGGGTTAGGGTGAGGTTTAGGTATATGGTCAGGTTTAGAGTTAGGGTTAGGGAGAGGGTGAGGTTTAGGTTTAGGGTTAGGGTTAGTGGGAGGGTTAGGGTGAGGGTTAGGGTGAGTGTTAGTGTTAGGATTAGGGTTAAGGTGAGGGTGATTGTGAGGGTTAGTGTAGGCTTAGGTTTAATGTTAGGCTGAGGTGAGGGTGAGGGTGAGGGTTAGGGTTAGCTTGAGGGTTAGAGTTAGGGTTAGGTTGAGGGTTAGGGTTATTTTTAGGGTTAGGGTTAGGATGAGGTTTAGGGTTAGGATTAGGGTTAGGATGAGGGCAAGGGTGAGGGTGAGGTTTAGGGTTAGCATTATGGTGAGGTTTTGGATTAGGGTTGGGTTTAGGGTTAGGGTGAGGGTTAGGGTTAGTGTTACGGTGAGGGTGAGGGTTAGGGTTAGGTTTAGGATTATGGTAAGGTTTAGGGTGAGGGTTAGTGTTAGTGTTAATGTTAGAGTTAGTGTTAGTATTAGGGTTAGGGTTAGAGTTACGGTGAGATGGTGGGTAAGGGTGAGGGTTAGGATTAGGGTGAGGTTTAGGGTGAGGTTTAAGGTTAGGGTCAGGGTTAGGGTGAGGGTGAGGTTTAGGGTTAGAATTAGGGTTAGGGGGAGGGTTAGGGTGAGGTTTAGGGTTAGGGTTAGTGTTAGGGTTAGGGTGATGGTGAGGGTTAGTTTGAGGTTTAGAGATAGGTTTAGGGTTAGGATTAGGGTTTGGTTGAGGGTGACTGTGAGGGTTAGGGTGAGGGTTAGGCTTAGGCTTAGGGTTAGGCTGATGGTGAGGTTAGAGTTGAGGATTAGATTTAGGGTGATTGTTAGGTTTAGGGTTAGTGTTATTGTTAGGGTTAGGGTTACAATTATGTTGAAGTTGATGTTGCGGGTGAGGATTAGGTTTAGGGTTAGGGTGGTGTTTAGGGTTAAGGTTACGGTTAGGGTGAGGGTGAGGTTTATTGTTAGATATAGGTTTAGGGGGAGAGGGAGGGTGAGGTTTAGGGCTAGGGTTAGTGTTAGGGTTAGGGTGAGGGTCAGGGTTAGTTTGAGTTTTAGGTTTAGGTTTAGGGTTAGGGTTAATGTGAGTGTTCGCTTTTGGGTTAGGGTTAGTGTTAGGGTGATTGTAAGTGTTAGGTTGAGGGTTTGGGTTAGGGTGAGTGTTATGGTTAGGGTGAGGGTTAGGATTAGGGTTAGGGTTATTGTTAGGGTTAGGTTTAGGGTTACAGTTACGCTGAGGGTGAGGGTGAGGGTTAGGTTTAGGTTTAGGGTGAGGTTTAGACTTTGGGTTAGGGTTAGAGTTAGGTTTAGTGTGAGGGTGAGTTTTAGGGGTAGAGTTAGGGTTAGGGTTAGGGTTAGGTTGATGGTTAGGGTTATGGTTAGGGTTAAGGTTAGGGTGAGGGTGAGTGTGAGGGTTAGGGTTAGTGTTAGGGTGAGGGTTAGTGTGAGGGTTAGTGTTAGGCTTAGGGTTATTGTTAGGGTTAGGGTGAGGGTGAGGGTGAGGGTTAGGGTTAGGGTTAGTGTTGGAATTAGGGTTAGGGTTAGTGTTACAATGAGGGTGAGGGTTAGGCTTAGGGTTAGGAGGGCGTCAGTGTTAGGGTGAGGGTTAGGGTCAGGGTGATGGATATTGTTATGATGAGCGTTAGGGTTAGGGTTAGGGTTATTGTTAGGGTTACGGTTAGTGTTATTGTTAGGGTAAGTTTTATATTTATGGTTAAGGTGAGGGTGAGGGTTTGGTTTATGGTTAAGGTCAGGTTTAGGGTTTGGGTTAGGGTTAGAGTTATTGTTAGGGTTAGGGTGAGGTTTAGGGTTAGAGTCAAAGTTAGGTTGAGGGTTAGGTTGAGGGTTACGGTTAGGGTTAGTGTTAGTGTTACGGTTAGGGTGAGATTTAGGGGGAGGGATAGGGTTAGGGTTAGGCTGAGGGTGAGTGTGTGTGTTAGGGTTAGATTTAGGGTTAGGTTTAGGGTTATGCTGAGGGTGAGGTTGAGGGTGAGAACGCTAGGGTTAAATTGAGGGTTATGCTTAAGTTTAGAGGGAGGGTTAGGATGAGGTTTATGGTTAGGATTAGGGTTAAGGTGAGGGCTAGGGTGATGTTGAGGTTTAGGTTTAGGGTTAGGGTTAGGTTTAGGGTTAGGTTTAAGGTTAGGGTCAGGGTGACCTTTAGGTTTAGAGTTAGGGTTATTGTGAGGCTGAGGGTGTGGGTTAGGTTTAGGTTTAATGTTAGGGTTAGGTTTAAGGTGAGGGTTAGGGTGAGGGTGAGGATTAGGGTTAGGTTCAGCATTAGGATTAGGGTTAGTGTTAGGGTGAGTGTGAGGGGTAGGGTTAGGGTTAGGCTTAGGCTTAGGCTGAGGGTGAGGGTGAGTGTGAAGTTTAGGGTTAGGGTGAGGGTGAGGGTTAGGGTTAGGTTGAGGGTTAAGGTTCGGATTAGAGGGAGGGTTAGGATGAGGGTTAGGGTTAGGATTAGTGTTAGGGGGAGGGCTAGGGTGAGGGTGAGGTTTATGGTGATGATTAGGGTGAGTTTTAGGGTTAGGGTTAGAGTGAGGGTGAGATTTAGGGTTAGAGTTAGGGTTAGGGTGAGGCTGAGGGTGAGGGTTAGGTTTAGGGTTAGTGTTAGGGTTAGGGTTAAGATGAGTGATAGGGTGAGGGTGAGGGTTAGGCTTAGGGTTAGTATTAGGATTAGGGTTAGAGTTAGGGTGAGTGTGAGGTTTAGTGTTAGGGTTAGGCTTAGGCTTAGGCTGAGGCTGAGAGTGAGGGTTAGGCTTAGGGTGAGTGTTAGGGATAGGGTTAGGGTGAGAGTTAGGGTTAGTGTTAAGTTTAGGGTTAGGGTGAGGGGTACGGTAAGGGTTTTGTGAGGGTGATGGTTAGGGTTAGGGTTAGTGTTAGGGTGAGGATTAGGGTTAGTATTAGCGTTAGGGTGAGGGCTAGGGTGAGGTTGAGGTTTAGGGTTAGGGTTATGGCGAGGTTTATTGTTAGGGTTAGGTTTAGGGTGAGATTGAGGTTTAGGGTTAGAGTTAGGTTTAGGGTGAGGCTGATTGTGAGGGTTTGTGTTAGGGTTATTTTTAGATTTAAGGTTTGAGTGAGGTTTAGGGTAAGGGTGAGTGTTAGGCTTAGAGTTAGGATTAGGATTAATGTTAGTGTTAGGCTGAGGGTGAGGGTGACGGTGAGGGTTAGGGTTAGGATATGGTGTAGGGTTAGGATTAGGGTTAGGGTGAGCACTAAGTTGAGGGTTACTGTGAGGGTTAGGTTTAGCTTTAGGATTAGGTTTAGGTTGAGGGTGAGTGTGAGGATTAGGGTTAGGGTTAGGGTTAGGCTTAGGGTTAGGATGAGAGTTAAGGTTAGGTTTTGGTTTAGGGTAAGGAGGAGGGTTAGACTTAGGGCGAGGGTGAGGGTGAGGGTGAGGTTTAGGGTTAGGGTTAGTGTGAGTGTTAGGGTTACGGTGAGGATTATGGTTATGGTGAGGGTTAGGGTTAGGATTAGGGTTAGGGTGAGGGTTAGTGTGAGGGTGAGGTTTAGTGTTAGGGTGAGTGTGAGGTTCAGGGTGAGTGTGAGGTTTAGGGTTAGGGTTCGGGTGAATTTTAGGGTTACGGTTAGTGTTAGGGTTAGGGCAAGTGTGAGGTTTAGGGTTAGAGTTAGGGTTAGTGTGAGGGTTAGGGTGAGGTTTAGGGTTAGTGTGAGGGTCAGGGGTAGCCTTAGGTTGAAGGTTAGCATTTGAGTGAGGGTTAGGGTTAGGTTTAGGTTTAGAGGGAGGGTTAGGGTGAGCGTTAGGGTTAGGATTAGGATTAGGGTATGTGCTAGGGTGAGTGTTAGCGTTAGGGTTAGTGATATGTTGAGGGTTAGGGTTAGGGTTAGTGTTAGGTTTAGGGTTGGGTTTAGGGTTAGGATTAGGGTTAAGGTGAAGGTGAGTGTGAGGGTTAGGGTTAGTGTTAGCCTTAGGGTTAGGCTGAGGCTGAGGGTGAGGGTGAGTGTTAAATTAAGGGTGAGGGTTAGGTTTAGGGTTAGAGTGAGGGTTAGTGTGAGTGTTAGGGTTAGGATTAGGGTTAGGGTATGTGCTAGGGTGAGGGTTTGGGTTAAGTTTAGGCTGAGGGTGAGGGTGGCGATAAGGATTAGGTTTAGAGTGATGGTTCAGGTTATCGTTAGTTTGAGGGTTAGGATGAGGGTTAGGGTTAGGATTAGGGTTAGGGTGAGGGCTAGGCTGAGTGTGAGGTTAAGGGATAGGTTTAGGCCTAGGCTTAGGTTAGGCTGAGGCTGAAGGTGAGGGTGAGGTTTAGGGTTATTGTGATGGATAGGGTTATGGTTAGGTTCACGTTTAGGATGAGGGTTTGGATTAAGGTGAGGGTTAGGATGAGGGTGACAGTAAGAGTAACGGTGAGGGTTAGGCTGAGGGTGAGGGTGCGGGTTAGATTGAGGATTAGTTTTAGGGTTAGTGTGAGGTTTAGTGTGAGAGTGAGGGTTAGGGTCAGTGTGAGGGCCAGGGTGAAGTTGAGGGTTAGCGTTAGTGTTAGGGTGAGGTTTAGGTTTAAGGTGATGGTTAGCGTTAGTGTGAGGGTTAGTGTTAGTGTTAGTGGTAGGGTGAGGGTAAGTGTCAGGGTAAGGTTTAGGTTTAGGGTGACGTTTAGCATTAGGCTTAGTGTTAGGGTTAGGGTGAGGGTGAGGTTTTGGGTTAGAGTTAGTGTTAGGATGAATGTTAGCGTTAAGGTTAGGGTTAAGGTTAGGGTGAGGTTTAGGGTTTGGTTTAGGGTTAGAGTTAGGGTTAGGGTGAGGGTGAGATTTAGGGTTAGAATTAGGGTTAGGGTGAGGGTTAGGTTGAGGGTTAAGGTTAGGCTTAGTCTTAGGGTTAGGGTGAGGGTGAAAGTTAGGGGGAGGGTTAGGATTAGGGTTAGGGTGAGGGTGACTGTGAGGGATAGGATTAGGGTTAGTCTTTGGCTTAGGGTTAGGCTGAGGGTGAGGGTGGGGATAAGGATTAGGTTTAGAGTGATGCTTCAGGTTATCGTTAGGTTGAGGGTTAGGATGAAGGTTACGGTTAGGATTAGGGTTAGGGTGAGGGCTAGTGTGAGTGTGAGATTTATGGATAGTGAGGGTGAGGGTTAGGGTTAGTGTGATGGTTAGGGTTATGGTTAGGTTGAGGTTTAGGATGAGGGTTTGGTTTAAGGTGAGGGTTAGGATGAGAGTGACAGTAAGAGAAAAGGTGAGGGTTAGGCCGAGGGTGAGGGTTATGGTAAGGGTGAGGGTTCGGTTTAATTTTAGGGTGCAGGTGAGGGTTAGATTGAGGATTAGTGTTAGGGTTAGTGTGAGGTTTAGTGTGAGGGTGAGGGTTAGGGTTAGGGTGAGGGCCAGGGTGAAGTTGAGGGTTAGGGTTAGGGTTAGGGTGAGGTTTAGGTTTTGCGGTATGGTTAGCGTTAGTGTGAGGGTTAGTGTTAGTGTTACTGTTAGTGTTAGGGTGAGGGTAAGTTTAGGGTAATGTTTAGGTTTAGGGTGATGTTTAGCATTGGGTTAGGGTTAGGGATAGGGTGAGGGTGAGGTTAAGGTTATAGTTGGGTTAGGGTGAATGTTAGGGTTAGGGTTAGGGTTAGGGTGAGGTTTAGGGTTTGGTTTAGGGATAGAGTTAGGGTTAGGGTGATGGTGAGATTTAGGGTTAGAGTTAGGGTTAGGGTGAGGGTTAGGTTGAGGGTTAGGGTTAGGCTTCATCTTAGGGTTAGGGTGAGGGTGAGAGTTAGGGGGAGGGTTAGGGTTAGGGTTAGGGTTAGGATTAGGATTAGGTTTAGGGTGAGGGTTAGGGTTAGGGTGAGGTTGAGGTTTAGGGTTAGAGTTAGGTTGAGATTTAGGGTTAGGGTTAGGGTTATGTTTAGGGTGAGGTTGAGGTTGAGCTTTAGGGATATGGTTAAGGTTAGTTTTAGGTTTAGGGTGAGGTTGAGTGTGATGGTTAGCGTGAGGGTTTGGCTTAGGCTTAGGTTTAGGCTGAGGGTGAGGGTGGAGGTGAGGATTATGTTTAAGGTGATGGTTAGGGTTAGGGTTAGGGTTACTGTTAGGGTTAGGGTTATAGATATGGTGAAGTTGAGAGTACGGGTGAGGATTAGGGTTAGGGTTAGGGTGGTGTTTAGGGTTAAGGTTAGGGTTAGGGTGAGGGTGAGGTTTACGGTTAGATATAGGGTTATGGGAAGAGGGAGGGTGAGGTTTAGGCTTAGGGTTAGTGTTAGGCTTAGGGTGAGAGTGAGGGCTAGGTTGAGGTTTAGGTTTAGCGTTAGGGTTAGGGTTAGTGTGAGGGTTAGCTTTAGGGTTAGGGTTTGTGTTTGGGTGCGGGTAAGTGTTAGGGTGAGGGTTTGGGTTAGGGTGAGGGTTATGGTTAGGGTGAGGGTTAGGATTAGGGTTAGGGTTATTGTTAGGTTTAGGTTTAGGGTTACAGTTACTGTGAGGTTGAGGGTGAGGATTAGGGTTATCGTTAGGGTGAGGTTTAGGGTTTGGGTTAGGGGTAGCGTTAGGTTTAGGGTGAAGGTGAGGTTTAGGGTTAGAGTTAGGGTTAGGGTGAGAGTTAGGTTGAGGGTTAGGGTTAGGGTTAGTGGTAGGGTTAGGTTGAGGGTGTGGTGAGGGTTAGGTTTAGGTTTAGGGTTAGGTTGAGAGTTAGGATTCAGGTTTAGTTTAGAATTAGGTTGAGGGTTATGGTAAGGGATATGGTGAGGGTGAAGTTTAGGGTTAGGTTGAGGGTTAGGGTTAGGGTTAGGGTTAGGGTGAGGGTGAGTGTGAGGGTTAGGCTTAGGGTTAGCATTAGGATTAGGGTAAAGTTTAGGGTGAGTGTGAGGGTTAGGGTTAGGGTTAGGTTGAGGGTAAGTGTTAAGGTGTGGGTGAGTGTTAGGGTGAAGGATATGGTTAGGATGAGTGTTAGAGTTAGGGTTATTGTTTGGGTTAGGGTTAGGTTTATTGTTAGGGTAAGGTTTATATTTACGGTTACGGTGAGGGTGAGGGTTAGGGTTAGGTTTAGGGTTTGTTTTAGGGTTTGGGTTAGGGTTTGAGTTAGGGTTAGTGTGAGGTTGAGGTTTAGGGTTAGACTCAGGGTTAGGGTGAGGGTTAGGTTGAGGGTTAGGTTTAGGGTTAGTGTTAGGTTTAGTGTTAGGGTGAGAGTTAGGGGGAAGGTTAGGGTTAGGGTTAGGGTTAGGATTAGGTTTAGGGTGAGGGTGAGTGTGTGGGTTAGGGTTATATTTAGGGTTTGGCTTAGATTTAGGCTGAGGGTTAGTGTGTGTGTTAGGCGTAGGTTTAGGGTTAGGCTCAGGGTTAGGCTGAGGGTGAGGTTGAGGGTGTGAACATTAGGGTTAAGGTGAGCGTTATGCTTAGGTATAGGGGAAGGGTTAAGATGAGTTTTAGGGTTAGGATTACGGCTAGGGTGAGGGCTAGGGTGAGGGTGATGGTTAGGTTTAGGGTTAGGGTTGGGTTTAGGGTTAGGTTTGGGTTAGGGTCAGGGTGACGTTAATGGTTAGAGTTAGGGTTAGGGTGAGGCTGTGGGTGTGGGTTAGGGTTAGGGTTAATGCTAGGTTAGGGTTAAGGTGAGGGTTAGGGTAAGGGTGATGGTAGGGATAAATTTGAGGGTTCGGCTGAGGGTGAGGGTTAAGGTTAGAGTGAGGGTTACAGTTGGGATGAGGGTTAGGGTAAGGGTGAGGTTTAGGGATTAGGGTGAGGGTGATGGTTAGATTGAGGATTAGGGTTAGGGTTAGTGTGTGGTTTAGGGTGAGGATGAGGGTTAGGGTTAGGTGAGGGTAAGTGTTAGAATTAGGGTAAGGGTGATGGTGAGGGTTAGGGTTAGGTTTAGGGTGAGGTTTAGGCTTAGGGTGAGGGTTAGGGTTAGTGTAAGTGTTAGTGTTAGGGTTCGTGTTACTCTTAGGGAGAGGGTAAGTATTAGGGTGAGGGTTAGGGTTAGGGTGAGGGTTATAGTTAGGGTGAGGGTTAGGGTTAGGGTTAGGGGTATTAGTTTTAGGTTTAGTGTTACCTTGAGGGTGAGGGTGAGGATGAGGGTTAGGTTTAGGGTTAGGGTGAGGTTTAGGATTAGGATTAGGGTGAGAGTTAGGGTTAGGGTGAGAGTGAGGTTTTGGTTTAGATTTAGGCTTAGGGTTAGGGTTAGTGTTAGGGTTAGTGTTAGGTGTGGGTTAGGGTCAGGGTTAGTGTGAGGGTTATGCTTAGGGTTAGGGTTAGGCTTAGCGTTCGGCTGAGGGTGAGGTTGAGTGTTAGGGTTGGGGTTAGGGTGAGGGTTAGGATTAGGGTTAGGGTGAGGGTTAGGATGAGGGTTAGGGTTATGATTAGGATTGGAGTGAGGGCTAGGGTGAGGGTGACGTTTACTGTTAGGGTTAGGGTAATGTTTAGTGTTAGGGTGAGGGTGAGGGTAAGGTTTAGTGTTAGAGTTAGGGTTAGGGTGAGGGTTAGGGTTAAGGATAGTCTTAAGGTTAGGGATAGGGTGAGTGTTAGTTTTAGTGTGAGGGTTATGGTTTTGGTTAGGATTAGGTTTAGGTTTAGGGTGAGGGTGAGTGTGAGGGTTAAGTGATAGGCTTAGGTTTAGGTTGAGGGTGAGGGTTAGGTTTAGGGTGAGGGTGAGTGTGAGAGTTAGGGTTAGTGTTAGGGTTAGGGTGAGGGTTAGTGTGAGGGTTAGTCTTAAATTTATGGTGTGGGTGAGGGTTAGGGTTAGGGTGAGGCTTAGTGTTACTGTCAGGGAGAGGGTTAGCATGACGTTGAGAGTTAGTGTGAGGGTTAGGATGAGGGTGAAAGTAATGGTACAGTTGAGGGTTAGGCTGAGAGTGAGGATTACGGTAAATATGAGGGTTAGGGTTAGGGTTAGGGAGAGGGTTAGGGTTAGGGGTAGGGTGAGGGTGAGGGTAAGATTGAGGATTAGTGTTAGGGTGAGGTTTAGGGTGAGGATGAGGGTTAGGGTTAGGGTTATTGTTAGTGTTACGGTTACAGTTATGTTTGCAGTGAGGGTGAGGCTGAGGGTGAGGTTTATTTTTAGGTTTAGATTCAGCGTTAGGGATAGGGTTAGTATTATTTAGAGGGATAGGTTTAGATTTACAATGAGGGTGAGGATGAGGGTTAGGGTGAGGGTGAGGTTTACGGTGAGGTTTAGGGTTAGGTTTACGTTGAGGGTGAGGTTTAGAGTTAGAATTAGGTTGATGGGGAGGGTTAGGGTGACAGGTAGGGTTAGTGGTAGTGTTAGTCTTAGGGTGAGGGTGAGGGTTAGGTTGAGGTTTAGGGATAGTCTTAGGGTTAGGATTAGGGTTAGGGTGAGGTTGATTGTGAGGGTTAAGTTTAGGCTTAGGCTTACGGTTAGGTTGAGGGTGAAGGTAGGTGTGAGGGTTATGGTTACAGTGAGGGTGAGGATTAGGGTTAGGGTGAGGGTTAGAATTCGGGTTAGGATTAAGGTGAGGGTGAGGGTTAGGGTTAGGGTGAGTGTTAGAGTTAGGATTAGGATTAAGGTGAGGGTGAGGGTTAGGATTAGGGTTAGGGTTATTGTTAGTGTTATGGTTAAGCTTACCTTTGCAGTGATGGTGAGGCTGAGGGTGAGGGTTAGGGTTAGGATTAGGGTTAGGGTTAGGTTTAGGGATAGGATTAGTGATTTTGTTAAGGTTAGGGTTAGAGTTATGGTGAGGGTGAGGGTGAGGGTGAGGGTTAGGGTTAGGGTTAGGGTTACGGTGAGGTTTAGGGTTAAGGTGAGGATTAGGGTTAGGGTGAGGGTGAGGTTTAGGGTTAGGGCGAGGGTTAGGGTGAGGGTTAGGGTTAGGGTTAGGGTTTTGTTTAGCTTTAGGATTAGGGTTAGGGTGAGGGTGAGTGTGAGGGTTAGGTTTAGGCTAAGGCTTAGGGTTAGGCTGAGGATGACGGTGGGGTTGAGGATGAGGGTTCGGGTGATGGTTAGGGTTAGGATTATGGTGATGGTTAGGATGAGGGTTAGGGTTAGGATTAGGGTTAGGGTGAAGGCTAGAGTGAGGGTGAAAGTTAGTGTTAGGCTTAGGCTTAGGCTTAGATTTAGGCTGAGGGTGAGGTTGAGGGTGAGTGTTAAGGTTAGGGTGATGGTTAGGGTTATCCTTAAGTTGAAGGTTATCATGAGGTTTAGGGATAGGGTGAGGATTTGAGTGAGGGTGATGGTAAGGGTAAAGCTATGGGTTAGGCTGAGGGTGAGAATTAAGATACGGGTGAGTGTTAGGGTTAGGGTGAGGGTTAGGGTAAGGGTGATGGTTAGGGTTTATGGTGATTGTGAGGGTTAGATTGAGGATTAGGGTTAGGTTTCGTGTGAGGTTTAGGGTGAGGATGAGGGTTAGCGTTAGAGTGAGGGTTAGGGTTAGAATTAGGCTTCAGGTGAGGGCTAGGGTGAGGGTGAGGTTTACTGTTAGTGTTAGGGTTAGGGTGAGTTTTAGGGTTAGGATGAGGGTTAGGGTTAGTGTGAGAGTTAGTGTTAGGGTTAGGGTTAGTGTTAGGATGAGGGTAAGTGTTAGGGTGAGGGTTTGGGTTAGGGTGAGGGTTATAGTTAGGGTGAGGGTTAGGGTTAGGGTTATTGTCATTGTTAGGTTTAGGGTTACGTTGACGGTGAGTTTGAGGGTAAGGGTTAGGTTTAGGGTTAGGGTTAGGGTGAGATTTAGGGTTAGGATTCGGGTTATAGTTAGGGTTAGGGTGAGTGTTAGTGTGAGGGTTAGGTTTAGGGTTAGTGTTTCGTTAGGGTTAGGGTGAGCGTGAGTGTGAGGTTAGGTTTAGTGTTAGGCTTAGGGTTAGGGTGAGGGTGAGTTTGAGGGTGAGGGTTAGGGTTATGGTGAGGGTTAGAGTTATGTTTAGATTGAATGTTAGGCAGAGGGTTAGGGTTAGGAATAGGGTTAGTTTGAGCGCTGGTGTGACGGATAGTGTGAGTGTTAGGGTTCCGATAGGGTTAGGTTGAGGGTGAGTGTGAGGGTTAGGGGTAGGGTTAGGGTTAGGCTTAGGGTTAAGGTTAGGGTTAGGGTTTTGTTTAGGGTGAGGGTGAGGGTGATTTTTAGGGTTAGGGTTAGGTGAGGTTTATGGTTAGGGTTAGAGATAGGGTTAGGCTGAGGGTGAGGTTTACGGTTAGATTTAGGCTTAGGGTGAGGGTTACTGTTAGGGTTAGGGTTAGGATTAGTGTTAGGTTTGGGTTAGGGTGAGGGTTAGGGTGAGGGTTATGGTTATATTTAGGGTTAGGGTTAGGATTTGGGTTAGGGTGAGGTTTAGTGTGTGGGTTAGGGTTAGGTTTAGGTTTAGGCTTAGCGTTAGGCTGAGCGTGAGTTTGAGTGTGAGGGTTTGGGTTAGGCTGAGGGTTAGGATTATGGTTAGTGTTAGGGTTAGGATGAGGGTTAGGGTTAGTATTAGGATTAGAGTGAGGGCTAGGGTGAGGGTGCCCTTTACTGTTAAGGTTAGGGTGCGGTGTAGGGTTAGGGTTAGGGTGAGCATGAGGTTTAGTGTTAGAGTTAGGGGTAGGGTGAGGTTTAGGGTTAGTGTTAGGGTTAGGGTTAGGTTGAAGGTTATGGTTATGGTTAGGATTAGGATTAGGGTTAGGGTTAGAGTGTGAGGGTTAGGGTAAGCTTTAGGCTTAGGGTTAGGTTGAGGGTGAGGGTTAGGTTTAGAGTGTGGGTGAGTGTGAGGGTTAGGGTTAGTGTTAGGTTTAGGGTGAGGGTTAGTGTGAGGGTTAGGTTTAGGCTTAGGCTTAGGATTAGGTTGAGGGTGAAGGTAGGTGAGAGGGTTATGGTTACGGTGAGGGTGAGGATTAGGGTTAGGGTGAGGGTTAGGATTTGGGTTAGGATTAAGGTGAGGGTGAGGGTTAGGATTAGGGTGAGGGTTAGGGTTAGGATTAGGATTAGGGTGAGGGTGAGGGTGAAGGTTAGGATTATGATTAGGGTTATTGTTAGTGTTATGGTTAAGGTTACCTTTGCATTGATGCTGAGGCTGAGGATGAGGGTTAGGTTTAGGATTACAGTGAGGGTTACGTTTTGGCTTAGTATTAGTGTTTTTGTTAAAGTTAGGGTTAGAGTTATGGTGAGGGTGAGAGTGAGGGTGACGGTTAGGGTTAGGGTGAAGGTGACGTTTAGGGTTAGAGTGAGGGTTAGGGGGAGGGTTAGGGTGAGGGTTAGGGTTAGGGTTAGGGTTAGGTTTAGGATTAGGGTTAGGGTGAGGGTGAGTGTGAGGGTTAGGGTTAGGCTTAAGCTTAGCCTTAGGGATATGCTGAGGATGAGGGTGGGGTTGAGGATTATGGTTTGTGTGTTGGTTAGGGATAGGATTTGGGTGAGGGTTAGGATGAGGGTTAGGGTTATTATTAGGGTTAGGCTGAGGGCTATCGTGAGGGTGAGGGTTAGGGTTAGGGTTAGGCTTAAGTTTAGGGTTAGGCGGAGGGTGAGGTTGAGGGTGAGGATTAAGGTTAGGGTGATGGTTAGGGTTACAGTTAGGTTGAAGTTTAGCATGAGGTTTTGGGATAGGTTGAGGGATAGAGTGAGGGTGATGGTAAGGGTAAAGTTGAGGGTTAGGCTGAGGGTGAGAATTAAGATAACGGTGAGGGTTAGGGTTAGGGTGAGGGTTAGGGTAAGGGTGAGGGTAAGGGTTAGATTGAGGATTAGGGTTAGGTTCAGTGTGAGGTTTGGGGTGAGGATGAGGGTTAGGGTTAGGTTGAGGGTTAGTGTTAGGTTTAGTGTTATTGTTAGGTTAAGGATTAGATTTACGGTGAGGGTGAGGTTGCAGGTCCTGGTTAGGGTTAGGGTTAGGGTGAGGTTTAGAGTTAGGTTTGGAGATAGGGTTAGGTTGAGGGTGATGTTTAGGGTTAGATTTCGGGTTAGTGTTAGGGTTGGGCTTAGGGTTAGGCTGAGGGTGAGAGTGGGGGTGAGGATTAGGGTTGGGTTTAGGGTTAGGGTTAGAGTTAGGGTTAGGGTTAGGTTAGGGATTAGGGTTAGGGTTAAGGTGAGGGTGAATGTTAGAGTTAGGGTTAGGCTTAGGCTGAGGGTGAGGGTGGGGGTGAGGATTAGTTTTCGGGTGACGGTTAGGGTTAGGATTAGGGTGAGGGTTAGGATGAGGGTTAGAGTTGGGATTAGGCTTAGGGTGAGGACTATGGTGAGAGTGAGGTTTAGGTTTAGGGTTAGGGTGAGGTTTAGGGTTAAGGTGAGATTTAGGGTTAGTGTGAGTGTTAGTGTTAGGTTTAGGTTTAGAGTTAGGGTTTGGGGGAGGGTTAGGGTCAGGGTTAGGGCTAGGGTTAGTGTTAGGGTTATGGTTAGAGTGATGGTTAGGCTTACAGTTAGCTTGAAGGTTAGGATGAGGTTTAGGGATAGGGTGAGGGTTAGGGTAAGGGTGATGTTAAGGGTAAATTTGAGGGTTAGGCTTTGGGTGAGGGTTAGGATAAGTGAGAGGGTTACGGTTAGGGTGAGGGTTAGGGTAAGGGTGAGGGTTAGGGATTAAGGTGAGGCTGAGGGTTAGATTGAGGATTAGGGTCAGGGTTAGTGTGTGGTTTAGGGTGAGGATGAGGGTTAGGGTTAGGTGAAGTTAAGTGTTAGAATTAGGGTTATGGTGAGGACTAGGGTGAGGGTGAGGGTTAGGTTTAGGGGTAGGGTGAGGTTTAGTCTTAGGGTGAGGGTTAGGGTTAGTGTGAGGGTTAGTGTTAGGGTTAGGGTTAGTGTTAGGGTGAGGGTAAGTGTTAGGGAGAGGGTTAGGGTGAGGGTGAGGGTTATAGTTAGGGTGAGGCTAAGGGTTAGGGTTAGGGTTATTGTTAATTTTAGGTTTAGGTTTATGTTGAGGGTGAGGGTGAGCGTGAGGTTTAGGGTTAGGTTTAGGGTGAGGTTTAGGGTTAGATTTATCTTAGGGTGAGGGTAAGTGTTATGGTTACGGTTAGGATTAGTGTTATGTTAGGGTTAGGGTTAGGGTTATGGTGTGGTTGAGTGTGTGGTTTAGGGTTACGTTTAGGGGTAGGCTTGGGGTTAGGCTGAGGATGAGGTTGAGGGTGATGGTTACGGTTAGTGTGAGGGTTAGGATTAGGGTTAGTGTGAGGGTTAGGATGAAGATTAGGGTTAGGATTAGGGTTAGAGTGAGGGCTAGGGTGAGTGTGAGGTTTAGTGTTAGGGTTAGGGTGAGGTTTAGGTTTAGGGTTAGTGTGAGGGTGAGGTTTAGTGTTAGAGTTCGGGTTAGGTTGAGGGTTAGGATTAGGGTTAGTGTTAGCGTTAGGGTTAGGGTGAGTGTTAGGGTTAGGGTGAGTGTTATGGTGATGGTTAGGATTAGGATTAGGGTAGGGTTAGGGTGAGTGTGAGGGTGAGGGTAAGGGTTAGGCTTAGGGTTAGCCTGAGGGTGAGGGTGAGCGTGAGGGTTAGGTTTAGGGTGATTGTGAGTGTGAGGGTTAGGGTTAGTGTTAGGGTTAGCCTTAGGTTTAGGCTGAGGGTGATGGTGAGGGAGAGGGTTAGGGTTAGGGTGAGGGTTAGGGTTAGGGTTAGGGTGAGGGTTAGGGTTAGGGGTATGATGAGTTTTAGTGTTAGGCTAACGGTTAGGGTGAGGGTGAGGTCTAGGGTTAGAGTTGGGCTTAGGGTGAGGGTTAGCATGAGGGTTAGGGTTAGGGTGAGGTTTAGGGTGGGGGTGACAGTAAAGGTAAACTTTAGGGCTAGGCTGAGGGTGAGAGTTACTGTAAGTGTTTGGGTTAGGGTTAGGGTGAGGGTTAGGGGTAGGGGTAGGGTGAGGGTGAGTGTAAGATTGAGGATTAGTGTTAGGGTGAGGTTTAGGGTAAGGATGAGGGTTTGGGTTAGGGTTTTTGTTAGTGCTATGATTATAGTTAAGTTTGCAGTGAGGGTGAGGCTGAGGGTGAGGTTCATGGTGAGGGTTAGATTTAGGTTAGGGTCAGGGTTAGTATTATTTTTAGGGTTAGGGTTAGATTTACAGTGAGGGTGAGTGTGAGGGTTAGGGTTACGTTGAGGGTGAGGTTTAGAGTTAGAATTCGGTTTATGGGGAGGGTTAGGGTGAGAGGTAGGGTTAGGGTTAGTGTTAGTCTTAGGGTGAGGGTGAGGGTTAGGTTGAGGTTTAGGGATAGGCTTAGGGTTAGGATTAGGGTTAGCGTGGGGGTGAGTGTGAGGGTTAGGTTTAGGATTAGGCTTAGGTTTAGGTTGAGTGTGAAGGTCGGTGTGAGGGTTATGGTTACGGTGAGGGTGAGGATTAGGGTTACAGTGAGGGTTAGGATTTTGGTTAGGATTAAGGTGAGGGTGAGGGTTAGGGTTAGGGTGAGGGTTAGGCTTAGGATTAGGATTAGGGTGAGGGTGAGGATTAGAGTTAGTGTTAGTGTTAGGTTTAGGGTTAGGCTGAGGGTGAGGGTGGCGGTGAGGATTAGTGTTAGGGTGATGGTTAGAGTTAGGTTTAGTGTTATTGTTAGGGTTAGGTTTAGAGTTACGGTGAGGGTGAGGTTCTGGGTGAGGTTTAGGGTTAGTGTTAGGGTGAGGTTTAAAGTTAGGGTTGGAAATAGGGTTAGGGTGAGGGTGATGTTTAGGGTTAGAGTTCGGGTTAGTGTTAGGGTTGGGCTTAGGGTTAGGCTGAGGGTGAGAGTGGGGGTGAGTATTAGGGATATCGTTAAGGTTAGGGTTAGAGTTAGGTTTATGGTTAGGGTTAGGGTTATTGTTAGTGTTATGTTTAGGGTTAAGTTTGCAGTGAGGGTGAGGCTGAGGGTGAGGTTTATGGTTAGGGTTAGGTTTTGGGTTAGGGTTATTGTTAGTGTTAGTGTTAGGTTTAGGGTTAGGGTTAGAGTTATGGTGAGGGTGAGGGTGAGAGTGAGGGTTAGGGTTAGGTTGAGGTTTAGGGTGACGTTTAGGGTTAGGATTAGGTTGAGGGTGAGGTTTATGGTTAGAGTGAGGGTTAGTGGGAGGGTTAGGGTTAGGATTAGGGATAGGGCTAGGTTTAGGGTTAGGATTAGTGTTTTTGTTAAGGTTAGGGTTAGACTTATGGTTAGTGTTAGGGTGAGGGTGAGGGTTAGCGTTAGGGTTAGGGTGTGGTTTAGGGTTAGGGTGAGGATTAGGGTTAGGGTGAGGGTGAGGTTTAGGGTTAGAGTTAGGTTTAGGCAGAGGGCTAGGGTGAGGGTTAGGGTTAGGGTTAGGGTTAAGTTTAGGAATAGGGTTAGGGTGAGGGTGAGTGTGAGGGTTAGGGTTAGGCTTATTCTTAGGTTTAGGGTTAGGCTGAGGATGAGGTTGGGGGTGAGGATTAGGGTTCGGTTGATTGTTAGGTTTAGGATTAGGGTGATTGTTAGGATGAGGGTTAGTGTTAGGATTAGGGTTAGGGTTAAAGCTAGGGGGAGGGTGAGGGTTAGGGTTAGGCTTAGGCTTAGGGTTACGCTGAGGGTTAGATTGAGGGTGAGTGTTAAGTTTAGGGTGATGTTTAGGGATACGGTTAGGTTGAAGGTTAGCATGAAGTTTAGGGATAGGGTGAGGGTTAGCGTGAGGGTGATGGTTAGGGTAAAATTGAGTGTTAGCCTGAGGGTGAGAATTAAGATAAGGGTGAGGGTTGGCGTTAGGTTGAGTGTTAGGGTTAGGGTTAGTGTTAGGGTTAGGATGAGTGTTAGGGTTAGGGTGAGGGTTATGGTTATGTTTAGGATTAGGATTAGGGTTAGGGTGAGGTTGAGTGTGAGGTTAGGGTAAGGGTTAGCCTTAGGGTTAGGTTGAGGGTGTGGGTTAGGTTTAGGGTGAGGGCGAGTGTGAGGGTTAGGATTAGTGTTAGGGTTAGGGTGAAGGTTAGGGTGAGGGTTAGTGTTAAAGTTAGGGTGTGGTTGAGGGTTAGGTTTAGGGTCATGCTTAGGGTTACGGTCAGGGAGAGGGTTAGCATGAGGGTGAGAGTTAGTGTGAGGGTTAGGGTGAGGGTGACAGTAAGGGTAAAGTTGAGGGTTTGGCTGAGAGTGAGGATTATGGTAAATGTGAGGGTTAGGGTTAAGGTGAGGGTGAGGGTTAGGGTTAGAGGTAGGGTGAGGGTGCGTGTAAGAATGAGTATTAATGTTAGGGTGAGGTATAGGGTGAGGATGAGGGTTAGGGTTAGGGTTATTGTTAGTGTTATGGTTACAGTTAAGTTTGCAGTGAGGGTGAGGCTGAGGGTGACGTTTATAGTTAGGGTTAGGTTTAGGGTTAGGGTTAAGGTTAGTATTATTTTTAGCGCTAGGGTTAGATTTACAGTGAGGGTGAGGGTGAGGGTGAGGGCTAGGGTGAGGTTTACGGTGAGGTTTAGGGTTAGTGTTCGGTTGAGCGTGAGGTTTAGAGTTAGAATTATGTTTATGGGGAGGGTTAGGGTGAGAGATAGGGTTAAGGTTAGAGTTAGTCTTAAGGTGAGGGTGAGGTTTAGGTTGAGGTTTAGGGATAGGTTTAGGGTTAGGATTAGGTTTTGGTTGAGGATAAGTGTGAGAGTTAGGTTTAGGCTTAGACTCAGGGTTAGGTTAAGGGTGAAGGTAGGTGTGAGGGTTATGGTTACGGTGAGAGTGAGGATTAGGGTTAGGGTGAGGGTTAGAATTTGGGTTAGATTAAGGTGAGGGTGAGGGTTAGGGTTAGGGTGAGTTTTAGGTTTAGGATTAGGATTAGGGTGAGGGTGAGTGTTTGGATTATGGTTAGGGTTATTGTTAGTGTTATGGTTAAGATTACCTTTGCAGTGATGGTGAGGCTGAGGGTGAGGGTTAGGTTTAGGATTAGGGTTAGGGTTAGGTTTAGGGTTAGGATTAGTGTTTTTGTTAAGGTTAGGTTTAGAGTTATGGTGAGGGTGAGGGTGAGCTTTAGGGTTAGGGTTAGGGTGAGCTTTAGGGTTAGGGTGAGGATTAGGGTTTTGGTGAGGGTAGGTTTAGGGTTAGAGTGAGGGTTAGCGGGAGGGTTAGGGTGACTGTTAGGGTTTGGGTTAGGGTTAGGTTTAGGAGTAGGGTTAGGTTGAGGGTGAGTGTGAGTGTTAGGGTTAGGCTTAGGCTTCGGCTTAGGGTTAGGCTGAGGATGAGGGTGGGGGTAAGGATTAGTGTTCGAGTGACGATTAGGGTGAGGATTAAGGTGAGGGTTAGGATGAGGGTTAGGGTGAGGATTAGGGTTAGGGTGAGGGCTAGGGTGAGGGTGAGGGTTAGGGTTAGGGTTAGGTTTAGGTTTAGGATGAGAGTGATGTTGAGGGTAGGGGTTAAGGTAAGGGTAATGGTTAGGGTTACGGTTAAGTTGAAGATTAGCATGAGGTTTAGGGATAGGGTGAGGGTTAGAGTGAGGGTGATGGTAAGGGTAAAGTTGAAGGTTAGGCTGACTGTGAGAATTAAGATAAGGGTGAGGGTTAGTTTTAGGGTGAGGCTTAGGGTAAGGGTGTGGGTTAGGGGTTATGGTGAGGGTTAGGGTTAGGTTGAGGGTTATAGTTAGGGTGAGGGTTAGGGTTAGGGTTATTGTTATTGTTAGGTTTAGAGTTAGGTTGAGGGTGAGGGTGACGGTGAGGGTTAGGTTTAGGGTTAGGATTAGGGTGAGATTTAGGGTTAGGATTAGTGTTAGAGTTAGGGTTAGGGTGAGGGTGAGGTTTAGGGTTAGAATTAGGCTTCGGTTGAGTGTTAGTGTGAGGGTTAGGGTTAGGGTAAGTGTTAGGTTAGGGTTAGGGTGAGGGTTAGGTTTAGAGTGATAATTAGGGGTAGTATTAGGGTTAGGGTGAGGTTGAGTGTGTGGGTTAGGCTTAAGTTTAATGTTAGGCTTAGGGTTAGGCTGAGGGTGAGGTTGAGGGTGAGGGTTATGGTTAGGGTGAGGGTTAGAGTTAGGGTTAGATTGAGGGTTAGGATGAGGGTTAGTGTTACGATTAGTGTTAGGTTGAGCGCTGGGGTGATGGTTAGTGTGAGGTTTAGGGTTAGGGATAGGGTTAGGTTTAAGATTAGGGTTAGGTTTTGGGTGAGTGTGAGGGTTAGGCTTAGTGTTAGGGTTAGGATTAGGGTTAGGGTTATGGTTAGGGTTTGATTTAGAGTGAGGTTGAGGGTAAGAATTAGAGTTAGTGTTAGTGTTAGGGTTAGGGTTAGGCTAAGGGTGAGGGTGGGGTGAGGATTTGGGTTAGGGTGATGGTTAGGGTTAGGGTTAGTGTTATTGTTAGGGTTAGGGTTAGCGTTAAGGTGAGGGTGAGGGTGAGGGTGCGGGTGAGTTTTAGGGTTAGGGTTAGGTGAGGTTTAGGGTTAGTGTTAGAGATAGGGTTAAGGTGAGGGTGAGGTTTAGGGTTAAAATTCGGGTTAGTTTTAGAGTTACGCTTACCGTTAGGCTGAGGTTGAGTGTGGGGGTGAGGATTAGGGTTAGCTTTAGGGTTAGTGTTAGAGTTCGGGTTAGGCTTAGGGTTAGGGTTATTGTTAGTGTTATGGTTAGGTTTAGTTTGCAGTGACGGTGAGGCTGAGGGTGAGGTTTATGATTAGCTTTAGGTTTAGTATTAGGGTTAGTGTTAGTGTTATTTTTAGGGTTAGGGTTAGAGTTATGGTGAGGGTGAGGGTGAGGGTGAAGGTTAGGTTTAGGGTGAGGTTTAGGGTGAGGTTGAGGGTTAGGGTTAGGTTGGGTGTGAGGTTTAGGGTTAGAGTGAGGGTTAGTGGGAGGGTTAGGGTGAGGTTTAGGTTAAGGGTTATTGTTAGTCTTAGGGTGAGGGTGAGGTTTAGGTTGAGGTTTAGGGATAAGTTTAGGGTTAGGATTAGGGTTAGGGTGAGGGTGAATGTGAACGTTAGGGTTAGGGTTAGGCTTAGGCTTAGGTTTATGATTATGGTGAGGGTCAGTGTTAGGCTTAGGATTAGGGTGAGGTTTAGGGTTAGGTTGAGGGTTAGGGTTAGTGTGAGTGTTAGTGTAGGGTTAGGTTTAGTGTTAGGGTTAGGGGGAGGGTTAGGGTCAGAGTTAGGGTTAGGGTTAGTGTGAAAGTTAGGGTTAGGGTGAAGGTTTAGTTGAGGTTTAGGGTTAGGGTTAGGGTTAGGTTTAGGATTAGTGTTAGGTTGAGGGTATTTGTGAGTGTTAGGGTTAGGTTTAGGCTTAGGCTAAGGGTGAGGGTGAGGGTGAGGCTTAGACTTTGGGTGATGGTTAGGGTTAGGATGAGGGTGAGGGTTAGGATGAGGGTTAGGGTTAGGATTAGGGTTAAGGTGAAGGCTAGTGTGAGGGTGAGGGTTAGGTTTATTGTTAGGGTGAGGTTTAGGCTTAGGATGAGGGTTAGGGCTATTGTGAGTGTTAGTGGTAGGGTTAAGTTTAGTGTTAGGGTTAGGGGGAGGATTAGGGTCAGGGTTAAGTTTAGGGTTAGTGTTAGGATTAGGGTTAGGGTGATGGTTGGGGTTATGGTTAGCTTGAAGTTTAGGATGTTTAGGGATAGGGTGAGGGTTAGGGTGAGGGTGATGGTAAGGTTGAAGTTGAGGGTTAGGCTGAGGGTGAGGGTTAAGATAAGGGTGAGGGTTAGGGGTTATGGTGAGGGTGAGGGTTAGATTGAGGATTAGGGTTAGGGTTAGTGTGTGGTTTAGGGTGAGGATGAGGGTTAGGGTTAGGTGAGGGTAAGGGTTAGAATTAGGGTTACGGTGAGGGCTAGGATCAGGGTGAGGGTTAGGGTTAGTGTTAGCGTTAGGGTGAGGGTGAGGCTTAGGGTGAGTGTTAGGGTTAGTGTGAGGGTTAGTATTAGGGTTAGTGTTAGTGTTAGTGTTAGGGTGAGGGTAAGTGTTAGGTTGAGGATTAGGGTTAGGGTGAGGGTTATAGTTAGGGTGAGGGTTAGGGTTAGGGTTAGGGTTTGTGTTAATTTTAGGTTTAGGGTTATGTTGAGGGTGAGGGTGAGGGTTAGGGTTAGGGTTAATATTAGGTTGGGGTTAGGGTGAGTGTGTGGGTTAGGATTAGGTTTAGGGTTAGGCTTAGTTTTTGGCTGACAGTGAGGTTGAGGGTGAGGGTTAGGGTTAGGGTGAGGGTAAGGATTTCGGTTAGGGTGAGGGTTAGGATGAGGGTTAGGTCATGGCTAGGGTGAGGGTGAGGTTTAGGGTTAGGGTTAGGGTGAGGTTTAGTGTTAGGGTTAGGGTGAGGGTGAGGTTGAGTGTTAGATTTAGGGTTAGAGTGAGGGTTAAGGATCTGGTTAGTGTTAGGGTTAGGGTTAGGGTGCGTGATAGGGTTAGGGTGAGGGTTATGGTTATGGTTAGGATTAGGATTAGGGTTACGGTTAGGGTTAGTGTGTGGGTTAATGTTAGGTTTAGTGTTAGGCTTAGGGTTAGGCTGAGGGTGAGGTTGAGGCTGCGGGTTAGGTTTAGTGTGAGTGTTTGGGTTACAGTGAGGGTTATGTTTAGGGTGACGGTTACGGTTAGGTTTAGGGTTACGTTGAGGGCTACATTGAGGGTGAGGTTTAGGGTTAGCTTTAGGGTAAAGTTTATGGTGAGGGTGAGGTGTAGGGATAGGGTTAGGCTGAGGTTTAGGGTTATATTTAGGGTTAGGGGTAGGGCGAGTGTGAGGTTTAGGGTTAGAATTATGGTTACGGAGAGGGTTAGGGTGAGATTTACGGTTAGAGTTAGGGTTAGGGGGAGGGTTAGGGTGAGGGTTAGGTTTAGGGTGAGGGCTAGGTTGAGGGTGAGGGTTAGGGTTAGTGTTAGGCTTAGGCTTATGGTTAGGCTGAGGGTGAGGTTGAGGGTGAGGTTAGGGTTAGGGTGAGGTTAGGGGTACGGTTAGGTTGAAGGTTAGCATGAGTTTTAGGGATAGGGTGAGGGTTAAGGTGAGGGTGATGGTAAGGGTAATGTTGAGGATTACGCTGAGGGTCAGGGTAAAGATAAGGGTGAGGGTTAGGGTTAGGGTGAGGGTTAAGGTAAGGTTGAGGGTGAGGGGTTGGGGTGAGGGTGAGGGTTAGATTGGGGACTAGGGTTAGGGTTAGTGTGAGGTTTAGGGTGATGATGAGGGTTAAGGTTAGGGTGAGGGTTACGGTTATAATTAGGGTTAGGATGAGGGCTAGGGTGAGGGTGAGGGTTAGGGTTAGGTTGGGGTTAGAGTGAGTTTTAGGGTTAGGGTGACGGTTAGGGTTAGTGTGAGGGTTAGTGTTATGGTTAGGGTTAGTGTTAGGGTGAGGGTAAGTGTTAGGGTGAGGGTTAGGGTTAGGGTGAGCATTATAGTTAGGGTGACGGTTAGGGTTAAGTTTAGGGATATTGTTATTGTTAGGTTTAGGGTTACATTGAGGGTGAGGGTGAGGGTGAGTGTTAGGGTTAGAGTTAGGGTGAGGTTTAGGTTTAGTATTAGGGGTAGAGTTAGGGTGAGGGTGAAGTTTTGGGTTAGAGTTAGGCTTAGCGTGAGGGTTAGTGTGACAATTAGGGTTAGGGTTCGTGTTAGGTTAGGGTTAGGGTGAGGGTTAGTGTGAGCGTTAGGGTTAGAGGGAGGGTTAGGTTTAGGATTAGGGTTAGGGTGAGGTTGAGTGTTTGGGTTAGGGTTAGGTTTAGAGTTAGGCTTAGGGTTAGGCTGAGGCTGAGGTTGAATGTGAGGGTGAGGATTAGGTGAGGGTTAGGTTTAGGGTAAGGTTGAGGGTTAGGATGAGGGTTAGGGTTAGGATTGGGGTTAGTGTGAGGGTCAGTGTGTGGGTTAGGGTTAGGTTTAGATTTATGCGTCGGGTTAGGCTGAGGCTGAGGTTGAGGGTGAGGGTTAGGGTTAGTGTGAGCCTTAGGGTTAGGGATAGGGTTAGGTTTAGGATTAGGGTTAGGTTGAGGGTCAGTGTGAGTTTTAGGGTTAGAGTTAGGGTTAGGCTTAGTGTTAGGGTTAGGTTTAGGGTTAGGGTTTGGTTTAGGGTGAGGGGTAGGGTGAGGATTAGGGTTAGTGTTAGTGTTAGGGTTAGGGTTAGACTGAGGGTGAGGGTGGGGTTGAGGATTAGGGTTAGGGTGATGGTTAGGTTTAGGGTTAGTGTTATTGTTAGGGTTAGGGTTAGAGATACGGTGAGGGTGAGGTTGTGGGTGAGGGTTAGGGTTAGGGTTTGGGTGAGGTTTAGAGTTAGGGTTGGAGACAAGGTTAGGATGAGGGTGATGTTTAGGGTTAGAGTTAGGGTTAGTGTTAGGATTGGGCTTAGGGTTAGGCTGAGGGTGAGAGTGGGGGTGAGGATTAGGGATAGGGTTAGGGTTAGGGTGAGGGTTAGGGTAAGGGTGAGGGTTAGGGATTAAGGTGAGGCTGAGGGTTAGATTGAGGAGTAGGGTTAGGGTTAGTGTTGTTGTTTAGGGTGAGGATGAGGGTTAGGGTTAGGTGAGGGTAAGGGTTAGAATTAGGGTTAGGGTGAGGGCTAGGTTGAGGGTGAGGTTAGGCTTAGAGTTAGGATTAGGATTAGGGTAAGGGTTAGGGTGTATGTGAGTGTTAGGGTTAGGGTTAGGCTTAGGTTTAGGCTGAGGGTGAGGGTAAGGGTGCGGTTTTGGGTAAGGGTGAGGGTTAGTGTTAGGGTTATTGTTAGGGTTAGGATTAGGATGAGGTTTAGGTTTTGGTTATGTTTAGAGTTAGGTTTAGGATGAGGGTGAGATTTAGAGTTAGAGTTAGGGTTAGTGTAAGGGTTAGGTTTAGGGTGAGGGTTAACATTAGAGTTAGGGTTAATCTTAGGGTTAGGCTTAGGCTGAATATGAGGGTGAGTTTTAGGCTTCGGGTTAGGGTGAGGTTTAGGGTAAGGGTGAGGGTGAGGATATTTATGAGGATTAGGGTTAGGATTAGGTTAAGGGTGAGAGCTAGGGTGAGGGTTAGGGTGAGGGCTAGGGCTAGGGATATGGTTAGGTTTAGGATTAGGGTTAGGGTGAGGGTGAGTGTGAGAGTTCTGGTTATGGTTAGGTTTAGGCTTAGAGTTAGGGTGAGGGTTAGGGTTATGGTTTGGGTTAGGGTGAGTGTGAGGCTGAGGATTAGGGTTAAGTTTAGGGTTAGGTTTAGGGTTAGGTTTAGGTTTAGGGTTAGTGTCACGGTTAGGCTTAGGCTTAGGGTTAGGGTTAGGGTGAGGGTTAAGGTTAGGGTTAGGGTTAAGGTAAGGTTTATGCTTAGGGTTAGGCTGAGGGTGAGTGTGAGGGTGAGGGTTAGGGTTAGGTTTAGGGTGAAGTTTAGGATGAAGTTTAGTGTTAGGATTAGGGTAAGGGTGAGGGCTATGGTGAGGGTTAGGGTGAGGGCTAGGGGTAGGAATAGGTTTAGGTTTAGGATTAGGGTTAGGATGAGGGTGAGTGTGAGAGTGAGGGTTAGGGTTAGGTTTAGGGTTAGAGTTAGGGTGAGGGTTAGCGTTAGGGTTTGGGTTAGGGTGTGAGGGTGAGGCTGAGGATTAGGGTTAGGTTTACGGTTAGGTTTAGGTTTAGGGTTAGTGCTAGGGTTAGGGTTAGTGTTAGGCTTAGGGTTACGGTGAGGGTGAGGGTGGGGGGGTGAGGATTAGAGTTAGGGTTAGGGATAGGCTTAGGTTTAGGGTTATTGTTAGGGTTATGTTTAGGTTTAAGTTTGTGGTGTGGGTGAGACTGAGGGTGAGGTTTATCTTTAGGGTTAGGGTTAGGATTAGTGTTATTGTTAGGGTTAGGTTTAGAGTTATGGTGAGGTTGAGGGTGAGGGTGAGGGTTAGGGTTAGGGTGAGGTTTAGGGTTAGGGTTAGGGTGAGTGTGAGGTTTAGGGTTACAGATAGGGTTACGTTGAGGTTTAGAGTTAAGGTTAGTGTTTGGGTTAGTGTGGGTTTGAAGGTTAGGTTGAGGTTGAGGGTTAGGGTTACGTTTAGGATTAGGGTCAGGTTGAGGGTGAGTGTGCGGCTTAGGGTGAGGGTTAGGCTTACCCTTAGGGTTAGGCTGAGGGTGAGGATGGGGTGAGGATTAGGGTTAGGGTGATGGTTCGGGGTAGGGTTAGTGTTATTTTTAGGGTTAGGTTTAGAGTTAAAGTGAGGGGGAGGGTGTGGGGGAGGGTTAAGGTTAGGGTTAGGTTTGGGTTTAGGGTTAGGGTTAGGGTTAGGGTGAGGGTGAGAGTTAGGTTGTGGTTTAGGGTTAGGGTTAGTGTGAGGGTTAGTGTTAGGGTTAGGGTTAGTGTTAGGATGAGGTTCCGTTTTAGGTTGAGGGTATGGGTTAGGGTGAGGATTATGGTAAGGGTGAGGTTTAGGATTAGTGTTAGGGTTATTGTGTTGGTTAGGTTTAGTGTTACAGTTACTGTGAGGGTGAGGATTAGGGTTAGGGTTAGGTTGAGGTTTGTTTGGGGTTAGGGTTAGAGTTAGGGTTTGGGTGAGGGTGAGGTTTAGGGTTAAAGTTAGGGTTAAGATGAGGGTTAGGGTGATAGTTAGGGGGAGGGTTATGTTTAGGGTTAGGGTTAGGGATAGGATTAGGATTAGGTTGAGGGTGTGTGTGTTAGCGTTAGGTCTAGGGTTAGGTTTAGGTTTAGGGTGAGGGTGAGGGTCAGGTTGAGGGTTAGGTTTAGGGTGAGGGTTAGGGTTAGGGGTAGTGGGAGGGTTAGGATGAGGGTTAGGGTTAGGATTAGGGTTAGGGTAAGGGCTAGGGTGAGGGTGAGGTTTAAGATTAGGTTTAGGGTGAGGTTTATGTTTAGGATTAGTGTTAGGATTAGGGTGACAGTGAGGTTTAGGTTTAGAGTTAGGGTTAGGGTGAGGTTGAGGGTGAGGGTGAGGTTTAGGGTTAGTGTTAGGATGAGGGTTAGGGTTAGGATCTGAGTGAAATTTAGGGATAGGTTTAGGATTAGGATTAGGGTTAGAGTTAGCCTGAGGGTGAGGGTGAGGGTGAGTGTTAGGGTGAGGATGAGGGTTAGTGTTAAGGTGAGGGCTAGCGTGAGGGTGAGGGTTAGGGATAGGGTTAGAGTGAGGGTGAGGGTTGGGTGATGTTTAGGGTTAGTTTGAGGGTTAGTGTAAGGGTTAGAGTTAGTGTTAGTGTGAAGGTAAGTGTTAAGGTGATGGTTAGGGTTAGGCTGAGGGTTATTGTTAGTGTTAGGGTTAGGGTCAGGGTTAGGGTTAGGGTTAGTGTTATTGTTTGGTTTAGGGTTAGAGTTATGTTGAGGTTGAGGCTGAGGGTTTTGGTTAGGGTGCGGTTTAGTGTGAGGTTAAGGGTTAGGGTTAGGGTTAGGGTTAGTGTGAGGGTGAGGTTTAATGTTAGAGTTAGGGTTAGGGGGAGGTTTAGGATGAGGGTTAGGGTTAGGATAAGGGTTAGGGTAAGGGCTAGGTTGAGGGTGAGTTTTAGGGTTAGGGTTAGGTTGAGGTTTAGGGTTAGGGTTAGGGTTAGGGTGAGGGTGAGGTTTAGGGTTAGAGTTACGGTTAACGTGAGGCTGAGGGTGAGGATTAGGGTTAAGGTGAGTGTTAGGGTTTGGGGTAGGGTGAGGGTTAAGATGAGGGTGAGGGTTAGGGTTAGGGTTAGGATTAGGATTAGGGTTAGGGTTTCAGTGAGTGTGAGGGTTAGGGATAGTGTTAGGTTGAGTGTTAGGGTTAGCGTGAGAGTTATGGTTAGGGCTAGGAATACGGTTAAGCTGAAGGTGAGTGTGAAGATTAGGGTTAGGGTGAGGTTTAGTGTTTGGTTTAGGGTTAGAGTTAGGCTTAGGATTAGGGTAAGGTTTAGGGGTAGAGTTAGGGTTAGGGAGGACGGTTTGGGTGAGGGTTATGATTAGGGTGACGGTTAGGTTGGGGGTGATGGTAAGGATAAATTTTAGGGTTATGCTGAGGGTGAGGGTTACGGTTAGGGTGAGGGTTAGGATTAGGGTGAGGGTAAGGGTTAGGTTTAGGGTGAAGGTGAGGGTTAGATTGAGGATTAGTGTGAGGTTTAGGGTGAGGATGAGAGTTAGGGTTAGGGTGGGGGCTAGGGTGAGGGTGAGGGTTAGGGTTAGTGTGAGGTTTAGTGTTAGGGTTAGGGTTAGTGTTAGGTTGAGGGTTAGGGTTAGGGTTAGGGTTAGGTTTAGTGGTAGGGTTAGGGTTAGGGTTACGGTGAGGCTAAGCAGGTGGGTTTGGGTTGGGGTTAGGATGAGGTTCAGGTTTAGCATTAGGTTAGGGTTAGGGTTAGCATGAGGGTGAGGTTTAGGGTTAGAGTTAGGGTTAGTGTTAGGGTTAGGGTTCGGTTATTGTTAGGATTAGGGTAAGGGATAGGGTTAGGGTTAGGCTTAGGCTTAAGCTAAGGCTTAGACTGAGCATGAGTGTGAGGGTTAGGATTAGGGTTAGGGTTAGTTTGAGGTTTTGGTTTAGGTTTAGGGTTAGGGTGAGGGTTAGTGTTAGGGATAGGGTTAGGTTTAGAATTAGAGTTAGGGTGAGGTTGAGTGTGAGCATTAGGGTTAGGGTTAGGGTTAGGCGTAGAGTTAGGGTTAGGTTTTGGTTTAGGGTGAGGGTGAGGCTGAGGACTAGGTTTAGGTTTAGGGTTAGGGTTAGGGTTAGGGTTACAGTGAGGGTTAGGTTTATGGTTAGGGTGAGAGTTAGCGTTAGGTTGAGGGTTAGGGTTAGGATTAGGTTTAGGGTGAGGGTGAGCGTTAGGGTTAGTTTTAGGGTGAGTTTTAGGATGATGGTTAGGGATAGGATTAAGGTTAGGGTGAGGGCTAGGCTGAGGGTGAGGTTTAGGATTAGGGTTAGGGTGAGTTTTAGTGTTAGTGTTAGGGTTAGGGTTAGGGTGAGGGTTAGGGTTATTGTTAGGTTTAGGGTTATAGTTGTAGTGAGTGTGAGGGTTAGGGTTAAGGTTAGGATGAGGTTTAGGTTTTGGTTTAGGGTTAGAGTTAGGTTTAGGATGAGGTTGAGATTTAGGGTTAGAGTTAGGGCTAGTGTTAGGGTTAGGTTTAGGGTGAGGGTTAACGTTTGGGTTAGAGTTAGGCTTAGGCTTAGACTTAGGCAGAGAATGAGGGTGAGGTTTAGGGTTAGGGTTAGGGTGAGTGTTAGGGTTATTGTTAGGGTGAGGCTTATGATGAGTTTTAGGGTTAGGATTAGGGTTAGGGTGAGGGTTAGGGTGAGGGTTAGGGTGTGGGTTACGTTAAAGGGTAGGGTTAGATTTAGGATTAGGGTTAGGGTGATGGTGAGTGTGAGGGTTAGGGTTAGGGTTAGGGTTAGGCTTAGGGTAAGGGTGAGGTTTTGGGTTAGATTGAGGGTGAGGCTGAGGATTAGGGTTACGGTTAGGGTTAGGTTTAGGGTTAGGGTTAGGGTTAGGGTTAGGTTTAGGTTTAGGGTTAGGGTTAAGTAATGGCTTAGGCTTAGGCTGAGAGTGAGGGTGGGGGTGGGGGTGTGGATTTGTTTTAGGGTTAGGGTTATGGTTAGGAGTATTGTTAGTGTTATGATTAGGGTTTATTTTGCCTTGTGGGTGAGGCTGAGGGTGAGGGTTATAATTAGTGTTAGTGTTAGTGTTAGGGTTAGTGTTATTGTTAGTGTTAGGGTTAGAGTTACGGTGAGTTTGAGCGTCAGGGTGAGGGTTACGGTTAGGTTGAGTTTTAGGGTGAGGTATAGGGTTAGGGTTAGGGTTAGTGTTAAGGTGAGGGTGAGGTTTAGGGTTAGAGTTAGGGTTACGGGGAGGGTTAGGTTGAGATTTAGGGTTAGGGTTAGTGTGAGGGTTAGGGTGAGGGTGAGGGTTAGGTTGAGATTTAGCAATAGGGTTAGGTTTAGGGTTAGGTTTAGTGTTAGGGTGAATGTAAGGCTTAGTGTGAGGGTTAGGCTTATGCTTAGGGTTATGCTGAGGGTGAGGGTGGAGGTGAGGAATAGGGTTAGGGTGATGTTTAGGGTTAAGGTTAGTTTTATTGTTAGGGTTAGTGTTACAGTTAAGGTGAGGTTGAGGGTGCGGGTGAGGGTTAGGGTGAGGGTTAGGATGAGGGTTAGGGTTAGGATTAGGGTTAGGGTGAGGGCTAGGCTGAGGGTGAGGTTTAGGATTAGGATTAGTGTGCGGTTTTGGGTTAGGGTTAGGGTGAGGGTGAGGTTTACAGTTAGATTTAGGGTTAGGGTGAGACTGAAGTTGAGGGTTAGGGTTAGGGTTAGTGTTAGAGTTAGGGTTAGAGTGAGGGTTATGTTGAGGGTGAGGGTTAGGCTTAGAGTTAGGATTAGGATTAGGGTAAAGGTTAGGGTGGCTGTGAGGGTTAGTGTTAGGGTTAGGGTTAGGCTTAGGTTTAAGTTGAGGATGAGGGTAAGGGTGAGGGTTTGGGTAAGGGTGAGGGTTAGGGTTAGGTTTAGGGTGAGAATTAGGGTTCGGTTAAGTTTAGGGTTAGGGTGAGGGTTAGGGTCAGTGTTAGGGTTATTGTTAGGGTTAGGGTTAGGATGAGGTTTAGGTTTAGGTTATGTTTAGAGTTAGGTTTAGGATGAGGGTGAGATTTAGGGTTAAAGTTAGGGTTAGTGTTAGGTTTAGGTTTAGGGTGAGGGTTAACGTTTGGGTTAGGGTTAGGCTTAGGCTTAGGCTGAGCTTGAGGGTGAGGTTTAGGGTTAGGGTTAGGGTGAGGGTTAGGGATAGGTTTAGGGTGAGGTCATTGATGAGTTTTAGGGTTAGGATTAGGCTAAGGGTGAGGGCTAGTTTGAGGGTTAGGGTGAGGGCTAGGGCTAGGGATAGGGTTAGGTTTAGGATTAGGGTTCGGGTGAGGGTGAGTGTGAGAGTTAGGGTTAGGGTTAGGTTTAGGCTTAGAGTTAGGGGGAGGGTTAGGGTTATGGTTTGGGTTAGGGTGAGGGTGAGGCTAAGGATTAGGGTTAAGTTTAGAGTTAGGTTTATGGTTAAGTTTAGGTTTAGGGTTAGTTTTAGGGTTAGGGTTAGGGTTACGGTGAGGGTTAAGGTTAGGGTTAGGGTTAGGTTTAGGCTTAGGTTTACGGTGAGGGTTAAGGTTAGGGTTAGGGTTAGGCTTAGGGTTAGGCTGAGGGTATGGATTGGGGTGATGATTAGAGTTAGGTTTAGTGTTAGGCTTAGGGTTAGGTTTATTGTTAGAGTTATATTTAGGTTTAAGTTTGCGGTGAGGGTGAGGCTGAGGGTGAGAGATATCTATCGTTAGGGTTAGGGTTAGAGTTAGTGTTATTGTTAGGGTTAGGGTTAAAGTTACGGTGAGTTTGAGGGTGAGGGTAAGTAAGGGTTAGTGTTAGGGTGAGGTTTAGGGTTAGGGTTAGGGTTAGGGTGAGTGTGTGGTTTAGGGTTAAAGTTATTGTAAGGGGGAGGGTTAGGGTAAGGTTTAGAGTTAAGGTTAGTGTTTATGTTAGTGTGAGGGTGAAGGTTATGTTGAGGTTGAAGGATAGGGTTACCTTTAGAATGAGGGTCAGTTTGAGGGTGAGTGTGATTGTTAGGGTGAGGGTTAGCCATACGCTTAGGGTTAGGCCCAGTGTGACGGTGGGGTGAGGATTAGGGTTAGGGTGATGGTTTGGATTAGGGTTAGTGTTATTTTTAGGGTTAGGGTTAGAGTTAAAGTGAGGGTGAGGGTGCGGGTGAGGGTTAGGGTTAGGGTTAGGTTGGGGGTTAGGCTTAGCATTATGGTTAGGTTGAGGGTAAGGTTTAAGGTTAGAATTAGGGTTAGCATGAGGCTGAGGGAGAGGGTGAGTGTTAGGGTTAGGGTTAGGATTAGACTTAGGATTAGGGTTAGGGTGAGTGTGAAGTTTAGTGTTAGCCTTAGGTTTAGGCTGAGGGTGAGGGTGAGGGTGAGTGTTAAGGTTAGTTTGAATGTTAGGGTTAGGGTTAGGGTGTGGTTTAGTGTTAGTGTTAGAGTTAGGGGTAGGGTGAGGGTGAGGTTTAGGTGTAGAGTTAGGGCTAGGGTAAGGTTTAGGTTGAGTGTTAGTGTTAGGGTCAGTGTTAAGGTGGGGGTGATGGTAAGAGTAAACTTCAGCGTTAGGCTAAGTTTGAGGGTTAAGGTAAAAGTGAGGGTTAGGGTGAGGGTTAGGGTTAGGTTTATGGTGAGAGTTTGGGTTCAGGTTAAGTTTAGGGTTAGGGTGAGGGTTAGGGTGAGGGTTAAGGTTAGGGTGAGAGTTAGGGTTAGGTTGAGGGTTAGGGATATGATTAGGGTTAGGGTGAGGGTGAGGGTTAGGGTTAGTGTTAGGGTGAGGGTTAGGATGAGGGTTAGGGTTACGATTAGGGTTAGGGTGAGGGCTAGGCTGAGGGTGATGTTTAGGATTAGGGTTAGGGTGAGGTTTAGCATTAGGGTTAGGGTGAGGGTGAGGGTGAGGGTGAGGTTTAGGGTTAGATTTAGGGTTAGGTTGAGACTGAGGTTGAGGGTTAGGATTAGGGTTAGTGTTAGAGTTAGGGTTAGGGTGAGAGTTAGGTTGAGGGTTCGGGTTAGGCTTAGGGTTAGGATTAGGATTAGAGTAAGGGTTTTGCTGAGTGTGAGGGTTAGGGTTAGGGTTAGGCTTAGGTTTAGGCTGAGGGTGAGGGTGAGGTTGAGGCTTAGGTTAAGAGTGAGGTTTAGGGTTAGGGTTAGGGTGAGAGTTAGGGTTCGGTTAAGTTTAGGGGTAGGGTGAGGGTTAGGGTTAGGGTTTGGGTTAGGGTGAGGGTGAGGCAAAGATTTAGGCTTAGGTTTAGGGTTAGGTTTAGGTTTAGGGTTAGTGTTAGGGTTATGGTTAGGGCTACGGTGAGGGTTAGGGTTAGGGTTACATTTACGGTTAGGCTTAGTGTTAGGCTGAGGATGAGGGTGAGGGTGAGGGTTAGGGTTAGGGTTAGGGTGAGGTTTAGGATAAGGTTTAGTGTTAGGATTAGGGTATGGGTGAGGGCTATGGTGAGGGTTAGGGTGAGGGCTAGGGATAGGGATAGGGTTAGGTTTAGGATTAGGGTTAGGGTGAGGGTGAGTGTGAGAGTTAGGGTTAGGGTTAGGTTTAGGCTTAGAGTTAGGGTGAAGGTTAGGGATAGGGTTTGGGTTAGGGTGAGGGTGAGGCTGAGGATTAGGGTTAGGTTTAGGGTTAGGTTTAGGGTTAGTGTTAGGGTTAGTGTTAGGGTTAGGGTTAAGGTGAGATTAGGGTTAGGGTTAGGCTTAGGCTTAGGGTTAGGCTCAGGGTGACTTTGGGGCTGAAGATTAGAGTTAGGGTTAGGGTTAGGGTTAGGGCTAGGCTTCTTGTTAGGGTTATGTTTAGGTTTTAGTTTGCGGTGAGGGTGAGATTGACGGTGCGTGTTATCGTTAGGGTTAGGATTAGGGTTAGTGTTATTCTTAGGGTCAGGGTGAGAGTTCCGGTGAGGTTGAGCGTGAGGGTGAGGGTTAGGGTTAGGTTGAGGTTTAGGGTTAGAGTTAGGTTTAGGGGGAAGGTTAGGGGGAGATATAGGGTTAGGGTTAGTGTTAGGGTTAAGTTGAGGGTGAGGGTTAGGTTGAGGTTTAGGGATAGTGTTAGGTTTAGGATTAGGTTTAGGGTGAGAGTGAGTGTAAGACTTAGGGTGAGGGTTAGGCTTAGGCTTAGGGTTAGGCTTAGGGTGAGGGTCGGGGTGAGGAATAGGGTTAGGGTGATGATTAGGCTTAAGATTAGTTTTATTGTTAGGGTTAGTGTTAGAGTTAAGGTGAGGGTGAGGGTGCGGGTGAGGGTTACGGTGAGGGTTAGGATGAGGGTTATGGTTAGGATTAGGGTTAGGGTGAGTGCTAAGCTGAGGGTGAGGTTTAGGATTAGGTTTAGAGTGAGGGTTAGGGTTAGGGTTAGGGTTAGGGTTAGGGTTAGGGTTAGGGTGAGGGTTAGGTTTATTGTTAGGGTTAGGGTTGGGGTTAGGGTTACAATTGTATTGAGGGTGAGGGTTAGGGTTAAGGTTAGGATGAGGTTTAGGTTTTGGGTTAGGGTTAGAGTTAGGTTTAGGATGAGGATGAGATTTAGGGTTAGAGTTAGGGTTAGTGTTAGGGTTAGGTTTAGGGTGAGGGTTAACCTTTGGGTTAGGGTTAGGCTTAGGCTCTAGACTTAGGCAGAGAATGGGGGTGAGGTTTATGGTTAGGGTTAGGGTGAGTGTTAGGGTTAGGGTTAGGGTGAAGCTTATGATGAGTTTTAGTGTTAGGATTAAGGTTAGGGTGAGGGCTAGTGTGAGGGTTAGGGTGTGGGTTACGTTTAGGGGTAGGGTTAGATTTAGGATTAGGTTTAGGATGAGGGTGAGTGTGAGGGTTAGGGTTAGGCTTAGGCTTAGGGTTAGGGTGACGTTTTGGGTTAGGTTGAGGGTGAGGCTGACGGTTAGGTTTAGGGTTAGGGTTAGGATTAGGGTTAAGGTCAGGGTAAGGGTTAAGTTGAGGGTTAGGCTTAAGCTTAGGCTTAGGCTGAGCGTGAGGTTGAGGGTGTGTATTAGGGTTAGGGTTAGGGTTATGGTTAGGGGTATTGTTAGTGTTATGGTTAGGGTTTAGTTTGCGTTGAGGGTGAGGCTGAGGGTGAGGGTTATAATTAGTGTAAGGGGTAGGGTTAGGGTTAGTATTATTGTTAGTGTTAGGGTTAGAGTTACGATGAGTTTGAGCGTCAGGGTGAGGGTTAGGGATAGGTTGAGTTTTAGGGTGAATTATAGGGTTAGGGTTAGGGTTAGTGTTAAGGTGAGGGTGAGGTTTAGGCTTAGAGTTAGTGTTAGGGGGAGGGTTAGGTTGAGGTTTCGGGTTAGGGTTAGTGTGAGGGTTAGGGTGAGGGTGAGGGTTAGGTTGAGATTTAGCAATAGGGTTAGGTTTAGGGTTAGATTTAGTGTTAGGGTGAATGTAAGGCTTAGGGTGAGGGTTAGGCTTACGCTTAGGGTTATGCTGAGGGTGAGGGTGGGGGTGAGGAATAGGGTTAGGGTGATGTTTAGGGTTTAGGTTAGTTTTATTGTTAGGGTTAGTGTTAGTGTTAAGTTGATGGTGAGGTTGCGGGTGAGGGTTAGGGTAAGGGTTAGGATGAGGGTTAGCGTTAGGATTACGGTTAGGGTGAGGGCTAGGCTGAGGGTGAGGTTTAGGATTAGTATTAGTGTGCAGTTTGGGGTTAGGGTTAGGGTGAGGGTGAGGTTTAGGGTTAGGGTTAGGTTTAGTGTTAGAGTTAGGGTTAGGGTGAGGGTTAGGTTGAGGGTGAGGAATAGGCTTCGAGTTAGGATTAGGATTAGGGTAAAGGTTAGGGTGGCTGTGAGGGTTAGTGTTAGGGTTAGGGTTAGGCTTGGTTTAGGCTGAGGGTGAGGGTAAGGGTGAGGGTTTGGGTAAGGGTGAGGGTTAGGGTTAGGTTTAGGGTGAGAATTAGGGTTCAGTTAAGTTTAGAATTAGGGTGAGGGTTAGGGTTAGGGTTAGGGTTATTGTTAGGATTAGGGTTAGGTTTAGGGTTACAGTTACAGTGAGGGTGAGGGTTAGGTTTAGGCTTAGGATGAGGTTTAGGTTTAGGTTATGTTTAGAGTTAGGTTTAGGATGAGGGTGAGATTTAGGGTTAGAGTTAGGGTTAGTGTTAGGGTTAGGTTAAGGGTGAGGGTTAATGTTAGGGTTAGGCTTAGGCTTAGGCTTAGGCTGAGCATGAGGGTGAGGTTTAGGGTTAGGGTTAGGGTGAGGGTTAGGGTTAGGTTCAGGGTGAGGTCATTGATGAGTTTTAGGATTAGGATTAGGCTAAGGGTGAGGGCTAGTTTGAAGGTTAGGGTGAGGGCTAGGGATAGGGATAGGGTTAGGTTTAGGATTAGGGTTAGGGTGAGGGTGAGTGTGAGAGTTAGGGTTAGGGTTAGGTTTAGGCTTAGAGTTAGGGGGAGGGTTAGGGTTATGGTTTGGGTTAGGGTGTGGGTGAGGCTAAGGATTAGGGTTAAGTTTAGTGTTAGGTTTATGGTTAAGTTTAGGTTTAGGGTTAGTGTTAGTGTTAGGGTTAGGGTTACGGTGAGGGTTAAGGTTAGGGTTAGGTTTAGGCTTAGGCTTAGGCTTAGGGTTAGGCTGAGGGTGAGGGTGAGGGTGAGGTTTAGGGTTAGGGTTACGGTGAGGTTTAGGTTGAAGTTTAGTGTTAGGATTAGGGTAAAGGTGAGGGCTATGGTGAGGGCTAGGGTGATGGCTATGGATAGGAATAGAGTTAGGTTTAGGATTAGGGTTAGGGTGAGGGTGAGGGTGAGAGTTAGGGTTAGTGGTAGGTTTAGTCTTAGAGTTAGGGTGAGGATTAGGGTTAGGTTTTGGGTTAGGGTGAGGGTGAGGCTGAGGATTGGGGTTAGGTTTAGCGTTAGGTTTAGGTTTATGGTTAGGGTTAGTGTTAGGGTTAGGGTTACGGTGAGGTTTAGGGTTATGGTTATGGTTAGGCTTAGGGTTAGGCTGAGGCTGAGGGTTGGGGTGAGGATTAGAGTTAGGGTTAGGGTTAGGCTTAGGGTTAGGTTTATTGTTAGAGTTATAATTAGGTTTAAGTTTGCCGTGCGGGTGAGGCTGAAGTTGAGGGTTATCGTTAGGGTTAGGGTTAGGGCTAGTGTTATTGTTAGGGTTAGGGTTAAAGTTACGGTGAGTTTGAGGGTGAGGGTGAGGGTTAGGGTGAGTGTGAGGTTTAGGGTTAGAGTTATTGTTAGTGGGAGGGTTAGGGTGAGGTTTAGAGTTTAGGTTAGTGTTTGGGTTAGTGTGAGGGTGAAGGTTATGTTGAGGTTGAGGGATTGGGTTACCTTTAGGATGAGGGTCAGTTTGAGGGTGAGTGTGAGGGTTAGGGTGAGTGTTAGGCTTACGCTTAGGGTTAGGCCGAGGGTGAAGGTGGGGTGAGGATTAGGGTTAGGGTGATGGTTCGGGTTAGGTTTAGTGTTATTTTTAGGCTTAGGGTTAGAGTTACGGTGAGGTTGAGCGTGAGGGTGAGGGTTAGGTTTAGGTTGAGGTTTAGGGTTAGAGTTAGGGTTAGGGGGAGGGTTTGGGTGAGGTTTAGGGTTAGGGTTAGGGTTAGGGTTAGGGTGAGGGTGAGGGTTAGTTTGAGGTTTAGGGATAGGGTTAGGTTTAGGATTAGGTTTAGGGTGAGTGTGAGTGTAAGGCTTAGGGTCAGGGTTAGGCTTAGGCTTAGGTATAGGCTTAGGGTGAGGGTGGGGGTGAGGAATAGGGTTAGGGTGATGGTTAGGGTTAAGATTAGTTTTATTGTTAGGGTTAGTGTTAGAGTTAAGGTGAGGGTGAGGGTGCGGGTGAGGGTTACGGTGAGGGTTAGGATGAGGGTTATGGTTAGGATTAGGGTTAGGGTGAGTGCTAAGCTGAGGGTGAGGTTTAGGATTAGGTTTAGGGTGAGGCTTAGGGTTAGGGTTAGGTTTGGGGTTAGGGTGAGGGAAAGGATTAGGGTTAGATTTAGGGTTAGGTTGAGACTGAGGTTGAGGGTTAGGGTTAGGGTTAGTGTTAGAGTTAGTGTTAGGGTGAGGGTTAGGTTGAGGATGAGGGTTAGGCTTAGAGTTAGGAATAGGATTAGGGTAAGGGTTAGGGTGACTGTGCGTGTTAAGGTTAGGTTTTGGTTTAGGCTTAGGTTTAGGCTGAGGGTGAGGGTACGGGTCAGGGTTAGGGTAAAGTTGAGGGTTAAGGTTAGTGTTAGGGTGAGAGTTAGGGTTCAGTTAAGTTTAGAGCTAGGGTGCGGGTTAGGATTAGGTTTAGGGTTATTTTTAGGGTTAGGGTTAGGGTTAGGGTTACAGTTACAGTGAGGGTGAGGGTTAGGGTTAGGGTTAGGATGAGGTTTAGGTTTAGGTTATGTTTAGAGTTAGGTTTAGGATGTGGGTGAGATTTGGGGTTAGAGTTCGGGTTAGTGTTAAGGTTAGGTTTAGAGTGAGGGTTAACATGAAGGTTAGGGTTAGGGTTAGGGTTAAGCTTAGAGTTAGTTTGACGGTTATGGTTAGGGTTTGGGTTAGGGTGAGAGTGAGGCTGAGGTTTGGGGTTAAGTTTAGGGTTACGTTTAGGGTTAGGTTTAGGTTTAGGGTTAGTGTTAGTGTTAGGGTTAGGGTTAGGGTTTCGGTGAGGGTTAGGGTTAGGGTTAGGTTTAGGGTTAGGCTTAGGCTTAAGGTTAAGCTGAGGATGAGGGTGAGGGTGAGGTTTAGGGTTAGGGTTAGTGTGAGGTTTATGATGAGGTTTAATGTTAGCAATAGGGTAAGGGTGAGAGCTATGGTGAGGTTTAGGATGAGTGCTAGGGATAGGAATAGAGTTAGGTTTAGGATTAGGGTTAGGGTGAGGGTGAGGGTTAGGGTGAGGGTTAGGGTGAGGGTTAGGTTTAGGGTTAGGGTGATAGTTAGGGGGAGGTTTAGGGTTAGGGTTAGGGTTTGGGATAGAATTAGGATTAGGTTGAGGCTGAGTTTGTGTGTTAGCTTTAGGTCTAGTGTTAGGCTTAGGTTTAGGCTGAGGGTGAGGGTGAGGTTGAGTTTTAGGATTAGGGTGAGGGTTAGGGTTAGGGTTAGTGGGAGGATTAGAATGTGGGTTAGGTTTAGGATTAGGGTTAGGGTAAGGGCTAGGGTGAGGGTGAGTTTTAGGCTTAGGGTTAGGTTGAGGTTTACGGTTAGGGTTACTGTTAGGGTGAGGGTGAGTTTTAGGGTCAGAGTTAGGGTTAGCCTGAGGCTGAGGGTGAGGATTAGGGTTAGGGTGAGTGTTAGGTTTAGGGTTAGGGTGAGGGTTAAGCTGAGGCTGCGGGTTAGGTTTAGGGTTAGGATTAGGATTAGGGTTAGTGTTTCAGTGAGTGTGATGGTTAGGGATAGTATTAGGTTGAGGGTTAGGGTTAGGGTGAGGTTTAGTGTTTGGGTTAGGGTTAGAGTTAGGCTTAGGGTTAGGGTGAGGTTTAGGGGTAGAGTTAGGGTTAGGGAGGTGGGTTTGGGTGAGGGTTATGATTAGGGTGAGTGTTAGGGTGGGGATGATGGTAAGCCAAAAATGAGGGTTATGCTGAGGGCGAGGGTTATTGTAAGGGTGAGGGTTTGGGTTAGGGTGAGGGTTAGGGTTAGGGTTAGGGTGAAGGTGAGGGTTGGATTGAGGATTAGTGTTAGGGTTAGTGTGAGTTTTAGGGTGAGGATGAGAGTTAGGGTTAGGGTGAAGTCTAGGATGAGGGTGAGGGTTAGGGTTAGTGTTAGGGTGAGGTTTAGGGTTAGGGTGATGGTTAGGGTTAGTGTGAGGGTTAGTGTTAGGGTTAGGGTTAGTGTTAGGTTGAAGGTTAGGGTTAGGGTTAGGGTTAGGGTTAGGTTCAGGGTTACGGTGAGGGTAAGGGTTGGGGTTAGGATGAGGTTTAGGTTTAGGATTAGGTTTAGGGTTAGGGTTAGGGTGAGGGTGAGGTTTAGGGTTAGAGTTAGGGTTTGTGTTAGGGTTAGGTTGAGGGTTAGGGTTAGGATTAGGGTAAGGGTTAGGTTTAGGGTTAGTGTTAGGCTTAAGCTTAAGCTTAGGGTTAGAATGAGCATGTGTGTGAGGGTTAGGGATAGGGTTAGGGTTAGGGTTAAGTTGAGGTTAAGGTTTAGATTTAGGGTTAGGGTGAGGGCTAGGGTGAGGGTTAGGGTAAGGGTTAGGGTTAGGGATAGGGTTAGGTTTAGGATTATGGTTAGGGGGAGGTTGAGTGTGAGAGTTAGGGTTAGGGTTAGGGTTAGGTTGAGGGTTAGGGTTAGGTTTTGGATTAGGGTGAGGATGAGGCTGAGGACTAGGCTTAGGTTTAGGGTTAGGTTTAGGGTTAGGGATAGTTTTAGGGTTACAGTGAGGATTAGGGTTCGTCCGAGGGTTAGGCTTAGGGTTAGGCTGAGTGTGAGGGTGGGGGTGAGGATTAGGTTTAGGGTTAGGGTTTAAATTAGGGTTATTGTTAGTGTTATGGTTTGGGTTACGTTTGCAGTGAGGGTGAGGCTGAGGGTGAGGGTTATGTCTAGGGTTAGTTATAGGCTTAGGTTTTGGCTGACAGTGATCGTGGGGGTGAGGAATATGTTTTGGGTGATGGTTAGGATTAGGGTTAGGGTGAGGGTTATGATGAGGGTAGGGTTAGGATTAGGTTTAGCCTGAGGGCTTGAGTGAGGGTGAGTGTTAGGGTTAGGGTTAGGATTAGGCTTAGGTTTAGGCTGAGGGTGAGGGTGAGGGTGAGTGTTAGGGTTAGGGTGATGGATAGGGTTAGGTTTAAGGTGAGTGTTTGGATGAGGGTTAGGGTTAGGGTGAGTGTTAGGATGAGTGTGACTGTAGGAGTAAAGGTGAGGGTTAGGCTGTGGGTGAGTGTTCCCCTAAGTGTGAGGGTTAGGATTAGGGTGATGGTTAGGGTAAGGGTTAGGGTGAGGGTTAGGGTGAGGGTGAGGGATAGATTGAGGATTAGGGTTAGGGTTAGTGTGAGGTTTAGGGTGAGGATGAGGGTTAGGTTATGGTGAGGGTTAGGGTTAGAATTAAGTTTATTGTGGGGGCTAGGGTGAGGCTGAGGGCTAGGGTTAGGGTTAGGGTGAGGTTTAGGGTTAGGGTTAGAATTAGGGTTACTGTGAGGGTTAGTGTTAGATTTAGGGTTAATGTTAGGGTGAGGGTAAATGTTAGCGTGAGGGTTAGTTTTAGGGTGAGGGTTATGTTTAGGGTGAGGTTTACGGTTAGTTTTAGGGTTATTTTTAGGTTTAGGGTTAGGGGTACGGTGAGGGTGAGGATGAGTGTTAAGGTTAGGGGAGGTTTAGGTTTAGGGTTAGGGTTAGAGTTAGGGTTAGGGTGAGTGTGAGGTTTAAGGTTAGAGTTTGGGTTCAGGTTAGGTTTAGGATGAGGGTTAGGGTTAGGGTTAGTTTTAGGTTTAGGGTTAGGGTGAGGTTAAGTGTTAGGGATATGGTTAAGATTAGGGTTAGGGTGAGGGTGAGTGTGTGGGTTAGGGTTAGGTTTTGGGTTAGGCTTAGGTTTAGGCTGAGGGTTAGGTTGAGCGGGAGGGTTAGGGTTCGGGTGAGGGTTAGGTTTAGGGTTAGTGTGAGTGTTAGGATGAAGGTTTGGTTTTGGATTAGGTTTAGGGTGAGGGCTAGGTTGAAGGTGAGTTTTAGGGTTAGGGTTAGGGTGAGGTTTAGGGTTAGGGTTAGGGTCAGTGTGAGTTGGAGGTTTAGTGTTACAGATAGGTTTAAGGTGAGTGTTAGGGTGAGGGTTTAGCTTAGTGTTAGTGTTAGAGGTAGGTTTAAGGTGAGGTTTAGGGTGAGGGTGTCTCTTAGGGTTAGGGTTAGGATTAGGATTAGGGTTAAGGAGAGGGGGAGTGTGAGGGTTAGAGTTAGGGTTAGGTTTAAGCTTAGGGTCAGGGTGAGGGTGAAAGTTAGTGGGAGGGTTAGGGTTAGGGTTAAGGTTATGGTTAGGGATAGCTTTAGGGTTAGGGTGAAGTTGAGGTTTAGAGTTAGAATTAGGGTTAGGGTGAGGCTGAGGCTGAGGGTGAGGGTTAGGGTAAGTGTTAGGATTAGGATTAGGGTTAGGGTTAGGGTGAGTGTGAGGGTTAGGGTTAGCCTTAGGTTTAGGCTGAGGGTGAGGGTGAGGGTGAGTGTTAGGGTTAGTTTGAGTGTTAGGGTTAGTTTTAGGGTGTGGATTAGTGTTAGGGATAGTGTTAGAGTTAGGGTTATGGTGAGGGTGAGGTTTAGAAGTAGAGTTAGGGTTAGGGTGAGTGTTAGGTTGAATGTTAGGGTAAGGGTGAGGTTTAGGGTGGGGGTGACGGTAAGGGTAAACATGAGGGTTAGGCTAAGTGAGAGGGTTAGGGAGACGTTTAGGGTTGGGGTTACGGTGAGTGTTAGGGATCGGGTTAATTTTAGGTTTAGGGTGAGGGTTAGGGTAAGGGTTAGGGTGAGGGTGAGAGTTAGGTTTAGGTTGAGGGTTAGGGTTAGGATTAGGGTTAGGGTAAGGGAGAGGGTTAGGGTTAGTGTTAGGGTGAGGGTTAGGATGAGGGTTAGTGTTAGTATTAGGGTTAGGGTGAGGGCTAGGGTGAGGTTTAGGTTTAGGGTTAGGGTGAGGTTTATGGTTAGGGTTAGGTTTAGGGTTAGGGTGAGGGTGAGGTTTAGGGTTAGGTTTAGGGTTAGGTTGAGACTGAGGTTGATGGTTAGGGTTTGGGTTAGTGTTAGAGTTAGGGTTAGGGTGAGGGTTAGGTAGAGGGTGAGGGTTAGGTTTAGGGTTAGGATTAGGATTATGGTAAGGGTTAGCGTGATTGTGAGGGTTAGGGTTAGGGTTAGGCTTAGGTTTAGGCTGAGGGTGAGTGTGATGTTTAGGGTTAGTGTGAGGGTTAGGGTTAGGGTGAGAGTTAGGGTTCGCTTAAGGTTAGGGTTAGGTTGAGGGTTAGGGTTAGGGTTAGGGTTATTGTTAGGGTTAGGGTTAGGGTTAGGGTTACAGTTACAGTGAGGGTGAGGGTTAGGGTTAAGGTTAGGATGAGGTTTAGGTTTGGGGTTAGGGTTAGAGTTAGGTTTAGGATGAGGGTGAGATTTAGGGTTACAGTTAGGGTTAGTGTTAGGGTTACCTTTACCATGAGGGTTAACGTTAGGGTTAGGGTTAGGCTAGGTTTAGGCTTAGGCAGAGAATGAGGGTGAGGTTTAGGGTTAGGGTTAGGGTGAAGGTTAGGGTTAGGGTTAGGGTGAGGCTTAGGATTAGTTTTAGGGTTAGGATTAGGGTTAGGGTGAGGGCTAGGATGAGGGTAGTTGTGGGTTAAGTTTAGGGATAGGGTTAGGTTTAGGATTAGGTTTAGGGTGAGGGTGAGTGTGAGAGTTAGGTTTAGGGTTAGGCTTAGGGTTAGGGTGAGGTTGTGGGTTAGGTTGAGGGTGAGGCTGAGGATTACGATTAGGTTTAGGGTGAGGGTTAGGGTTAGGTTTAGGGTTATGGTTATGGTTAGGGTTAAGTTGAGGGTTATGCTTAGGCTTAGGCTTAGGCTTAGGCTGAGGGTGAGGGTGGGGTGTGGATTATGGTTAGGTTTAGGGTTAGCGTTAGGGGTATTGTTAGTGTTATGGTTAGGGTTAAGTTTGCGATGAGGGTGAGGCTGAGGGTGAGGGTTATGATTAGTGTTAGGGGTAGGGATAGGGTTAATGTTATTGTTAGGATTAGGGTTAGAGTTACGGTGAGGTTGAGCATGAGGGTGATGTTTAGGGTTAGGTTGAGTTTTAGGGTGAGGTTTAGGGTTAGGGTTAGGGTTAGTGTGAGCGTGAGGTTTAGGATAAGAGTTAGTATTAGGGGGAGGGTTAGGGGGAGGGTTAGGGTTAGGGTTAGTGTTAGGGTTAGGGTGAGGGTGAGGGTTAAGTTGAGGTTTAGGGATAGGCTTAGGTTTAGGATTAGGTTTAGGGTGAGATGAGTGTAAGGCTTAGGGTGAGGGTTAGCCTTAGGCTTAGGGTTCGGCTGATGGTGAGGGTGGGGGTGAGTAATAGTGTTAGAGTGATGGTTAGGGATAACGTTAGTTTTATTGTTAGCGTTAGGTTAGAATTAAGGTGAGGGTGAGGGTGCGGGTGAGGGTTAGGGTTAGGATTAGACTTAGCTTGAGGGTGAGGTTTAGGGTTAGATATAGGGTTAGTTGGAGGGTTAGGGTGAGTGTTAGGGATAGGGTTAAGTTTAGGCTTAGGCTTAGGGTGAGGGTTAGGGTTAGGGTTTGTGGTAGGGAGAGGGTGAGGCTGAAGATTAGGGTTTGGTTTAGGGTTAGGTTTAGGGTTAGGTTTAGGTTTAGGGTTAGTGTCATGGTTAAGGTTAGGGTTAGGGTTACAGTGAGGGTTAGGGTTATGGTTCGGGTTAGGCTTAGGGTTAGGCTGAGTGTGAGGGTGAGGGTGAGGTTTAGGGTTAATGTTAGAGTGAGGTTTAGGATGAGGTTTAGTGTTAGGATTAGGGTAAGTGTGAGGGCTATGGTGAGGGTTAGGGTGAGGGCTAGTTATAGGAATACAGTTAGGTTTAGGATTAGGGTTAGGGTGAGGGTGAGTGTGAGAGTTAGGTTTAGGTTTAGGGTTACTCTTAGGGTTAGGGTTAGGGTTAGGGTTTCGGTGAGGGTTAGGGTTAGGGTTAAGCTTAGGGTTAGGCTGAGGGTGAGGTTGTGGGTGAGGATTAGAGTTAGGGTTAGGGTTAGGCTTAGGGTTAGGGTTATTGTTAGGGTTATGTTTAGGTTAAAGTTTGCGATTAGGTTGAGGCTGAGGGTGAGTATTATTGTTAGGGTTAGGGTTAGGATTAGTGTTATTCTTAGGGTCAGGGTTAGAGTTACGGTGAGGTTGAGGGTGAGGGTGAGGGTTAGGGTTAGGTTGAGGTTTAGGGATAGGGTTAGGGTTAGGGTGAGGGTGAGGTTGAGGGTTAGAGTTATTGTTTGGGGGAGGGTTAGGGTGAGGTTTAGGGTTAGGATTAGTGTTTGGGTTAGTTTGAGGTTGAAGTTTAGGTTGAGGTTGAGGGATAGGTTTACCTTTAGGATTAGGGTTAGATTGAGGGTGAGTGTGAGGGTTAGGGTGAGGGTTATGCTTACGCTTAGGTTTAGGCTGAGGGTGAGGTTGGGGTGAGGATTAGGGTTAGGGTGATGGTTCGGGTTAGGGTTAGTGTTATTTTTAGGGTTAGGGTTAGAGTTACAGTGAAGGTGAGGGGGCGGGTGAGGGTTAGGGTTAGGGTTAGGGTGGAGGTTAGGTTTCGATATACCGTTTGGGGGAGGGTTAGGGTGAGTGTTAGGATTAGGCTTAATGTTAGGATTAGGTTGAGGGTGAGGGTTAGGTTGAGGTTTTGGGTTAGGGTTAGGGTTAGTGTGAGGGTTAGTGTTAGTGTTAGGGTTAGTGTTAGGATAAGGGTAAGTGTTAGGTTGAGGGTATGGGTTAGGGTGAGGGTTATGGTAAGGGTGAGGGTTAGGATTAGGTTTAGGGTTATTGTTAGGGTTAGGTTTAGGGTTACGGTTACTGTGAGGTTGAGGGTTAGGGTTAGTGTTAGGTTGAGGTTTAGGTTGGGGTTAGAGTTATAGTTAGGGTTTGGGTGAGGGTGAGGTTTAGGGTTATAATTAAGGTTAGGGTGAGGGTTAGGGTTAGGGTTAGGGTGATAGTTAGGGGGAGGGTTATGGTTAGTGTTAGGGTTAGGGATAGGATTAGGATTAGGTTGAGGGTGAGTGTGTTTGTTAGGGTTAGGTCTAGGGTTAGGCTTAGGTTTAGTCTGAGGGTGAGCATGAGGTTGAGGGTTAGGGTGAGGTTAAGGTTTAGGGTTAGAGGAGGTTTAGTATGAGGTTTAGGGTTAGGATTAGAGTTCGGGTAAGGGCTAGGGTGAGGGTGAGGTTTAGGGTTAGGGTTAGGGTGAGGTTCATGTTCATGGTTAGGGTGACGGTGAGGTTCGGATATAGAGTTAGGGTTAGGGTGAGGGTGACGGTGAGGGTTAAGGTTAGGGATAGTGTTAGTTTTAGAGTTAGGGTTAGGGTGAGGGTTAGGGTGAGGGTGAGGGTTTGGGATAGGTTTAGGATTAAGTTTAGGGTTAGGGTTAGGCTTAGGGTGAGGGTGAGGGTGAGGGTTAGGGTGAGGATGAGGGTTAGTGTTAGGGTGAGGGTTAGGGTGAGAGTGAGGGTTAGGGATAAGGTTAGAATGAGGGTTAGGGTTAGGGTGATTGTTAGGGTTAGTGTGAGGGTTAGTGTTAGGGTTAGGGTTAGTGTTAGTGTGTGGGTAAGTTTTAAGGTGAGGGTTAGGGTTAGGGTGAGGTTATTGTTAAGGTTTGGGTTAGAGTTACGGTTATGGTGAGGGTGAAGTTGAGGGTTCGGGTTAGGGTTAGGATGAGGTTTAGGAAAGGGTTAGGGTTAGTGTTACCATTAGGGTTACAGTGAGAGTAAGGGGGAGGGTTAGGGTTAGGGTTAGGGTTAAGTTTAGGATTTGGTTCAGGGTGAGGGTGAGTGTGTGTGTTAGGGTTAGGATTAGGGTTAGGGTTAGGGTTAGGCTGAGTGTGAGGTTGAGGGTGAGGGTTAGGGTTAGGGTGAGGGTTAGGTTTTGGGTTATGTTTAGGGTTAGGGTGAGGGTTAGGGTAAGGGTTATGGTGAGGGTGAGGTTTACGGTTAGAGTTAGAGTTAGGGTGAGGCTGAGATTGATGTTTAGGTTTAGTGTTAGAGTTAGGGTTAGGGTGAGGGTTAGGTTGAGGTTGAGGGTTAGGCTTAAGTTTAGGATTAGGATTAGCATATGGGTTAGGGTGAGTGTGAGGGTTATAGTTAGGGTTAGGCTTAGGGTTAGGCTGAGGGTGAGGTTGAGAGTCAGGGTCAGGGTTAGGTTTACGGTGAGAGTTAGGGTTTGGTTAAGTTTAGGGTTAGGGTGAGGGTTAGGGTTAGATTTATGGTGAGCTTGAGTGTTACGGTTAGGTTGAGGCTTAGGGTTAGGATTAGGGTTAGGGTAAGGGTTAAGATTAGGGTTAGGGTGAGGGTAAGGATGAGGATTAGGGATAGGGTGACGGCTAGGTTGAGGGTGAGGTTTAGGGTTAGTGTTAGATTAAGGATTAGGGTTAGAGTTAGGCTTAGGGTGAGGGTTAGTTTGAGGGTTAGGTTTATGGTGAGGATGAAGGTTAGGGTTAGGGTGAGGATGATGGTAAGGGTAAAGGTGAGGTTTACACTGCGGGTGAGGGTTAAGATAAGGGTGAGGGTTAGGGTTAGGTTTAGGGTTAGTGTAAGGGTTAGTGTTAGGTATAGGATGAGGGTTAGATTGAGGATTAGTGTTAGGGTTAGTGTGAGGTTTAGGGTGAGGATGAGGGTCAGGTTTAGGGTGAGGGTGAGAGTTAGAATTAAGGTTAGGGTGAGGGCTAGGGTAAGGGTGAGGGTTAGGGTTAGTGTGAGGTTTAGTGTAAGCCTTAGGATTAGAGTTTGGGTGAGGGAGACTTTTAGGATTATGGTTAGGGTTAGGGTTAGCTTTAGGATTAGTGTTATTGTTAGGGTTAGGGTTAGAGTTATGGTGAGGGTGAGGGTGATGGTCAGGGTGAGGATTAGGATTAGGGTTAGAGTGAGGTTTAGGTTTAGGGTTAGGATTAGGGTTATGGTGAGGGTGAGGTTTAAGGTTAGATTTAGGGTTAGTTGGAGGGTTCGGTCGAGGGTTAGTGTTAGGGTTAGTTTAAGGGTTAAGGTTGGAGTTGAGTTTTAACGTTATGATTAGGGTTTGGGTTAGGATTAGGGTGAGGGTGATGGTGAGTGTGAGGGTTAGGGTTAGGGTTAGGCTTAGGCTTAGGATTAGTCAGAGAGTGAGGTTGGGGGTAAGGATTAGGTTTAGGGTGATGGTTAGGGTTAGGATTAGGGTTAGGGTGAGGGCTAGCGTGAGGGTGAGGCTTAGCTAAGGGTTAGGCTTAAGCTTAGGCTTAGGGTTAGGCTGAGCATGAGATTGACGGTGATGGTTAGGGTTAGGGTGATGGTTAGGTTTACGGTTAGGGTGTGTGTTAGGATGAGGTTTAGGGTTAGGGTGAGGGTTAGGGTGAGGATGATGGTAAGGTTAAAGGTGAGGCTTAGGCTGAGGGTGAGGGTTACTGTAAGGGTCAGGGTTAGGGTTACGTTTAGGCTTAGGGTTAGGGTTAGGGTGAAGTGTAGGTTTAGGGTTAAGGTTAGGGTGAGGGTGAGGTTTAGGGTTAGAGTTAGGGTTAGGATGAGGCTGAGTTTGAGGGTTAGGGTTAGGGTTACTGTTTGAGTTAGGGTTAGCATGAGGGTTAGGTTCAGTGTGATGGTTACACTTAGGGTTAGGATTAGGTTTAGGGTAAGGGTTAGGAGAGTGTGACTGTTTGGGTTAGGGTAAAGTTTAGGCTTAGGGTTAGTCTAACAGAGAGGGTGAGGGTGAGGGTTAGGGTTCGGGTGAGTTAGGGTTAGGGTTAGGGTGAGAGTTAGGGTTCGGTTAAGTTTAGGGTTAGGGTGAGGGTTAGGGTTAGGGTTATGGTGAACGTGAGGGTTAGGGTTAGGTTGAGGGTTAGATTTAGGTTTAGGGTTAGGGTGAGGCTGAGGATGAGGATTAGGGTTAGAATTAGGGTTAGGATGAGGGCTAGAGTGAGGGTGAGGGTTAGGGTTAGTGTTAGATTAAGGTTTAGGTTTGGGTTAGGGTTAGGGTGAGGGTTAGCTTGAGGGTTAGGGTTACAGGGAGGGTGAGGTTTAGGGTTAGGGTGAGGGTTAGGGTTAGGATTACGGTTAGGGTGAGGGGGAGTGTTAGGATTAGGGTTAAGTTTAGGGTTAGGGTTAGGTTTATGGTTAGGTTAGTGTTGTTGTTAAGGTTTGGGTTACAGTTATGGTGAGGTTGAGGGTGAGGGTGAGGGTTAGGGTTAGGGTTAGGGTGAGGTTTAGGGTTAGGTTTAGGATTAGGGTTAGGATGAGGGTGAGGTTTAGTGTTAGATTTAGGGTTAGTTGGAGGGTTAGTTCGAGAGTTGGGGTTAAGTTTTGTATTAGGGTTAAAGTTTGAGTGAGGCTTAGATTGAGGTTTAGGGTTATGTTAGTGTTAGGTTTAGGATAAGGTGAGGTGAAGGTGAGTGTGAGGGTTAGGATTAGGGTTAGGCTTAGGCTGAGAGTGAGGGTGGAGGTAAGGATTAGGTTTAGGGTGATGGCTAGGGTTAGGGTTAGGGTGAGGGTTAGGATGAGGGTTAGGTTTAGGATTAGGATTAGAGTGAGGGCTAGGGTGAGGGGGAGGGTTAGGGTAAGTGTTAGGCTTAGGCTTAGGGTTAGGCTGAGCATTAGGTTGAGGGTTAGGTTCAGGGTTAGAGTTAGGGTATGGTTTAGGATTTGTGTGAGGGTTAGGGTTAGTGTGAGGGTTAGTGTTAGAGTTAGGGTGAGGGTAAGTGTTAGGATGAGGGGTAGGCTTAGGGTGAGGGTTATGTTTAGGTTGAGGGTTAGGGTTAGTGTTAGGGTTATTGTTAGGTTTAGGGTTAGGGTTTCGGTTACGGTGAGGATGAGGGTTAGGGTGAGGGTTAGGGTCAGGTTTAGTGTTAGGGTTAGAGTTAGAGTTAGGATTAGGTTGAGGATGACGTTTAGGGTTAGAGTTAGGTTGGGTGTTAGGGTTAGGGTGAACGTTAGGGTTAGGGTTAGGCTTAAGCTTAGGCTGATCATGAGGGTGAGGGTAAGGGTTCAGGTTAGGGTGAGGTTTAGTGCTAAGGTTAGGGGAGTGTTAGGATGAGTGTCAGAGTTAGTGTTCGGGTTAAGTTTAGGGTTAGGTTGAGGGTTAGAGAAAGGGTTACAATGAGGGTGAAGGTTAGGTTTAGGTTGAGGGTTAGGGTTAGCATTAGGGTTAGGGTGAGGGTTAGGGTGAGGATTAGAGTTAGGGTAAGGTTTAGCTTGGGGGTGATGGTAAGGGTAAATGTGAGGGTTAGGGTGAGGGTGAGGGTTACAGTGGGGTGAAGGTTAGGGTTTAGGTGCGGGTTAGGGTTAGGGGAAGGGTGTGGGTGAGTGTTAGTTTGAGGATTAGTATTAGTTTTAGTGTGAGGCTTAGGGTGAGGGTTAGGGTTAGGGTGAGGGCTAGGGTCAGGGTGAGGGTTAGGTTTAGTTTTAGGGTGAGGTTTAGGGTTAGGGTGATGGTTAGGGTTAGTGTGAGGGTTAGTGTTAGGGTTAGGGTTAGGGTTAGGGTGAGGGTAAATGTTAGGGTGAGGGTTAGGGTTAGGGTGAGCGTTATGGTTAGGTTGAGGGTTAGGGTTAGGTTTATTGTTAGGTTTAGGGTTAGGGTTAGGGTTACGGTTACGGTGAGGGTGAGGGTGAGGGTTAGGGTTAGGGTTAGGATGAGGTTTAGGTTTAGGGTTATGGTGAGGGTGAGTGTTAGGGTTAGGGTTAGAGTTAGGTTGAGGGTAAATGCTAAGGTGAGGGTTAGGGTTAGGGTGAGCGTTATGGTTAGGTTGAGGGTTAGGGTTAGGTTTATTGTTAGGGTTAGGGTTAGGGTTACGGTTACGGTGAGGGTGAGTGTGAGGGTTAGGGTTAGGGTTACGATGAGGTTTAAGTTTAGGGTTAGGGTTAGAGTTAGGGGTAGGGTGAGAGCGAGGTTTACGGTTAGAGTTAGGGTTACTGTTAGGGTTAGGGCTAGGATGAGTGTTTGGGTTAGAGTTAGGCTTAGGCTTAGGCTTAGGCTTAGGCCGAGCAACAGGGTGAGGGTTAGGTTTAGGGTTAGGATTAGGATTAGGGAAAGGGTTAGGGTTAGGTTTAGGATTAGGCTTAGGGTTAGGTTGAGAGTGAGGGTGAGGTTGAGGGTTAGGGTTTGGGTGAGGTTTAGAGTTAGGGTTAGGGTGTGAGTTAGGGTTCGGTTAATTTTAGGGTTAGTGTTAGGGTAAGGGTTACAGTGAGGGTTAAGGATAGGGTTAGGTTGAGCGTTAGAGTTAGGGTTAGGGTGAGGGTGAGGGTGAGGTTTAGGGTTAGTTTTAGGGTGAGGCTTAGGATGAAGGTTAGGGTTAGTATTAGGATTAGGGTGAGGGCTAGGGTTAGGGTGAGGTTTAGGCTTAAGATTAGGGTGAGCTTTAGGGTTAGGTTTAGGGTTAGGGTTAGGGTGAGGGTGAGGTTCAAGATTAGAGTTAAGGTTAGGGTGAGGATGAGATTGAGGGTTAGTGTTAGGGTCATTGTTAGAGTTAGGGTTACCGCGATGGTTAGGGTGAGGTTAAGCGTTCACCTTCGTGTAAGGATTAGGTTTAGGGTAAGGTTTTGGGTGAGTGTGAGGGTTAGGGTTAGGGTGAGAGTTAGGGGTAGGGTTACGGTCAGAGTTAAGGTTCGAGTTAAGTTTACGGTTAAGGTGAGGGTTAGGCTTAGGGTTAAGGTGAGCGTGAGGATTAGGGTTAGGTTGAGGGTTAGGTTTAGGCTTAGGATTAGGGTGAGGTTTAGGGTTAGGGTTATGGTGAGGGTTAGGATGAGGATTAGGGTTAGGATTAGGTTTAGGGTGAGCACTAGGGTGATGGTGAGGATTAGGGTTAGTGTTTGGGTGAGATTTAGTCTAAGGATTAGGGTTAGGGTGAGGGTAAGGATGAGGTTTAGGGTTACAGTGAAGGTGAGGTTTAGGGTTAGGGTGAAGGTTAGGGTTAGGATTAGGGTAAGGATGATGGTGAGTTTTAGGGTTAGATTTAGGGTTAGGGGGAGGGTTAGTTCCAGGGTTAGGGTTAGGATTAATGTTAGGGTTAAGGTTAGGGTGAGGGTTAGGTTGATGTTTAGGGTTAGGGTCAGGTTTAGGGTTAGGATATTGGTTAGGGTTAAGGTATGTGAGGGTTTGGGTTAGGGTTAGGCTTAGGGTTAGGATTATGCTGAGGGTGAGGGTGGGAGTGAGGATTAGGGTTAGGGTGATTGTTAGGGTTAGGGTGAGGGTTAGGATGAGGGATAGCATTAGGATTAGGTTTAGGCTGAGGCCTAGTGTGAGGGTGAGGGTTAGAGTAAGTGTTAAGCCTAGGCTTAGGGTTAGGCTGAGCATGAGGTTGAGGGTGAAGTTTAGGATTAGGGTTTGGCTTAGGCTTAGGGTTAGGCTGAGAGTGAGGGTGAGTGTGAGGGTTAGGTTTAGGTGAGGGTTTGGGTTAAGGTTAGGGTGAGAGTTAAGGTTCGGTTAAGTATAGGGTTAGGGTGAGTGTTAGGTCTAGGATTAGTGTGAGGGTGAGGGCTCGGGTGATGGTGAGGGTTAGGGTTAGTGTTAGGGTAAGTTTTGGCTAGATTTAGGGTTTCAGTTAGGGTTAGGATGAGGCTTAGGGTTATGGTGAGGGTGAGGGTTAGGGTTAGGTTGAGGGTTTGGGTAAAGATTATGGTTAGGGTGAGGGTGAGTGTTAGGATTATGGTGAGGGTTAGGGTTAGGTTTAGGGTTAGGATTAGTGTTATTGTTAGTGTTAGGGTTAGAGTTATGGTGAGGGTGAGTGTGAGGGTTAGGTTTAGTGTTAGGGTGAGGTTTAGGGTTAGGGGTAGGATTAGGGTGAGGGTGAGCGTGAGGTTTAGGGTTAGATTTAGGGTCAGTTGGAGGGTAAGTTCGAGCGTTATTGTTAGGGTTAGTGTTAGGGTTAAGGTTAGGGTGAGGGTTAGGTTGAGGTTTAGGGTTAGGGTTAGGGTTATGATTAGGGTTAGGGTGAGGGTGAGTGTGAGGGTTAGGGTTAGGCTTAGGCTTAGGCTTAGGGTTAGGCTGAGGGTGAGCTTGGGGGTGAGGATTAGGGTTAGAGTGATTGTTAGTGTTCGAGTTAGGGTGTTAGGGTTAGAATGAGGGTTAGGGTTAGGCTTAGGGTTAGGGTGAAGGCTAGGGTCAGGGTGAGGGTTATGGTAAGGGTAAGGGTAAGGCTTAGGCTTGGGGTTAGGCTGACCATGAGGTTTAGGGTGAGGGTTAGGGTTAGGGATAAGTTGAGGTTTAGTGTTAGGGTTAGGGTTAGAGTTAGGGTTAGGTTCAGGGTGAGGTTTAGGTGTAGGGTTAGGGTCAGGGTGAGGGTTAGGGTTCGGGTGAGGGTTAGGGTGGGGGTGACGGTAAGCGTAAAGGTGAGGGTTAGGCTGAGGTTGAGTGTTATATTAAGGGTGAGGGTTATGTTTAAGATGAGGGTTAAGGTTAAGGTTAGGGTGATGGTGTGGGTTAGATTAAGGATTATTGTTATGATTAGTGTGAGGTTTAGGTTGAGGACGAGGGTTAGGGTTAGGGTGAGGGGTAGGGTGAGGATGAGGATGAGGTTTATATTGAGGACTAGTGTTAGGGTTAGTGTGAGGTTTAGGGTGAGGATGAGGTTTAGGGTTAGGGTTAGGTTTAGGATTAATGTTAAGGTTAGGCTTATGTTGAGGGTTAGGGTGGGGGTGAGGCTTAGGGTTAGTGGTAGGATTAAGATTAGGATTAGGGTTTGGGTTAGGGTTAGGGTGAGGGTTAGGTTGACGGTTGGGGTTAGGGTTAGTGTCAGGGTTAGGGTTAAGGTTAGGGTGAGGGTTAGTTTGAGGCTGAGCTTTAGGGCTAGGGTTATGGGAAGGGTTAGGATGAGGGTTAGGGTTAGGATTAGGGTTAGGGTGAGGGCTAGGTTGAGGGTGAGGTTTAGTTTTCGGATTAGGGTGAGGTTTAGGGTTAGGGTTAGAGTTAGGGTAAGGTTGAGGTTTAGGTTTAATTAGGGTAAGGGTGATGCTGAGGTTGAGGGTTAGGTTTAGGGTTAGGGTTAGATTTAGGGATAGGGTGATTGTTAGGTTTGTGGTGATGGTGAGGGTGAGGGTTAGGCTTAGGCTTATGGTTAGGATTAGGATTATGGTAAGTTTAGGGTGATTGTGATGGTTAGGGTTAGGCTTAGGCTTAGGCTTAGCGTTAGTTTGAGAGTGAGGCTGAGGGTGAGCGTTAGGGTTAGGGTGAGGGTTAGGGTTAGGATTAGGGTTAGGGTGACGGCTAGGGTGAGGTTGAGTGTTAGTGTTAGTGTTAGGGAAAGGTTTAGGGTTAGGGTTAGTTTTTGGGTTAGGGTTATGATGAGGGTTAGGGTTACAGTGAGGGTGAGGGTTAGGTTTAGTTTGAGGTTTAGGGTTAAGATTATGGTTAGGGTGAGGGTGAGTTTTAGGATTAGGGTTAGGGTTAGGGTTAGGTTTAGGGTTAGGATTAGTGTTATTGTTAGGGTTAGGGTTAGAGTTATGGTGAGGGGGAGGGGGAGGGGGAGGGGGAGGGTTAGGGTTAGGATTAGGGTGAGGTTTAGGGTTAGGTTTAGGGTTAGGGTTAGGGTGAGGGTGAGGTTTAGGGTTAGAGTTAGGGTTAGGGTAAGCCTGAGGTTGAGGGTTAGGGTTAGGGTTAGTGTTAGAGTTAGGGTTACGATGAGGGTTAGGTGGAGTGTGAGGCTTAGGGTTATTAGGGTAAGGATTAGTGTGTGTGTGATGGTTAGGGTTAGGTTTAGGTTTAGGGTTAGGGTTAGGATGAAGGTGAGGGTTCAGTTTAAGTTTGGGTTAGGGTGAGGGTTAGGGTTAGGGTTACAGTGAGCATGAGGGTTAGGGTTAGTTTGAGGGTTAGTCTAGGCTTAGGATTAGGGTGATGGTTAAGGTTAGGCTTAGGGTGAGGGTGAGGATGAGGATTAGGGTTAGGATTAGGGTTAGGGTGAGGGCTAGGGTTAGAGTGAATATTAGGGTTAGTGTTTGGGTGAGGTTTAGGTGTAGGGTTAGGGTTAGGGTGAGAGTTAGGATGAGGAATAGGGTTACAGTGAGGGTGAGGGTTAGGGTAATGGTGAGGGTTAAGATTAGAATTTGGGTTGTGTTGAGGGTGAATTTTAGGGTTAAATTTAGTGTTAGGGGGAAGGTTAGGACGAAGGTTAGGGTTAGTGTTAGGGATAAGGTAAGGGTGAGGGTTAGGTTGAGGTTTAGGGTTAGGGTTAGGTCTAGGGTTAGGGTAAGGGTGAGGGTATGTGAGGGTTAGGGTTAAGCTTAGAGTTAGGGTAGGTATGAGAGTGAGGGTGCGGGTGAGGATTAGGGTTAGGGTGATGGTTAGGGTTAGGCTTAGGGTGAGGGTTAGGATGAGGGATAGGGTTAGAATTAGGGTTCGCGTGAGGGCTAGGATGAGGATGAGGTCAAGAGTAAGGGTTAGGCTTAGGCTTAGGTTTAGGCTGAACGTGAGTTTGAGGGTGAAGGTAGGGTTAGGGTGAAGGTTAGGTTTACAGTTTTGGTGAGGGTTAGGGTTAGTGTGAGGGTTCGTGTTAGTGTTAGGGTTAGTTTTAGGGTGAGGGTACGTGTTGGGGTGAGAGTTAATGTTAGGGTGAGTTTTATGTTTAGGGTGAGGGTTAGGGTTAGGGTTAGGGTTATTGTTTAGGTTAGGGTTCGGTTAAGTTTAGGGTTAGGAAGAGGGCTAGGTTTAGGGTTAGGGTTAGGGTGAGGTTTAGGGTTAGGCTTAGGGTTAGGGTGAGGCTGAGGGTTTGGGTTAGGGTTAGGGTTACGGTGAGGGTGAAGGTGAGGTTTAGGGTTAGGGTGAGGTTTAGGGTTATGGTTAGGGTTAGTGTGAGGGTGAGGGTGAGGTTTAGGGTTAGAGTAAGGGTTAGGGTTAGGGTAAGGGTGAGGGTTATGGTTAGGGTTAGTGTAAGGTTTAGGGTGAATGTTAGGATGAGGGTTAAGTTTATGGTTTTGTGAGGTTTAGTGTTCGGGTGAGGGTGAGGGTTAGAGTTAGGTTTAGGGTGAGGTTTAGGATTAGGATTAGGGTTAGGATTAGGGTTAGGTTGAGGGCTAGGGTGAGGGTGAGGTTTAGGGTTAGTTTTTTTGTGAGGTTAGGGTGAGGGTGAGGGTTAGGATGAGGGTGAGGGTTACAGTGAGGGTGAGGGTTAGGGTTAGGGTGAGGGTTAGGCTTAGGATTTGGGTTAGGGTGATGGTGAGTTTTAGGGTTAGATTTAGGGTTAGATTTAGGGTTAGGGGGAGGTTTAGGTCGAAGATTAGGGTTAGGATTAGTGTTAGGGTTAAGGTTAGGTTGAGGGTTAGGTTGACGTTTAGGGTTAGGGTTAGGGTTAGGGTTAGGATTAGGATTAGGGTTAGGGTATGTGAGGGTTAGGGTTAGGTTTAGGGTGAGAGTTAGGGTTCGGTTAAGTTTAGGGTTAGGGTGAATGTTACGGTAAAGGTTACAGTGAGGATGAGGGATAGGGTTAGGTTGAGGGCTAGGGTTAGGATTAGGGTTAGGGTGAGGGTGAGGGTGAGGGTTAGTGTTAGTGTTAGGGTGAGGCTTAGGATGAGGTTTAGGGTTAGGATTAGGGTTAGGGTGAGGGTTAGGTTTAGTGTGAGGTTTAGGGTTAGGGTTAGGGTGAGATTTAGTGTTAGGTTTAGGGTTAGGGTTAGGGTGAGGGTGAGGTTTAAGGTTAGAGTTAAAATAGGGTGAGGCTGAGGGTGAGGGTTAGTGTTAGAGTCAGTGTTAGAGTTTGGGTTATGGTGAGGGTTAGGATGAGGATTAGGGTAAGGATTAGGGTTAGGGTGAGGGCTAGTTTGAGTGTGAGGATTAGAGTTAGTGTTTGAGTGAGGTTTAGGTTTGGGTTAGGATTAAGGTTTGGATGAGGGGGAGGTGTAGGATTAGATTTAGGGTTAGATGTAGGGTTAGGTTGAGCGTTAATGTTAGGGTTAGTGTGAGGGTTAAGGTTAGGGTTAGGTTTAGGTTGAGGATTAGTGTGATGGGTAGAGTGAAATTTAGGGTTTAGGATGAGGTTTAGGGTTAGGGTTAGGGTTAGGATTAATGTTAGGGTTAGGCTTAACTTGAGGGTTTGGGATAGGGTGAGATTTAGGGTTAGGGTTAGGATTAGGATTAGGGTTAGGGTTAGGGTGAGCGATGCGATGATGGTTAGGTTTAGGGATAGGGTTAGGCTTAGTGTTAGGCTGAGGGTGAGGGTGAGGGTGAGGGTTACGGTTAGGGTGAGGGTTAGGTTTAGGGTTAGGTTGAGAGTTAGGGTTCAGGTTAAGTTTAGGGTTAAGTGAGGGTTAGTGTAACGGTTACAGTGAGGGTGAGGGTTCGGGTTAGAATGAGGGTTAGGGTTAGGGTTAGGGTGAGGGTGAGGGTGAGTTTTAGGGTTAGTGTTAGGATGGGGGTTGGGGTTAGGATTAGGGTTAGAGTGAGGGCTAGGTTGAGGGTGAGGTTTAGGGTTAGGATTAGGGTGAGGTTTAGGGTTAGGTTTAGGGTTAGGGTAGCCTGAGGTTGAGGGTTAGGGTTAGGGTTAGTGTTAGAGTTAGGGTTACGATGAGGGTTAGGGTGATTGTGAGGGTTAGGGTTATTTTTAAGAATAGGATTTGGGTAAGGGTTAGTATGAGTGTGAGGGTTAGGGTTATGTTTAGGTTTACCCTTAGGGTTAGGCTGAGGGTGAAGGTGAGGGTAAGGGTTAGGGTTAGGGTGAGAGTTAGGGGTATCGTTAGGGTGAGGGTTAGGGTTCGGTTTAAGTTTAGGGTTAGGGTGAGGGTTAGGGTTAGGTTTACAGTGAGCATGAGGGATAGGGTTAGGTTGAGGGTTAGGGTAGGTTTAGGATTAGGGTGAGGGTTAGGGTTAGGCTAAGGGTGATGTTTAGGATGAGGATTAGCGTTAGGGTTAGGGTTAGGGTGAGGGCTAGGGTGAGGGTGATGGTTAGGGTTAGTGTTTGGGTGATGTTTAGGTTTAGGTTTAGGGTTAGGGTGAGGGTTTTGAGCGTTAGGGTTACAGTGAGGTTGAGGGTTAGGGTAAGGATTAGGGTTAGGTTTAGGATTTGAGTTGTTGTGAGGGTGAGTTTTAGGGTTAGATTTAGTGTTAGGGCGAAGGTTAGGTCGAGGGTTAGGCTTAGTGTTAGGGATAAGTTTAGGGTGACGGTTAGGTTGAGGTTTAGGGTTAGGGTTAGCGTAAGGGTGAGAGTATGTAATGGTTATGGTTAAGCTTAGGGTTAGGGTTAGGCTGAGGGTGAGGGTGCAGGTGAGGATTAGGGTTAGGGTGATGGTTAGGGTTAGGCTTATGGTTAGGGTTAGGATGAGGGATAGGGTTAGGATTAGGGTTAGGGTGAGGGCTAGGTTGAGGGTGATTGTTAGAGTAAGGGTTAGGCTTAGGCTTAGGTTTAGGCTGAGTGTGAGTTTGAGGGTGAAGATAGGGTTAGGTTGATGTTTAGGTTTAGGGTTAGGGTGAGGGTTACGGTTAGTGTGAGGGTTAGTGTTAGGGTTAGGGTTAGTGTTAGGGTTAGGTTACGGTTAGGTGAGGGTGAGGGTAAGGGTTAGGGTTAGGGTTAGGGTGAGGTTTAGGTTTATGGTTAGGGTTAGGGTGAGACTGAGGGTTTGGGTTAGGGTTAGAGTTCGTGTTATTATTTGGGTTATGGTTAGTGTTATGTTGAGGTTGACTGTGAGGGTTAGGGTTATGGTGATTTTTAGGGTTATGGTTAGGGTTAGCGTGAGGGTGAGGGTGAGGTTTAGGGTTAGAGTAAGGGTTAGGGTGATGGTTAGGGTGAGGGTTAGGGTTAGGGTTAGTGTAAGGGTTTTGGTGAGGATTAGGATGAGTGTTAAGTTTAGGGTTTGGGTGAGGTTTAGGGTTTGGGTTACAGTGAGGGTTAGGATTAGAGTTCGTGTTATTATTTGGGTTAGGGTTAGTGTTATGTTGAGGGTGACTGTGAGGGTTAGGGTTATGGTGATTTTTAGGGTTAGGTTGAGGGTTAAGATGAGGATTAGGGTTAGGATTAGGGGTAGGGTGAGGGTGAGGGTTAGGGTTAGTGTTTGGGTGAGGTTTAGGGTTAGGGTTAGGGTTAGGGTGAGGGTTAGTATGAGGGTGAGGGTTACAGTGAGTGTGAGGGTTAGGGTTAGGGTGAGGGTTAGGGTTAGTATTTGGGTTAGGGTGATGGTGAGTTTTTTGTTTAGATTTAGGGTTGGGGGAGGGTTAGGTCGAGGGTTAGGGTTAGGATTATTGTTAGGGTTAAGGTTAGGTTGAGGGTTAGGTTGATGTTTAGGGTTAGGGTTAGGATTAGGGTTAGGGTTAGGGTATGTGAGGGTTAGGGTTAGGGTTAGGCTTAGGGTTAGGGTTATGCTGAGGGTGAGGGTGGGGGTGAGGATTATGGTTAGGGTGATGGTTGGGGTTAGGGTTAGGGTGAGGGTTAGCATGAGGGATAGGGTTAGGATTAGGGTTCAGGTGAGGGCTAGCGTGAGGGTGAGGGTTAGAATAAGTTTAGGCTTAGGCTTAGGGTTTGGCTGAGCATGAGCTTGAGGGTGAGGGTTCGGGTTAGGGTGAGGTTTAAGGTTAGGGTGAGGATTAGGATGATGTTTAGGATTAGGGTGAGGTTTAGGGTGAGGATGATGGTGAGGCTAATGATGAGGTTTAGACTGAGGTTGAGGTTTAAAATAAGGGTGAGATTTAGGGTTAGGTTTATGGTTATGGTTAGAGTTAGGGTGAGGGTTAGATTGAGGATTTGTGTTAGGGTTAGTGTGAGGTTTAGGGTGAGGTTGAGTTTTAGGGTTAGGGTTAGGGTTAGGATTAATGTTATGGTTAGGGTTAAGGTGAGGATTAGGGTGAGGGTGAGGTTTAGGGTTAGTGTTAGTACTAGGATTAGGGTTAGGGTTAGGGATAGGTTTAGGCTTAATGTTAGGCTGAAGGTGAGGGTGAGGGTGAGGGTTAAGGTAAGGGTGAGTGTTAAGGGTAGGGTTAGGGTGAGAGTTAGGGTTCGGGTTAAGTTTATGGCTAGGCTGAGGGTTAGATTTAGGGTTACAGTGAGCATGAGGGTTAGGGTTAGGTTGAGGGTTAGGATTAGGCTTAGGATTAGGGTGAGGGTTAGGTTTAGGGTTAGGATCAGGGTTAGGATGAGGATTGGGGTTAGGGTTAGGGTTAGGATGAGGGCTAGGGTGAGGGTGAGTTTTAGGGTGAGTGTTTGGGTGATGTTAAGGTTTATGGTTACATTTAGGGTGAGGGTATGTGAGGGTTAGGTTTAGGGTTAGGGTTAGGCTGAGGTTGAGGGTGGGGGTGAGGATCAGCGTTAAGGTGATTGTTAGGGTTAGGGTTAGGGTGAGGGTTACAATGTGGGATAGGTTTAGGATTAGGGTTAGAGTGAGGGCTAGGGTGAGGGTGAGGGTTAGAGTAAGGATTAGGCTTAGGCGTAGGGTTAGGCTGAGCGTGAGGTTGAGTGTGAGGGTTAGGGTTAGGGTGATGGTTAGGTTTATGGTTAGGGTGAAGGTTAGGATGAGGTTTAGGGTTAGGGTGAGGATGATGGGAAGGGTAAAGGTGAGGTTTAGGCTGAGGGTGAGGGTTAAGGTAAGGGTGAGGGTTAGGGTTAGGTTTAAGGTTAGGGTTAGGGTTAGCGTGAGGGTTAGATTGAGGATTAAGGTTAGGGTTAGTGTGAGGTTTAGGGTGAGGATGAGGGTTAGGGTTAGGGTGAGGGTGAGGGTTAGAATTAGGGTTAGGGTGAGAGCTAGGGTAAGGGTGTGGGTTAGAATAAGGGTTAGGGTTAGGGTGAGGTTTTAGATTAGTGGGAGGGTTAGTGTTAGTGTGAGGGTTAGTGTTAGGGTTAGTGTTAGTGTTAGAGTGATGGTAAGGGTTAGGGTGCGGGTTAATGTTAGGGTGAGAGTTATAGTTAGGGAGAGGGTTAGGGTTAGGATTAGGGTGAGGTTCAGTGTTAGGGTTAGTGTTAGAGTTAGGGTTAGAGTGAGGGTGAGGTTTAGGGTTAGAGTTAGGGTAAGGGTGAGGCTGAGGTTGAGGGTTAGTCGTAGGGTTACTGTTAGGGTTAGGGTTAGGTTGAGGGTTTATGTGAGGGTGAGGGTGATGGTGAGTGTTAGGATTAGGTTTAGGACTGGGATTAGGGTAAGGTTTAGGGTGAGTGCGAGGGTTAGGTTTAGGGTTAGGCTCAGGCTTAGGCTTAGGGTTAGGCTGAGAATGAGGGTGATGTTGAGGGTTAGGTTTTGGTTTAGGGTGAGAGTTAGGTTTCGGTTAAGTGTTAATGATAGGGTTAGGGTGAGTGTTAGGATGAGAGTTAGGATTAGGATTAAGGTTAGGTTTAGGGCTAGGGTGAGGGTGAGGGTTACGGTGATGGTTAGGTTAACTGTTAGGGTGAGGGTTAGGATGAGGATGATGTTAAGTGTAAAGGTGAGGTTTAGGCTGAGGGTGAGGATTAAGATACTGGTGAGTGTTAGGGTTAGGTTTAGGGTTAGGGTAAGGGTTAGTGTTAGGGTGAGGGTGAGGTTGAGATTGAGGATTAGAGTTAGGGTTAGTATGAGGTTTAGGGTGAGGATGAGGGTTAGGGTTAGGGTGAGGGTGAGCGTTAGAATTAGGGTTAGGGTGAGGGCTAGGATGAGGGTGAGGATTAGGGTTAGGGTTAGGGTTAGGGTGAGGTTTAGGATTAGGGTGAGGGTTAGGGTTAGTGTGAGGGTTAGTGTTAGGGTGAGGATAAGTGTTAGGTTGCAGGTTAGGGTTAGGGTGCGGGTTATGTTTAGGGTGAGGTTTAGGGTTAGGGTTAGGGTTATTGTTAGGTTTCGGGTTAGGGTTATGGTTACGGTGAGGGTGAGGGTGATGGTTAGAATTACAGTGAGGTTTAGTGTTAGGGTTAGGGTTAGAGTAAGGGTTAGGTTGAGGGTGATGTTTAGTGGTACATTTAGGGTAAGAATGAGGGTTAGGGTTAGGGTACGGGTAAGCGTGGGGGTGATGGTAAGGGTAAAGGTGAGGGTTAGGCTGAGGGTGAGGGTTACCGTAAGTGTTCGTGTTAGGGTTAGTGTGAGGGTTAGTGTTAGTGTTAGGGTGAGGTTGAGGGTTAGATTCAGGATTAGTGTTAGGGTTAGTGTGAGGTTTATGGTGAGGATTAAGGTTAGGTTAGGATGAAGGCTTTGGTGAGGATGAGGGTTAGAGTTTGTGTTAGGGGGAGATTTAGGGTTAGGGTGATATTTAGGGTTAGTTTGAGGGTTAGTGTTAGGGTTAAGGTTAGTGTTAGTGTGAGGGTAAGTGTTAGGGTGAGGGTTAGGTTTAGAGTGAGGGTAATGGTTAGGGTGAGGGATAGGGTTAGGATAAGTGTAAGGGTGAGGGCTAGGCTGAGGGTTAGGGTGAGGGTTAGGGTTAGGGATAGGGTTAGGTTTAGGATTAGGTTTAGGGTGGGGACGAGTGTGAGGGTTAGGATTAGGGTTTGGGTTAGGCTTAGAGTTAAGATGAGGGATAGGTTTAGGGTTTGGGTTAGGGTTAGGGTGAGGCTGAGGATTAGGGTTAGATTTAGGGTTAGGTTTAGGGTTAGTGTTAGTGTTAGGGTTAGTGTTAGTGTTACAGTGAGGGTTGGGGTTAGGGTTAGGCTTCGGCTTAGGCTTAGATTTAGGGTGAGGGTTAGGATGACGATTAGGTTTTTGATTAGGGTTAGGGTGAGGGCTATGTTGAAGGTGAGGTTTAGGGTTAGTGTCAGGGTAAGGTTTAGCTTTAGGGTTAGGGTGAGGGTGAGGGTGAGGTTTGGGTTAGGGTTAGGAGTAGGATTAGGATTAGTGTTAGGGTGAATGTGAGGGTTAAGGTTAGGGTGAGGTTTAGGGTTAGGATTAGGGTGAGTGTGAGGTTTAGGGTTAGGGTTAGGCTTAGAATTAGGCTGAGGGTGAAGGTGTGGGTTAGCGTTAGGTTTAGTGTTAGGGTGAGGTTTAGGGTTTGGGTTAGGGTTAGAGTTTGGGTTAGGGTGAGGCTGAGGTTTAGGGTTAGTGTTAGGGTTAGGGTGAGGCTGAGAATGAGGGTTAGGGTTAGGGTTAGTGTTAGGTTTTGGGTTAGTGTTAGGTTTAGGGTTAGGTTTAGGGGGAGGGTTAGGGTGAGGGTGAGGGTTAAGATTAGGATTAGGGTTAGGGTTAGGGTGAGTGTGAGGGTTAGGGTTAGGTTTAGGGTTATTCTTAGGGTTAGGCTGAGGGTGAGGGTGAGGGTGAGGTTTAGGGTTACGGTGAGGGCTAGGGTGAGGTTGAGGTTTAGGGTTAGTGTTAGGGTGAGGTTTCAGGTTAGGGTTAGGGTGAGTGTGAGGTACAGGGTTATAGTGAAGGTTAAGCTGAGGCTGAGGGTGAGGCTTAGGGTTAGGGTTAGGATTAGGATTAGTGTAAGGGTTAGGGTGAGTGTGAGTGTTTGGGTTAGGTTTAGGCTTAGGCTTACACTGAGGGTGAGGGTTAGGATGAGGGTTAGGGTTAGGATTAGGATTAGGGTGAGGGTTAGGTTAGTTTGAGGTTTAGTGTTAGGGTTAGGGTTATTGTTTGGATTAGTGTTAGGGTGAGGGTGAGGTTTATGGTTAGATTTAGGTTTAGTTGGAGGGTTAGGTCGAGGGTTAGGGTTAGGCTTAGTATTAGGATTAGGATTAGGCTGAGGGTGAGTTTGAGGTTTAGGGTTAGGGTTAGGGTTAGGTTTAGGATTAGGCTGAGGGTGAGGGTGGGGGTGAGGATTAGGGTTAGGGTGATGGTTATGGTTAGGGTTATGGTGAGGGTTAGTGTTAGTGTTAGGGTTAGAGTTAGGGTTAGGGTGAGGTTGAGGTTTAGGGGTAGAGTTATGGTTAGGGTGAGGGTTAGCGTTACAGTGAGGGTTAGTTTGAGGGTGACGGTAAGGGTAAACTTGAGGGTTAGGCTGAGAGTGAGGGTTACGGTAAGGGTAAGGGTTAGGGTTAGGTTTAGGGTGAGGTTTAGGGTGAGGGTGAGAGTTAGATTGAGTATTAGTGTTAGTGTTAGTGTGAAGTTTAGGGTGAGGATGAGGGTTAGGTTTAGGGTGAGTTCTAGGTAGAGGGTGAGGTTTAGGGTTAGGGTTAGGGTGAGGTTTAGGTATAGATTGATGTTTAGGGTTATTGTGAGGGTTAGTGTTAGTGTTAGGGTTAGTGTTAGGGTGAGGGTCAGTGTTAGGGTGAGGGTTAGGGTTAGGGTAAATGTTAGGGTGAGGGGTAGGGTTAGGGTGAGGGATATGGTTAAGGTGAGGGTTAGGGTTAGGTTTAGGATAATTGTTAGCATTAGGGATAGGGTTCCGGTTATTGTGAGTGAGGGTGAGGGTTAGGTTTAGGGCTAGGATGAGGTTTAGGGATAGGGTTAGGTTGAGTGTGAGGGTTAGGGTTAGGGTTAGGCTTACGATTAGGCTGAGGGTGATGGTTAAGTTTAGGTTGAGGGTTACGGTTATTGGGAGGGTTAGGATGAGGGTTAGGGTTAGGATTAGGGTTAGGGTGGGGGTGAGTGTGTGTGTTAGCATTAGGTTTAGGGTTAGGGTTAGGGTTAGGCTGAGGGTGAGGTTGAGAGTGAGGGCTAGGCTGAGGGTGATTTTTAGGGTTAGGGTTAGGGTGAGGGTTATGGTTAGGGTAAGGGTGAGAGTTAGGGTTCGGTTTAAGTTTAGGGTTAGGTTGAATGTTAGGGTAAGGTTTATGGTGAGGGAGATGGTTAGGGTGAGATTGAGGGTTAGGGTTTGGATTAAGGTTAGGGTGAGGGTGAGGGTGAGGGTTAGGTTTAGTGTTTGGGTGAGGGATAGGTTGAGGGTTAGGGTAAGGATTAGTGTTAGGGTGAGGGCTAGGGTGAGGCTGAGGTTTAGGGTTAGGGTTAGGGTTAGGCTTAGGCTTAGGGTTAGGCTGAGGGTGAGGATGGGGGTGAGGATTATGTTTAGGTTTGATCGTTAGGGTTAGGGTTAAGGAGAGGGTTAGGATGAGGGTTAGGATTAGGATTAGGGTTAGGGTGAGGGCTAGGGTGAGGGAGAGGGTTAGGGTTAGGATGATGGTTAGGTTTATGCTTAGGGCGAGGGTTAGGATGAGGTATAGGTTTAGGGTGAGGTTGAAGGTAAGGGTAAAGGTGAGGTTTAGGCTGACGGTGAGGGATAAGGGTGAGGGTTAGGGTTAGTTTTAGGGTGAGGGTTAAAGTTAGGGTACGTGTTATGTTTAGGGTGAGGGTTAGGGTTAGGTTTAGGGTTATTCTTAGGTTTAGGGTTAGGGTTATGTTTAATGTGAGGGTAAGGGTTAGGTTTAGGGTTACAATAAGGTTTAGTGTTAGGGTTAGGGTTAGAGTTAGGGTTAGGTTGAGGGTGAGGTTTAGGGGTACATTTAGGGTTAGGGTGAGGGTTAGGTTTAGGGTGAGTTTGAGTTAGGTTTAGGGTTCGGGTTAGGTTTATGGTTAGGATTAGTGTTATTGTTATGGATAGAGTTAGGGATAGTGTGAGGGTTAGGGTGAGGGTTAGGGTTAAAGTGAGGTTTATGGTTAGGATGAGGGTTAGGGTTAGGGTGAAGGATAGGGTGAGGGTGAGGGTTAGGGTTAGACTTAGGGTGAGTGTTAGGGTTAGGGTGATGTTTAGGGTTAATGTGAGGGGTAGTGTTAGGGTTAGGGTTAGTGTTGGGGTGAGGGGAAGTCTTACGGAGAGGGTTAGGTTTAGATTGAGGGTTATGGTTAGGGTGAGGGTTAGGGTTAGGATAAGTGTAAGGGTGAGGTCTAGGCTGAGGGTTAGGGTGAGGGTTAGGGTTAGGGATAGGGTTAGGTTTAGGATTAGGGTTAGGGTGAGTTTGAATGTGAGGGTTAGGATTAGGTTTAAAGTTAGGCTTAGAGTTATTATGAGGGTTAGGGTTAGGGTTTGGGTTAGGGTGTCGGTGAGGCTGAGGATTAGGGTTAGGTTTAGTGTTAGTTTTAGGGTTAGCTTTAGGGTTAGTGTTAGTGTTAGGGTTAGTGTTAGGGTTAGAATGAGTTTTGGGGTTAGGGTTAGGATTAGAGTTAGGCTTAGAGTTAGGGTGAGAGTTAGGATGAGGATTAGGTTTACCAGTAGATTTAGGGTGAGGGCTAGGGTGAAGGTGAGGATTAGGGTTAGTTTTAGGGTAAAGTTTAGGGTTAGGGTTAGGGTTAGGGTGTTGGTTACGATGAGGGTTAGGGTTACGGTGAGGGTGAGGGTTAGGTTTAGGGTGAGGGTTAGGGTTAGGTTTGGGGTGAGGGTGAGGGTGAGTGTTAGGGTTAGGGTGAGGTTTAGGGTTAGGGTTAGGTCTAGGATTAGTGTTATGGTGAGGGTTAGGTTTATGGTTAGACTTAGGTTTAGTTGGAGGGTTAGGTGGAGGGTTAGGGTTAGGGTAAGTATTAGGGTTAAGGTTAGGTTGAGGTTTATGTTGAGGTTTAGGGTTAGGGTTAGGTTAGGGTTAGGATGAGGGTGAGTGTGAGGTTTAGGGTTAGGGTTAGGCTTAGGCTCAGGGTTAGGATGAGGGTGAGGGTGGTGGTGAGTATTAGGGTTAGGGTGATGGTTAAGCTTAGGGTTAGGGTGTGGGTTATTGTTAGGGTTAGTGTTAGAGTTAGGGTTAGGGTGAGTGTGAGGTTTTGGCGTAGAGTTAGGGTTAGGGTGAGTGTTAGAGGTAGAGTGAGGGTTAGGGTGAGATTGACGATACGTGTAAAGGTGAGGGTTAGGCTGAGGGGGAGGGTAATGGTAAGGGTGAGGGATAGGGTGAGGGTGAGGTTTAGGGTTAGTGTTCGATTTAGGGATAGGTTGAAGGTGAGGGTGAGGCTTAGGGTTAGGATTAGGTTTAGGGTAAGGGTTAGGGTGAGTGTGAGCGTTAGGGTTAGGGTTAGGCTTAGGGTAAGGCTGAGGGTGAGGGTGAGGTTGAGGGTTAGGGTTAGGGTGAGGGTTAGGTTTAGGGTGAGGCTGAGAGTTAGGTATAGGTTGAGGGTGAGGGTTAGATTGAGGATTAGTGTTTGGGTTAGTGTGCAGTTTAGGGTGAGAATGAGGGTTAGGGTTAGGGCGAGGTTTAGGGAGAGGTTGAGGTTTAGGGTTAGTGTTAGGGTGAGGTTTAGGGTTAGGGTGATGGTTAGGGTTAGTGTGCGGTTTAGTGTTATGGTTAGGGTTAGTGTTAGGGTGAGGTTAAGCGTTATGGTGAGGGTTAGGGTTAGGGTGAGTGTTATGTTTAGGGTTCGGGTTAGGGTTATTTTAGCTTTAGGGTTAGGGTTAAGGTTATGGTGAGGGTTAGGATTAAGGTTAGGGCTAGGATGAGGTTTAGGGATAGGGTTACGGTTAGGGTTAGGGTCAGGGTTAGGTTTAGTGTTAGAGTTAGAATTAGGGTGAGGCTGAGTGTGAGGGTTAGTGTTAGGATTAATGTTAGGGTTAGGCTTAAGGTGAGGGTTAGGTTGAGGGTGAGGTTTGGGTTTAGGCTTAGGAGTAGGATTAGTGTTAGTCTGAGGTTGAGGGTGAGGGTGAGGGTTAGGGTGAGGTTTACGGTTAGGTTTAGGGTGAGTGTGAGGGTTAGGGTTAGGGTTTGGCTTGGATTAGAATGAGGGTGAGGGTGTGGGTTAGTGTTAGGGTTAGTGTTAGTGTGAGGTTTAAGGTTTGGGTTAGGGTTAGAGTTAGGGTTAGAATGAGGGTGAGGTTTAGGTTTAGAGTTAGGGTTAGGGTGATATTTAGGTTGAGGGTAAAGCTAAGGGTTAGTTTTAGGGTTAGGGTTAGGGTGATAGTTAGGGGGAGGGTTAGGGTTAGGGTTAGGGTTAGGGACAGGATCAGGGTTAGAGTGAGGGTGAGTGTGTGTGTTAGTTTTAGGTTTAGGGTTAGGCTTAGGGTTAGGCTGAGGGTGAGGTTGAGGGTGAGGGTTAGGTTTAGGGGGAGGGTTAGTATGAGGGTTAGGGTTAGGATTAGGGTTAGGGTAAGGGCAAGGGTGATTGTGAGTGTGAGGTTTAAGGTTAGGGTTAGGGTTAGGTTTACTGTGAGTTTGAGGTTTAGGGTTAGAGTTAGGGTTAGGGTGAGACTGAGGTTGAGGTTTAGGGTTAGGGGTATTGTTAGGTTTAGGGTTAGGTGTAGGGTGAGCGTTAGGGTGAGTGTGAGGGATAGGGTTAGGATTAGGTTTATGGTTAGGGTGAGTGTGAGGGTTAGTGTTAGGTTTAGTGTTAGGCTTAGGTTTAGGCTGAGGTTGAGGGTGAGTTTGAGGGTTAGGGTTAGGGTGAGGGTTAGGGTTAGGGTTATGGGTGGGGTTAGGATGAGGGTTAGGGTTAGGATTAGGGTTAGGGTGAGGGCTAGGGTGAGGTTGAGGTTTAGGGTTAGTGTTAGGGTGAGGTTTAGGTTTAGGGTTAGGGTTAGGGTTAAGGTGAGTGTGAGGTATAGGGTTAGAGTTAGGGTAAAGTTGAGGCTGAGGGTGAGGCTTAGGGTTAGGGTTAGGATTAGGATTAGGGTAACGGTTAGGTTGAGTGTGATGGTTAGGTTTAGGGTTAGGCTTAGGTTTACACTGAGGGTGAGGGTGAGGGTGAAGGTTAGGGTTAGGATTAGGGTTAGGATGAGGGTGATTGAGGGTGTTAGGTTTAGTTTTAGGTTTAGGCTTAGGCTTAGGCTGAGGTTGCGGGTGAGTTTGAGGGTCAGGGTTAGGGTGAGGGGTAGGGTTAGGGTTATGGGGAGGGTTAGGATGAGGTTTAGGGTTAGGGTTAGTGTTAGGATTAAGGTGAGTGTGAGGTATAGGGTTAGAATTAGGTTAATGGTGAGGCTGAGGGTGAGGCTTAGGGTTAGGGTTAGGATTAGGATTAGGGTAAGGGTTAGGGTGAGTGTGATGGTTAGGGTTAGGGTTAGGCTTATTTTTACACTGAGGGTGAGGGTGAGGGTGAAGGTTAGGGTTAGGATTAGGGTTAGGGTGAGGGTGAGTGAGTGTGTTCGGTTTAGTTTTAGGTTTAGGCTAAGGTTTAGGCTAAGGGTGAGGTTGAGTTTGAGGGTTAGGTTTAGGGTGAAGTTTAGGGTAAGGGTTAGGGGGAGGGTTAGGTATAGGATTAGGCTTAGGATGAGAGTGAGGCTGAGGGTTAGGGTTAGTGTTAGGGTTAGGGTTAGGGTGAGAGTTATGGGGAGTGTAGGGGTTAGAGTTAGGATTAGGGTCAGGGTGAGGGTGCGTTTGTGTGTTAGGGTTAGGTTTAGAGTTAGGCTTAGGGTTAGGCTGAGGGTGAGGTTGAGGGTGAGGGTTATGGTTATGGTGAGGGTTATTTTTATGGTTAGGGTGAGGGTTAGGATGAGGTTTAGGGTTAGGGTGAGGGTTAAGGTGAGGATGATGGTAACGGTAAAGGTGAGGTTTAGGCTGAGGGTGAGGGTTAAGATAAGGGTGAGGGTTAGGATTTGGTTTAGGTTTAGGGTGAGGACTAGATTGAGGATTAGGGTTAGCGTTCATGTGAGGTTTAGAGTGAGGATGAGGGTTAGTGTTAGGGTTAGGGACAGGATCAGGGTTAGAGTGAGGGTGAATGTGTGTGTTAGTTTTAGGTTTAGGGTTAGGCTTAGGGTTAGGCTGAGGGTGAGGTTGAGGGTGAGGGTGAGGGTTACGGTGAGGGTTAGAGTAAGGTTTAGGGGGAGGGTTAGGATGAGGCTTAGGTTTAGGATTAGGGTTAGGGTGAGAGCTAGGGTGAGGGTGAGGTTTAGGTTTAGGGTTAGGGTGAGGGTTATGGTTAGGGTGAGGGTTAGGATTAGGGTTAAGTTTATTGTTAGGGTTCTGTTTAAGTTTACGGTTATGGTGCGGGTGAGGGTGAGGGTTAGGGTTAGGGTTAGGGTGAGATTTAGTGTGAGGGTGAGGTTTAGGGTTAGAGTTAGGGTTAGGGTGAGGGTTAGGTTGAGGGTTAGGGTTAGGGTTAGTGTTAGTTTTAGGGTTAGGGTGAGAGTTAGGGGGAGGTTTAGGGTTAGGGTTAGGATGAGGATTAGGATTAGGGTTAGGGTGAGGGTGAGTGTGTGTGTTAGGGGTAGGTTTAGGGTTAGGCTTAGTGTTAGGCTGAGGGTGAGGTTGAGTGTGAGGGTTAGGGTTAGAGTGAGGGTTAAGTTTAGGTTTAGGAGGATGGTTAGGATGAGGGTTAGGTTTAGGATTATAGTTAGGGTGAGTGCTAGGGTGAGGATGAAATTTAGCGTTAGGGTTAGGGTGAGTGTTAGGGTTAGGTTTAGGGTGAGAGTTAGGTTTCGGGTTAAGTTTAGGGTTAGGGTGCGTGTCAGGGAAAGAGTTACTGTGAGGGTGAGTGTTAGGATTAGGTTGAGGCTTAGGGTTAGGATGAGGGTTAGGGTGAGGGTGATGGTGAGGGTTAGGATTAGGTTTAGGGTGAGGGTTATAATGAGGGTTAGGGTTTGGATTAGGGTTAGAGTGAGGGCTAGGGTGAGGGTGACGATTATGGTAAGGTTTAGGCTTAGGCTTAGGGTTAGGCTGAGGGTGAGGTTGAGGTTGAGGGTTAGGGTTAGGGTGAGGGTTAGGTTTATGGTTAGGGTGAGGGTTACGATGAGGTTTAGAGCTAGGGGGAGGTTTAGGGTGAGGATGATAGTAAGGGTAAAGGTGAGGTTTAGGCTGAGGATGAGGATTAAGGTAATGGTGAGTGTTAGGGTTAGGTTTAGGGTTAGGGTAAGGGTTAGGATTAGGGTTAGGGTGAGAGTTAAATTGAGGTTTAGGGTTAGCGTTAGTGTGAGGTTTAGGGTGAGGATGAGGGATAGGGTTAGGGTTAAGGTTAGGGTTAGGGTGAGCGTGAGGTTTTGGGGTGGAATTAGGGTTAGGGTGAGGATTAGGGTGAGGGTTAGGTTTAGGGTAAGGTTTAGCATGGGGTTGATGGTAAGGGTAAACGTGAGGTTTAGGCTGAGGGTGAGGGTTACAGTGGGGTGAGGGTTAGGGTTAGAGGGAGGGTTAGGGTTAGGGGAAAGGTGTGGGTGAGGGTTAGCTTGAGGATTAGTGTTAGGGTTAATGTGAGGTTTAGGGTGAGGATGAGGATTAGGGTTATTGTGAGGGCTAGGGTGAAGGTGAGGGTTAGGTTTAGGTTTAGGGTGAGGTTTAGTTTTAGGGTGATGTTTAGGGTTAGTGTGAGGGTTAGTGTTAGGATTAGTGTTAGTGTTAGGGTGAGGGTAAGTGTCAGGGTGAGGGTTAGGGTTACGGTGAGGTTAGGGTTAGGTTGAGGATTAGGGTTAGTGTTAGGGTTATTGTTAGGGTTAGGGTTAGGGTTAGGATTACAGTGAGGGTGAGGGTGAGGTTTAGGATTAGTGTTAGGATGAGGTTTAGTTTTAGGGTAAGGGTTAGAGTTAGGGTTAGTGTGAGAGTGAGGTTTAGGGTTAGAGCTAGTGTTAGCGTTATGTTGAATGTTTTGGTTAGATTTAGGCTCAGCCTTAGGCTTAGGCCAAGCATGAGGGTGAGGGTTATGTTTAGGGTTAGGGTGAGGTTTAGGGTTAGGGTTAGGGTGAGGGTTAGGATGAGGTTTAGGGTTAGGATTAATGTTAGGGTGAGGGTTAGGGTGAGGTTTAAGTTTAGGGATATGGTTAGGTTTAGGGTTAGGGTTAGGTTGAGGGTGAGTGTGAGGGTCAGGGTTATGGTTAGGCTTAGGGTTAGGGTGAGGGTTTGGGTTAGGGATTTGGTTAGGGTGAGGGTGAGGCTGAGGATTAGGGTTAGGTTTATGGTTAGGTTTAGGGTTAGGTTACGGTTAGGGTTAGGGTCTCAGTTAGGTTTAGGGTTAGGTTTAGGCTTAGGGTTAGGCTTAGGATTCGGCTGAGGGTGAGGATGGGGTTGAGGATTAGGGTTAGGTTTAGTATTAGGGTTATTGTTTGTGTTATGTTTAGGGTTAAGTTGGAGCTGAGGGTGATTCTGAAGGTGAGGGTTATGGTTATGGTTATGGTTAGGGTTAGGGTTAGTGTTAGGTTTAGGGTTAGGTTCAGAGTTATGGTGAGATTGAGGGTGAGGGTGAGGGTTAGGGTTAGGGTGAGATTTAGGGTGAGGTTTAGGGTTAGGGTTAGTGTTAGGGTTACGGGGAGGGGGAGGGTTAGGTTGAGGTTTAGGGATAGGGTTAGCTTTAGTATTAGGGGTAGGGTGAGGGTGAGTGTGACAGTTAGGTTGAGGGTGAGGCTTAGGCCTAGGTTTAGGCTGAGGGCGAAGGTGGGGGTGAGGATTAGGGTTAGGGTGATGGTTTGGGTTAGGGGTAGTGTTACTCTTAAGGTTAGGGTTAGAGTTACGGTGAGGGTGAGGGTGGGGGTGTGGAGTAGTGTTAGGGTTAGGGTATGGTTTAGGGTTGGGGTTAGGGTTAGTGTGAGGGTGAGGTTTAGGGTTAGATATAGGGTTATGAGGAGGGTTAGGGTGAGGGTTAAGGATAGGGTTAGTGTTAGAGTTAGGCTGAGGGTGAGGGTTAGTTTGAGGTTTAGGGTTAGGGTTATGGTTGTGGTTAGTGTGAGGGTTAGTTTTACGGTTAGGGTTAGTATTAGGGTGAGGGTAAGTTTTACAGTGAGGGTTTGGGTTAGGATGAGGGTTATGGTTAGGGGGAGGGTTAGGATTAGGGTTAGGGTTATTGTTAGGGTTAGGTTTAGGGTTTTGGTTACGGTGAGGTTGAGGGTGACTTTTAGGGTTAGGTTTAGGGTAAGGTTTATGGTTTGGGTTAGGGTTAGAGTGATGGTTAGGATGATGGTGAGGTTTACGGTTAGTGTTAGAGTTAGGGTGAGGGTTAGGGTGAGGTTTAGGGTTAGGGTTAGTGTTAGGGTTAGGGTTAGGGTGAGAGTTAGGTTTAGGGTTAGGGTTAGGGTTAGGGTTAGGGTTAAGTTTAGGGTTAGGTTTATGGTTTCCGTTATGGTGAGGGTCAGTTTTAGGATTAGGGTTAGGGTCAGTGTGAGGTTTAGGGTTAGAATTAGGGTTAGGTTGAGGCTGTAGATTCGGGTTCGGGTTAGGTTTAGGGTTAGGATTAGGATTAGGGTTTGGTTAGGGTGAGTGTGAGGCTTATGGTTAGGGTTATGGTTAGCCTTAGGTTTAAGCTGAGGGTTTGCGTGAGGTTGAGGGTTAGGGTTATTCTGAGGGGTAGGGTTATGGTTACGGTGAGGTTTAGTGTTAGGGTTAGGGTTAGAGTTATGGTTTGGGTGAGGGTGAGGTTTAGGGGTAGAGTTAGTTTTGGGGTCAGGGTTAGGGTGAGTGTGAGTGTTATGGTGAGGGTTAGGGTAGGGGTGACGGTAAGGGCAAACTTGAGGGTTATGCTGAGGGTGAGGGTTACGGTAAGGTTGATGGTTAGGGTTAGGGTGAGTGTTAGGGTTAGGGTTAGGGTGAGAGTTAGGGTTTGGGTTAAGTTTAGGGTTAGAGTGAGGGTTAGGGTAAGGGTTAAGGTGAGGGTGAGGTTTAGGGTTAGGTTGAGGGCTAGGTTGAGGGTGAGGGTTAGGTTTAGGGTTAGGGTAAGCGCTAGGGTGAGGGTTAGGGTGAGGGTTAGGGTTAGGGATTGGGTTAGGTTTAGGATTAGGGTTAGTTTGAGGGTGAGTGTGAGGGTTAGGGTTAGGGTTAGGCTTAGAGTTAGGGTGAGTGTTAGGTTTAGGGTTTGGGTTAGGCTGAGGCTGAGGCTGAGGATTATGGTTAGGTTTAGGGTTAGGGTTAGGCTTAGGGTTAGGCTGAGGCTGAGGGTGGGGGTTAGGATTAGATTTAGAGTTAGGTTAGGCTTACGGTTAGGGTACTTTTTAGTGTTATAGTTAGGGTTAAGTTTGCAGTGATAGTGAGGCTGAAGGTGAGGGTTATGTTTAGAGTTAGCATTAGGGTTAGGGTTAGTGTTATTGTTAGGGTTAGGGTTAGAGTTACGGTGAGTTTGAGGGTGAGGGTGAGCTTAGGGTTAGGGTGAGGTTTAGGCTTAGGGTTTTGGTTAGGGTTAGGGTGAGGGTGATATTTAGGGTTAGAGTTAGGGTTAGGGGGAGGGTTAGGGTGAGGTTTAGGGTTAGGGTTAGTGTTAGGGTTAGGGTGAGGTTGAGGGTTAGTTTGAGGTTTAGGGATAGGGTTAGATTTAGGATTATGGTTAGGGTGAGGGGGAGGGGGAGGGTTAGGGGGAGGGTTTGGCTTAGGCTTATGGTTAGGCTGAGGATGAGGTTGGGGGTGAGGATTAGGGTTAGGGTGACTGTTAGGGTTATTGTTAGGGGGAGGGTTCAGGTGAGGGTTAGGGTTAGGTTTAGTGTTAGGGTTAGGGTAAGGATGAGTTTTAGGGTTCGGGTTCGGGTTAGGGTTAGGGTAGGTGTGAGGTTTAGGGTTTAGCTTAGGGTTAGGGTTAGAAATACGGTGAGGTTGAGGGTGCAGATGAGTGTGAGGTTTAGGGTTAGGTTTAGGGTGAGGCTTACGGTTAGGCATAGGGTTAGGCTAAGGGTGAGGTTGAAGTTTAGGGTTAGGGTGACTGTTAGAGTTAGGGTTATGTGGAGGGTTAGGATGAGGGTTAATGTTTGGATTAGGGTTAGGGTGATAGCTAGTTTGACGGTGAGGTTTAGGGTTAGGTTAGGGTGAGGTTTAGGGTTTGGGTTCGGGTTAGGATTAAGGTGAGGTTAAGGTTTAGGGTTAGAGTTAGGGTTAAGGTGAGGCTGAGGGTGAGGGTTAGGGTTAGGGTTAGGATTAGGATTAGGGTAAGGGTTATGGTGAGTGTGAGTGTTAGGGTTAGGCTTAGGCTTTGGCTTAGGTTTACACTGAGGGTGAGGGTGAGGTTTAGGTTTAGGATGAGAGTTAGGGTTCAGGTTAAGTTTAGGGTTAGGTTGAGGGTTAGGGTTAGGTTTACGTTGAGTGTGAGGGTTAGAGTTAGGTTGAGGGTTAGGGTTAGGGTGAGGTTTAGGGTTAGGGTTAGGGTGAGGGTTAGGATGAGGATTAGGCTTAGAGTTAGGGTGGGGGTTAGGATGAGGGTAAGGGTTAAGGTAAAGGTGAGGGTTAGGGTTAGGTTGAAGTTTAGGGTTAGGTTTAGGGTTAGGGTGATGGTTATAGTTAAGGTTAGGGTGAGGGTTAGGATAAGGATTAGGTTTAGGATTAGGGTTAGGGTGGGGGCTAGTGTGAGGGTGAGGGTTAGGGTTAGTGTTAGGGTCAGGTTTAGGGTTAGGGTTAGAAATACGGTGAGGTTGAGGGTGCAGATGAGTGTGAGGTTTAGGGTTAGGTTTAGGGTGAGGCTTACGGTTAGGCATAGGGTTAGGCTAAGGGTGAGGTTGAAGTTTAGGGTTAGGGTGACTGTTAGAGTTAGGGTTATGTGGAGGGTTAGGATGAAGGTTAATGTTTGGATTAGGGTTAGGGTGATAGCTAGTTTGACGGTGAGGTTTAGGGTTAGGTTAGGGTGAGGTTTAGGGTTTGGGTTCGGGTTAGGATTAAGGTGAGGTTAAGGTTTAGGGTTAGAGTTAGGGTTAAGGTGAGGCTGAGGGTGAGGGTTAGGGTTAGGGTTAGGATTAGGATTAGGGTAAGGGTTAGGGTGAGTGTGAGTGTTAGGGTTAGGCTTAGGCTTAGGCTTAGGGTTACACTGAGGGTGAGGGTGAGGTTTAGGTTTAGGATGAGAGTTAGGGTTCAGGTTAAGTTTAGGGTTAGGTTGAGGGTTAGGGTTAGGTTTACGTTGAGTGTGAGGGTTAGAGTTAGGTTGAGGGTTAGGGTTAGGGTGAGGTTTAGGGTTAGGGTTAGGGTGAGGGTTAGGATGAGGATTAGGCTTAGAGTTAGGGTGGGGGTTAGGATGAGGGTAAGGGTTAAGGTAAAGGTGAGGGTTAGGGTTAGGTTGAAGTTTAGGGTTAGGTTTAGGGTTAGGGTGATGGTTATAGTTAAGGTTAGGGTGAGGGTTAGGATAAGGATTAGGTTTAGGATTAGGGTTAGGATGAGGGCTAGTGTGAGGGTGAGGGTTAGGGTTAGTGTTAGGGTCAGGTTTAGGGTTAGGGTTACGTTTAGTTTGAGGGTTAGGATGAGGGTTAGGGTTACGGTAAGGGTGAGGGTTAGGGTTAGGGTGAGGGTGAGGGTTAGGGTTAGGTTTAGGGTTAGGGTGAGGGTGAGGGTTAGGATTCAGTTTAGGGTTAGGGTTATTTTTAGGGTTACATTTAGGTAAGGGTGAGGGTTAGGGTTAGGGTTAAGTTGAGGTTTTTAGTGTTAGGATTAGGGTTAGAGTTAGGGTTAGGGTGAGGGTAGGGTTAGTGTTACTGTGAGGTTTAGTGTTTGGGTTACGCTATGGGTTAAGGTGAGGGCTGTGGTTAGCGTGAGGGTTAGGATTAGGGTTAGTGTTTTTATTTGTGTTAGGTTTTGGGTTAAGGTAACGTTGAGGGTAAGGGTGAGCGTTAGGGTTTAGGGTTAGGTTGAGTTTTAGGTTTTGGGTTAGGGTTAGAGTTAGGGTTAGGGTGAGGTTGAGTTTTAGAGTTAGAGTTAGGGTTAGGGTGAGGGTTAGGTTGAGGGCTTGGGTTAGGGTTAGTGTTAGGGTTAGAGTTAAGGTTAGGGTGAGAGTTAGGTTGAGGGTGAGGTTCAGGGTTAGGGTTATGGGATGGTTTAGGATGAGGGTTAAGGTTAGAATTAGGGTTAGGGTGAGTCCTAGGTTGAGGGTGAGGTTTAGTGTTAGGTTTAGGGTGAGGTTTAGGTTTAGGGTTAGGTTACGGTAAGGGTGAGGTTTAGGTTTAGAGTTAGGTTAAGGGTGAGGCTGAGGTTGAGGGTTAGGGTTAGTGTTAGAGTTAGTTTTAGGGTGAGGGTTAGGATTAGGATGAGGATGAGGGTGAGGATTAGGCTTAGGTTTAGGATTCGGATTAGGGTAAGGGTTAAGGTCAGTGTGATCGTTAGGGTTAGGGTTTGGCTTAGGCTTAGGTTTAGGCTGAGAGTGAGGGTGAGGGTGAGGGTTAGGGTTAGGGTGAAAGTTAGGGTTAGGGTTAGGGTGAGAGTTAGGGTTCGATTATGTTTAGGGGTAGGGTGAGGGTTAGGGTTAGGATTAGGGTTAGAATGAGGGCTAGGGTGAGGGTGAGGGTTAGGGTTAGTGTTAGGATAAGGTTTAGGGTTAGGGTTAGGATTTGGGTTAGGGTTAGGTGAGGGTTAGGGTTACTGTGAGGGTGAGGGTTAGGGTTAGGTTGAGGGTTAGGGTTAAGATTATGGTTAGGGTGAGGGTATGTGTTAGGTTTAGGTTTAGGGTTAGGGTTCGCTTTAGGGTTAGGATTAGTGTTATTGTTAGGGTTAGGGTTAGAGTTATGGTGAGGGTGAGGGTGAGGTTGAGGGTGAGTTTTAGGGTTAGAGTGAGGTTTAGGGTTAGGGTTAGGATTAGGGTTAGGATGAGGGGGCAGTTTAGGGTTAGATTTAGGGTTAGTTTTAGGGTTAGGTCGAGTGTTAATGTTACGGTTAGTGTTAGGATTAAGGTTATGGTGAGGTTTCGGTTGAGGATTAGTGTGAGGGTTAGTGTGAGGTTTAGGGTTTAGGCTGAGGTATAGGGTTAGGGTTAGGTTTAGGATTAAAGTTAGTGTTAGGCTTAAGTTTAGGGTTAGGGTGAGGGTGAGGTTTAGGGTTAGGGTTAGGATTAGGATTAGGTTTAGGGTTAGGGTGAGGGATAGGATGAGGGTTAGGGTTAAGGATAGGGTTAGGCTTAGGTTTAGGCTGAGGGTGAGGGTGAGGGTTAGGGTTAGTGTGACGGTTAGGGTCAGGGTTAGGGTGTGAGTTAGGGTTCGGGTTAAGTTTAGGGTTAGGGTGATGGTTAGGGTAATGGTTACAGTGAGGGTGAGGGTTAGGGTTAGGTTGAGGGTTAGGGTTATGGTTAGTGTGAGGGTGAGGGTGAGAGTTAAGGTTAGGGTTAGTCTGAGGGTTAGGATGAGTATTAGGGTTAGGATTAGGGTTAGGGTGAGGGCTAGGGTGAGGGTGAGGTTTAGGGTTAAGTTTATGGGGAGGGTTAGGATGAGGGTTAGTTTTAGGATTAGGGTTAGTGTAATGGCTAGGGTGTGGGTGAGGTTTAGGGTGAGGTGAGGGTGAGGTTTAGGGTTAGGGTTAGGGTTAGGGTGAGGCTGAGGGTGAGGGTTAGGGTTAGAATTAGCATTAGGGTAAGGGTTAGGCTGAGTGTGAATGTTAGGGTTAGGGTTAGGGTTAGGCTTAGCGTAACACTGAGGGTGAGGGTGAGGGTTAGGGTTATGGTGAGAGTTAGGGTTCAGGTTAAGTTTAGGCTTAAGTTGAGGGTTAGGGTTAGGTTTACGTGAGTGTGAGGGTTAGACTTAGGTTGAGGGTTAGGGTTAGGGTTAGGCTTCGGGTGAGGTTTAGGGTTAGGGTTAGGTTGAGGGTTAGGATGAGGATTAGGTTTATGATTAGGGTTAGGTTGAGGGCTAGGTTGAGGGTGAGGGTTAGGGTTAGTGTTAGGGTGAGGTTTAGGTTTAGGGGTAGAGTTAGAGTTAGGGTTAGGATGAGGGTAAGGGTTACGGTAAGGGTGAGGGTTAGAGTTAGGTTTAAGGTTAGGATGAGGCTGAGTGTTAGGATTAGGGTTAGGGTTAGGGTTATTGATAGGGTTATGGTTATGGTGAGGGTGAGGGTGAGGGTTAGGGTTACGTTGAGGTTTTTAATGTTAGGGTTAGGGTTAGAGTTAGGGTTAGGGTGAGGTTAGGGTTAGGGTTAGTGTGAGTGTTAGTGTTTGGGTTAGGGTATGGGTTACGGTGAGGGTTCTGGTTAGGGTGAGGGTTAGCATGAGGGTTAGGTTTACAGTAAGTGTGAGGGTTAGGTTAGGGTGAGGGTTAAGTTTCGGTTTAGGGTTAGGGTGACTGTGAGGGTTAGGATTAGGGTTAGGGTTATTGTTATGGTTACAGTTATGGTGAGGTTGAGGGTGAGGATTAGGGTTAGGGGTAGGTTGAGGTTTTTAGTGTTAGGGTTAAGGTTAGAGTTAGGGTTAGGGTGAGGTTAGGGTTAGGGTTAGTGTGAGGGTTAGTGTTTGGGTTAGGGTATGGGTTACGGTGAGGGTTGTGGTAAGGGTGAGGGTTAGGATTAGGGTTATGGTTATTGTTAGGGTTATGTTTAGGGTTACGGTTACGGTGAGGGTAAGGGTGAGGGTTAGGGTTTAGGGTTAAAGTGAGGTTTAGGGTTTGGGTAAGGTTTAAAGTTAGGGTTAGGGTGAGGGTGAGGTTTAGGGTTAGAGTTAGGCTTAGGGTGATGTTTAGGTTGAGGGTTAGGATTAGGGTTAGTGTTAGGGTGAGGGTTAGGTTGAGGGTGAGTGTTAGGTTTAGGGTTATGGGGAGGGTTAGGGTTAGGATTAGGGTTAGGGTGAGGGCTAGGTTGAGGGTAAGGTTTAGGGTTACGGTTAGGGTGAGGTTTAGGATTAGGGTTAGGGTTAGTCTTAGGGTTAGGGTTAGGGTTAGGTTTATGGTGAGGGTTAGGGTTAGGGTTAGGGTTAGGTTTAGGCTGAGGGTGCATGTGGGATTGAGGATTAGGGTTAGGGTTAGGGTTATTTTTAGTTTTTTGGTTAGGGTAAAGTTTGCAGTGAGGGTGAGGCTCAGGGTGAGGGTTATGTTTAGGGTTAGGGTTAGCGTTAGGGTTAGTTTTATTGTTAGGTTTAGGGTTAGAGTTACGGTGAGGTTGAGGGTGAGGGTTTGGGTTAGGGTTAGGGTGAGGTTTAGAGTAAGGGTTAGGGTTAGGTTTATGGTGAGGTTGAGCTTTAGGTTTAGAGTTAGGATTAGCGGGAGGGTTAGTGTGAGGTTTAGGTTTAGGGTTAGTGTTAGGGTTAGGGTGAGGGTTAGGGTTAGGTTGAGGTTTAGGGATAGGGTTATGTTTAGGATTAGGGTTAGGGTGAGCATGAGTGTGAGGGTTAGGGTAAAGTTTAGGCTTAGGCTTAGCTGAGGGTGAGGGTGGGGTGAGGATTCGGGTTAGGGTGATTGTTAGGGTTAGGTGTAGTGATATTTTTAGGGTTAGGGTTGGAGTTACGGTGAGGGTGAGGGTGCGGTTGAGGTTTAGGGTTAGGGTTAGGGTGGGGTTTAGGGTTAGCGTTAGGGTTAGGATGAGGTTTAGGGTTAGATATAGGGTTAGGGTGACAGTTAGGATGAGGGTTAGGGTTAGGTTTAGTGTTAGGGTTTGGGTGAGGATGAGGGTTAGGGTTAGGGTTAGGTATAGGGTAAGGGTGTGGTTTGGGGTTAGGGTTAGGGTTAGGGTTAGAGTTATGGTGAGGGTGAGGGTGCAGAATGAGTGTGAGGGTTGTGGTTAGGTTTAGGGTTAGACTTAGGGTTAGGCTTAGGTTTGGGCTAAGGGTGAGCTTGAGGTTTAGGGTTATTGTTTGGGTTAGGGTTAGGGTTATGGAGAGGGTTAGGATGAGGGTTATTGTTAGGATTAGGGTTAGGGTAATGGCTAGGGTGAGGGTGATGTTTAGGGTTAAGTTAGGGTGAGGTTTAGGGTTAGGGTTAGGGTTAGGGTGAGGGTGAGGGTAACCGTTAGGGTTCGGATTAAGATTGGGGTAAGGGTTAGGGTGAGTGTGAGGGTTAAGGTTAGGGTTAGCGTTAGGCTTAGGGTTACATTGAGCGTGAGCGTGAGGGTGAGGGTTAGGGTGAGAGTTAGGGTTCAGGTTATGTTTCAAGTTAGGGTGAGGGTTAGGGTTAGGTTTAAGTTGAGTGTGAGGGTTAGGGTTAGGTTGAGGGTTAGGGGTAGGGTTAGGGTTAGGGTGAGGTTTAGGGTTAGGGTTAGGGTAAGTGTTAGGATGTGGGTTAGTGTTACGGTAAGGGTGAAGGTTAGGGTTAGGGTGAGTGTTAGGGTTAGGTTTAGGGTTAGGGTGAGGGTGAAGGTTATGATTAGGGTTAGGGTTACCGTTATGGTGAGGGTGAGGGTGAGGGTTAGGGTTAGGGATAGGTTGAGGTTTTTAGTGTTAGGGTTAGGGTTAGAGTTAGGGATAGGGTGAGGTTAGTGTTAGGTTTACTGTGAGGGTTAGTGTTTGGGTTAGGTTATGGGTTACGGTGAGGGTTTTGGTTAGGGTGAGGGTTAGAATTAGGGTTAGGGTTATTGTTTGTGTTGGGTTTTGGGTTAAGGTAAGGTTGAGAGTAAGGGTGAGCGTTAGGGTTTAGGGTTATGATCAGGTTTAGGTTTTGGGTTAGGGTTAGAGTTAGGGTTAGGGTGAGGGTGAGGTTTAGAGTTAGAGTTAGGGTTAGGGTGAGGGTTATGTTGAGGGTTAGGGTTAGGGTTAGGGTTAGTGTTAGGGTTAGGGTTAAGTTTAGGGTTAGGGTTAGGTTGAGGGTGAAGTTTAGGATTAGGGTTATGGGGAGGGTTAGGATGAGGGTTAGTGTTAGGATTAGGGTTAGGGTGAGTGCTAGGTTGAGGGTGAGGTTTAGTGTTAGGGTTAGGGTCAAGTTTAGGTTTAGGGTTAGGGTTAGAGTTAGGGCAAGGGTGAGGTTTAGGTTTAGAGTTAGGGTAAGGGTGGGGCTGAGTTTGAGGGTTAGGGTTAGGGTTAGTGTTTGAGTTAAGGTTAGGGTGAGGGTTAGGATTAGGTTGATTTTGAGGGTGAGTGTTAGGCTTAGGCTTAGGGTTAGGATTCGGATTAGGGCAAGGGTTAGGGTGAGTGTGATGTTTATGGTTAGGGTTAGGCTTAGGCTTAAGTTTGGGCTGAGAGTGAGGGTGAGGGTGAGGGTTAAGGTTACGGTGAATGTTAGGGTTAGTGTTAGGGTGAGAGTTAAGGTTTTATTATGTTTAGGGTTAGGGTGAGGGTTAGGGTTAGGATTAGGTTTAGAGTGAGGGCTAGGGTGAGGGTGAGGGTTAGGGTTAGTGTTAGGGTAAGGTTTATCGTTAGGGTTAGGGTTTGGGTTAGGGTTAGGATGAGTGTTAGGGTTCCAGTGAGGGTGAGGGTTAGGTTTAGGTTGAGGGTTAGGGTTAAGATTATGGTTAGGATGAGCGTGAGTGTTAGGATTAGGGTTAGGGTAAGGGTTAGGTTTAGGGCTAGGTTTTGTGTTATTGTTAGGGTTAGGGTTAGAGTTATGGTGAGGGTGAGGGTGAGGTTTAGGGTTAGGGTGAGGTTTAGTGTTAAGTTTAGGATTAGGGTTAGGATGAGGGGGAGGTTTAGGGTTATATTTAGGGTTAGTTGTAGGGTTAATGTTAGGGTTAGTGTTAGGGTTAATGTTAGGTTGAGGGTTAGGTTGAGGATTAGTGTGAGGATTAGTGTGCTGTTTAGGGTTCAGGATGAGGTTTAGGATTAAATTTAGGGTTAGGAATAATGTTAGGATTAGGCTTAAGTTGAGGGTTAGGGTGAAGGTGAGGTTTAGGGTTAGCATTAGGATTAGGGTTAGGGTTAGTGTGAGGGATAGGATGAGGGTTAGGGTTAGGGATTGAGTTAGGCTTAGTGTTAGGCTGAGGGTGAGGGTGAGGGTGAGGGTTAGGGTTAGGGTGAGGATTAGGTTCAGGGTCAGGGTGAGAGTTAGGGTTCCAGTAAAGTTTAGGGTTAGTGTTAGTGTTAGGGTAACGGTTATAGTGAGGGTGAGTGTTAGGGTTAATTGAGGTTTAGTGTTAGGGTTAGGGTTAGTGTGAGGGTGAGGGTGAGGGTTAGGGTTAGGGTTAGTGTTAGGGTGATGGTTAGGATAAGGCTTAGGGTTAGGATTAGGGTTAGGGTGAGGGCTAGGGGGAGGATGAGGTTTAGGGTTAGAGTTACGGTGAGGTTGAGGGTTAGGTTTTGGGTTAGGGTAAGGGTTAGGGTGAGGGTTAGATTGAGGATTAGGGTTAGGGTTAGGGTTAGTGTGAGGTATAGGGTGAGGATGAGGGTTAGTGTTAGGGTGAGACTGAGGGTTAGAATTAGCGTTAGGGTGAAGGCTAGGGTCAGGGTGAGGGTTAGAGTTAGGTTTAGCATAAGGGTGCGGTTTAGGATTAGGGTGAGGGTTAGGGTTAGTCGGAGATTTAGTGTTAGGTTTAGGGTTAGTGTTAGGTTGAGGGTAAGTGTTAGGGTGAGGGTTAATGTTAGGGTGAGGGTTATGGTTAGGGTTAGGGTTAGTATTAGGGTTAGGGTTACTGTTAGGTTTAGGGTTAGGGTTACCATTACTGTGAGGGTAAGGGTTAGGGTTAGGGTTAGGGTGAGGTTTAGTGTTAAGGTTAGGGTTATAGTTAGGCTTAGGGTGAGGGCGAGGTTTAGGGTTAGAGTTAGGGTAAGGGTGAGGCTGAGGTTGAGGTTTAAGTTTAGGGTTAGTGTTAGAGTTAGGGTTTGGTTCAGGGTTGGCGTGAGGGTGAGAGTGAGGGTGAGGGTTAGGCTTAGGGTTAGGATTAGGATTAGTGTAAGGGTTCAGCTGTGTGAGGGTTAGGGTTAGTGTTAGGCTTAGGCTTAGGTTTAGGCTGAGAGTGAGGGTGAGGGTGAGGGTTTGGGTTAAGGTGAGGGTTAGGGTTAGGGTTAGGGTGAGATTTAGTGTTCGGTTAAGTTTATGGTTAGGGTGAGGGTTAGGGTTAGGATTAGAGTTAGGTTGAGGGCTAAGGTGATGGTGAGGATTAGAGTTAGTGTTAGGGTAAGGTTTAGGGTTAGGGTTAGGGTTTTGGTTAGGGTTAGGTTGAGGGTTAGGGTAACAGTGAGGCTGAGGTTTAGAGTTAGGGTTAGGATTTGGGTTATGGTGAGGGTGAGTTTTAGGGTTAGGTTTAGGGTTAGAGGGAGGTTTAGGTCGAGGGTTAGGGTTAGGTTCAGTCTTAGGGTTAAGGTTAGGGTGAGGCTTAGGTTGAGGTTTAGGGTTAGGGTTAGGTTTAGTGTTAGGGTTAGGGTGAGGGTATCTGAGGGTTTGGGTTAGAGTTAGGCTTAGGCTTAGGGTTAGGCTGAGAGTGAGGTTGGGATTGAGGATTAGGGTTAGGGTTAGGTTGAGGGTGAGGGTCAGGTTTAGGGTTTGGGTTAGGCTGAGCTTTAGGGTGAGGTTTAGGTTTGGGGTTAGGGTGAAGGTGAGGTTTAGGGTTAGAGTTAGGTTTAGGTTGAGGCTGAAGGTGAGGGTTAGGGTTAGGCTTAGTGTTAGAGTTAGGGTTACGGTGAGGGTTAGTGTGAGGGTGAGGGTTAGGCTTAGTGTTAGAATTAGGATTCGGGTAAGGGTTAGGGTGAGTGTGAAGGTTAGTGTTAGGGCTAGGCTTAGGCTTAGGGTTGGGCTGAGCAAGAGGTTGAGGGTGAGGTTTAGGGTTAGGGTGATCGTTAGGATTATGTTTAGGGTGAGGGTTAGGATGAGGTTTAGGGTTAGGTTGAGGGTTAGGGTGAGGATGTTGGTAAGGGTAAAGTTGAGGTTTAGGCTGAGGGTGAGGGTTAAGATAAGGGTGAGGGTTAGGGTTAGGGTTAGGGTGAGAGTGAGGGTTAGATTGAGGATTAGGGTTAGGGTTAGGGTTAGTGTGAGGTTTAGGGTTAGGGTTAGGGTGACGGTGAGGGTTAGTGTTAGGTCAGTGTTATAGTTATGGTTACCATAAGGTTTAGGGTGAGGGTAAGGGTTAGCGTTAGTGTTAGGATTAGGTTTAGGGTAAGGTTTAGGGTGAGTGTGAGGTTAGGTTCAGGTTTAGGCTTAGGATTAGGGTTAGGCTGAGGGTGAGGGTGAGTGTGAGTGTTATTGTTAGGGTGAGAGTTTGGGGTAGGGTTAGGGTGACAGTTAGGGTTCGGGTTAAGTTTAGGGTTACGATGAGGGTTAGGGTTAGGGTTCCGGTGAGCGTGAGGTTAGGGTTAGGTTGAGGGTTAGGGTTAGGCTTAGGATTAGAGTGAGGCTTAGTGTTAGGGTTAGGGTGAGGGTTAGGATTAGGATTAGGGTCAGAATTAGGGTTAGGGTGAGGGCTAGGGTGAGATGAGGGTTAGGGTTACTGTTTGGGTGAGATTTAGGTTTAGGGTTAGGGTTAGGGTTAGGATGAGGGTTAGGTTTAGAGTGAGGGTGAGGGTTAGGGTGAGGGTTAGGGTTAGGATTAGGGATAAGGTGGTGGTTAATTTTAGGATTAGATTTAGGGTTAGGGGGAGGGTTAGGTCGAGGGTTAGTGTTAGGATTAGTGTTAGGGTTAAGGTTAGGGTGAGGGTTAGGTTGATGTTTAGGGTTAGGGTTAGGGTTAGGATTAGGATTAGGCTTATGGTGAGGGTATGTGAGGGTTAGGGTTTCGGGTTAGGCTTAGGGTTAGGGTTATGCTGAGGGTGAGGGTGGGGGTGAGTATTAGTGTTAGCTTGATGGTTAGGGTCGGAGTTAGGGTGAGGGTTAGGATGAGGGATCTTGTTAGGATTGGGGTTAGTGTGAGAGCTAGGGTGAGTGTGAGGGTTAGATTTAAGGTTAGGATTAGGGTGAGGTTTAGGATTACGTTGAGGCTTAGGGTTAGTGTGAGATTTAGTGTGAGGGTTAGGGTTAGTGATAGGGTGAGGGTAAGTGTTAGGGTGAGGGTTAATGTTAGGGTGAAGGTTATGGTTAGGGTGAGGGTTAGGGTTAGGGTTACTGTTAGGGTTAGGGTTATGGTTACTGTGAGGGTGAGGGATAGGGTTAGGGTTAGGGTGAGGTTTAGTGTTAGGGTGAGGGTTAGAGTTAGGGTAAGGTTGAGCGTTAGGTTTAGGGTTAATGCTAGAGTTAGGGTTACGGTGAGGGTTAGGGTGAGGGTGAGGTTTAGTCTAAGGGTTAGGATTAGGATTAGTGTAAGGGTTCGGATGAGTGTGAAGGTTAGGGTTAGGGTAAGGCTTAGGCTGAGAGTGAGGATGAGGATGAGAGTTAGGGTTGGGTGACGGTGTAGGGTTAGGGTTAGGGTGAGATTTAAGGTTCGGTTAAGTATAGGGTTAGGGTGAGTTTGAGGGTTAGGATTACGGTGAGGGTGAGGGCTAGGGTGAGTGTGAGGTTTAGAGTTAGGGTGAGGGTGAGGTTTAGGGTTAGGGTTAGGGTTAGGTTTAGGTTTAGGATGAGGCTGAGGTTTAGTGTTAGAGTTAGGGTTAGGGTGAGGCTGAAGATGAGGGTTAGGGTTAGGGTTAATCTTGGAGTTAGCATTACGGTGAGGGTTAGGGTGAGTTTGAGGGTAAGGCTTAGTGGTAGGATTAGATATAGGGAAAGGTTTAGGGTGAGTTTGAGGGTTAGGGTTAGGTTTAGGGTTAGGCTTAGGGTTAGGGTTACTGTGAGGCTGAGGGTGATGGTTAGGGTTAGGGTGAGAGTTAGGGGTAGGGTTAGGGTGAGATTTAGGGTTCGGGTTAAGTTTAGGGTTAGGGTGAAGGTTAGGGTTAGGGTTACAGAGAGGGTTAGGGTTAGGGTTAGGTTGAGGGTTAGGGTTAGGCTTAGGAATAGTGTGAGGGTTAGGGTTAGGGTTAGGGTGAGGGTTAGGATGAGAATTAGGGTTAATATTAGGGTTAGGGTGAGGGCTAGGGTGAGGGTGAGAGTTAGGGTTAGGGTTAGGGTGAGGTTTAGGGTTAGGGTTAGGGTGAGGTTTAGGATGAGTGTTAGGGTTACGGTGAGGGTGAGAGTTAGGTTTAGGGTGAGGGTTAGGTTTAGGTTTAGGGTTACAGTGAGGGTGTGTGTTATTGTTAGGGTTAGGGGTAGGGTTATGGTTATGGTGAGGGTGAGGGTTAGGGTTAGGTTTAGGGTGAGGTTTAGTGTTAGGGTTAGGGTTAGCGTTAGGCTTAGGCTGAGGGTGAGGTTTAGGTTTAGAGTTAGGGTAAAGGTGAAGCTGAGGTTGAGGGTTGGGTTTAGGGTTAGTGTTAGAATTAGGGTTAGGGTGAGGGTTAGGGTGAGAGTGAAGGTGAGGGTGAGGGTTAGGCTTAGGGTTAGGATTAGGAATAGTGTAAGTGTTAGGGTGAGTCTTAGGGTTAGGGATAGGGTGACGTTTAATATTAGGGTTATGGTTAGGGTTAGGATTAGGGTGAGGGTGAGGTTTAGGAGTAGGTTTAGGGTCAGTGTGAGAGGGAGGGTTAGGGTGAGTGTTAGGGTAGGGTTGACGGTAAGGGTAAAGGTGAGGGTTAGGCTGAGGGTGATGGTTTTGGTAAGGGTGAGAGTTAGGTTTAGGGTGAGTGTTAGGGTAGGGTTGACGGTAAGGGTAAAGGTGAGGGTTAGGCTGAGGGTGAGGGTTATGGTAAGGGTGAGAGTTAGGTTTAGGGTGAGGGTTAGGGTTAGGGTTAGGGTGAGGTTGAGGATTAGATTGTGGATTAGTGTTAGTGTTAGTGTGAGGTTTAGGGTGAGGATGAGGTTAGGGTTAGGGTGATTGCTAGGGTGGGGTTGAGGATGAGGGTTAGATTGAGGATTAGTGTTAGGGTTAGTGTGAGTTTTAGGGTGAGGATGAGGTTTAGACTTAGGGTTAGGGTTACGATTAATGTTAGGGTTAGGCTTAAGGTGAGGGTTAGGGTGAAGGTGAGGTTTAGGGTTAGGGTTAGCTTTAGGCTTAGGCTTAGGTTTAGTCTGAGAGTGAGGTTGAGGTTGAGGGTTAAGGTTAAGGTGAGGGTTAGGTTTAGGGTTAGGTTGAGAGTTAGGGTTCAGTTAAGTTTAGGGTTAGGGTGAGGGTTATGGTTAGGATTAGGGTTAGGGTGAGGGCTAGAGTGAGGGTGAGGTTTACGGTTAGTGTTAGGGTAAGCTTTAGGGTTAGGGTTAGGATTTGGTTTAGGGTTAGGATGAGGGTTAGGGTTAAGATTATGGTTAGAGTGAGGGTGAGTGTTAAGATTAGGGTTAGTGTTAGGGTTAGGTTTAGGGTTAGGATTAGTGTTTTGTTAGTGTTAGGTTTAAAGTTATGGTGAGGGTGAGGGGTATGTTTAGGGTTAGGGTGAGGTTTAGGGTTAGGTTTAGGATTAGAGTTAGGGTGAGGGTGAGGTTTAGGTTTAGATTTAGGGTTATTTGGAGGGTTAGGTCGAGCGTTAATATTAGGTTTAGTGTTAGGGTTAAGGTTAAGTTGAGGTTTAGGTTGAGGTTTAGGATTAGGGTTAGGTTAGGGTTAGATTTAGGGTGAGGGTGAGTGTGTGGGTTAGGGTTAGGTTTAGGCTTAGACTTTGGGTTAGGCTGATGGTGATGTTGGGGCTGAGGATTAGGGTTGGGGTGATGGTTAGGGTTAGGGTTAGGGTGAGGGTTAGTATGAGGGTTAGCTTTAGGATTAGGGTTAGGGTGAGGGCTAGGGTGAAGGTGAGATTAAGGGTAAGGTTTAATCTTAGGTTTAGGGTTAGGCTGAGCCTGAGGTTGAGGGTGAGGGTTAGGTTAAGGGGTAGAGTGAGTTTTAGTGTTAGGTTTAGGGTTAGAGTTAGGTTTAGGATGAGGGTGAGGTTTAGGGTTAGGGTTAGGTTCAGGGTGAGAGGTAGGGTTAGGGTGAGGGTTAGGGTGGGGGTGAAGGTAAGGGTAAAGGTGAGGTTTGGGTTGAGGGTGAGTGTTATGGTAAGGGTGAGGGTTAGGTTTTGGGTGTGGGATAGTGTTAGGGTGAGGGTGAGGGTGAGGGTTAGATTGAGGATTAGTGTTAGGGTTAGTTTGAGGTTTAGGGTGAGGATAAGTGTTAGGGTTAGTGTGAGGGCTACGGTGAGATTGAGGGTGAGGGTTAGATTGAGGATTAGTGTTAGGGTTAGTGTGAGGTTTAGGGTGAGGATGAGGTTTAGGGTTAGGTTTGGGGTTAGGATTAATGTTAGGGTTAGGCTTAAGGTGAGGGTTAGGGTGAGGGTGAGGTTTAGGGTTAGTGTTAGGATTAGGATTTGGGTTAGGGTTAGGTTTAAAATGAGAGTGAGGTTTATTTTTAGGGTTAGGGTTAGGGTTATGGTTATGGTGAGGGTGAGGTTTAGGGTTACGGTTAGGGTGAGGTTTAGTGTTAGTGTTAAGGTTAGAGTTAGGGTTAGGGTGAGGGTGAGGTTTAGGTTTAGAGTTAGGGTAAGGGTGAGGCTGAGGTTGAGGGTTGGGTTTAGGGTTAGTGTTAGAGTTAAGGTTAGGGTGAGGGTTAGGATGAATGTGAGGGTGAGGGTGAGTGTTAGGCTTAGGTTTAGGATTAGGATTAGGGTAAGGTTTAGGGTGAGTGTGAGGCTTAGGGTTAGAGTTAGGCTCAGGCTTAGTGTTAGGCTGAAGGTGAGGGTGAGGTTGAGGGTTAGGGTTAGGGTGAGCGTTAGGGTTAGGATTAGGGTAAGTGTTAGGGTGAGTGTGAGGGTTAGGGTTAGGCTTAGGGTGAGAGTTAGGGATAGTGTTAGGGTGAGAGTTAGGGTTCGGGTTAAGTTTAGGGTTAGGGTGAGCGTTAGGGTTAGAGTTACAGTAAGGGTGAAGGTTACGGTTAGGTTGAGAGTTAGGGTTAGGTTTAGGATTAGGGTGAGGGTTAGGGTTAGTGTTAGGGTGAGGGTTAGGATGAGGATTAGGGTTAGGATTAGGGTTTGGGTGCGGGCTAGGGTAAGGGTGAGGGTTAGGGTTAGGGTTAGGGTGAGACTTAGGTTTAGGGTGAGGGTTAGTGTTTGGGTTTGGGTTAGGGTGAGGGTGAGGCTGAAGATGAGGGTAGGGTTAGGGTGAGGGCTAGGGTGAGGGTGAGCGTGATGGTTAGATTGAGGATTAGTGTTAGGTTTAGTGTGAGCTTTAGGGTGAGGATGAGTTTTAGGATTAGGGTTAGGGCTAGGATTAATGTTTGGGTTAGACTTCAGGTGAGGGTTAGGGTGAGGGTGAGGTTTAGGGTTAGGGTTAGGCTTAGTGTTAGGCTGAAGGTGAGGGTGAGGATGAGGTTTAGGGTTAGGGTTAGTGTTTTTGTTAGGGTTAAGGTGAGTGTTAGGGTTCGGGTTAAGTTTAGGGTTAGGGTGAGGGTTAGGGGAAGGGTTACAGTGAGAGTGCGGGTTTTGGTTAGGTTGAGGGTTAGGGTTAGTTTTAGTGTTAGGGTGAGGATTAGGATGAGGGTTATGGTTAGGATTAGTGTTAGGGTGAGGGCTAGAGTGAGGGTGAGGTTTAGGGTTAGGGATAGGGTGAGGTTTAGGGTTAGGTTTAGGGTTAGGGTTAGGGTGAGTGTGAGGTTTAAGGTTAGAGTTAGGGTTAGGGTGAGGCTGAGGGTGAGGGTAACGGTTAGGGTTAGTGTTAGAGTTAGGTTTATGGTGAGGGTTGGGGTGAGGGTGAGGGGAAGGCTTAGTGTTAGGATTAGGATTAGGGTAAGTGTTAGGGTGAGTGTGAGGGTTAGGGTTAGTGTTTAGGTTTAGTCTTAGGGTTAGGCTTAGTGTGAAAGTGAGGGTGAGGGTTAGGGTTAGGGTGAGAGTTAGGGGTAGGTTTAGAGTGAGAGTTAGGGTTCGGGTTAAATTTAGGGTTAGGGTGAGGGTTAGGATTAGGTTTACAGTGAGGGTGGGTTTTAGGGTTAGGTTGAGGGTTACGGTTAGGCTTAGGATTAGGGTGAGTGTTAGGGTTAGTGTTAGGGTGAGGGTTAGGATGAGGATTAGGGTTAGGATTAGGGTTCGGGTGAGGGCTGGGGTGAGGGTGAGAGTTAGGATTAGGGTTAGGGTGAAGGTTAGGATTAGGGTTAGGGTGAGGGTTAGTATGAGGGATAGGGTAGAATTATTGTTACGGTGATGGCTAGGGTGAGGGTGAGGGTTAGCGTAAGGATTAGGCTTAGGCTTAGGTTTAAGCTGAGCATGAGGTTGAGGGTGAGGGTTAGGATTATGGTGATGGTTAGGTTTATGGTTAGGGTGAGGATTATGATGAGGTTTAGGGTTAGGGTGAGGATTATGGTAAGGGTGAAGTTGAGGTTTAGGCTGAGGTTGAGGATTAAGATAAGGGTGAGGGTTAGGATTAGGTTTAGGTTTAGGTTTACGGTTAGTGTTAGTGTGAGGGTTTGATTGAGCATTATGGTTAGGGTTAGGGTTAGTGTGAGGTTTATGGTGAGGTTGAGGGTTAGGGTTAGGTTGAAGGTGAGGGTTAGAATTAGGGTTAGTGTGAGGGCTAGGGTGAGGGTGAGGGTTAGAGTTAGGGTTAGGTTTAGGGTGAGGTTTAGGATTAGGGTGAGGGTTAGGGTTAGTGTGAAGGTGAGGGTTAGGGTTAGGTTTAGTGTGAGGGTGAGGGTAAGTGTTACGGTGAGGTTTAATGTTAGGGTGAGGGTTATGGTTAGGGTGAGTTTTAGGGTTAGGTTTGCATTATTGTTAGTGTTAGGGTTAGTGTTACATTTACGGTTAGGGTGAGGGTTAGGTTTGGGGTGAGGTTTAGTGTTATGGTTAGGGTGAGGGTTAAGGTGAGGGTGAGGTTTAGGGGTAGAGTTAGGCTTAGGGTGACGTTTAGGGTTAGGGTGAGGGTTAGGGTGGGGGTGACGGTAAATGTAAAGGTGAGGGTTAGGCTGAGGATGAGGGTTACAGTAAGGGTGAGGTTTAGGGTTAGGTTGAGGATTAGGTTTAGGTTTAGGGTGAGAGTGAAGGTTAGATTGAGGATTAGTGTTAGGGATAGTGTGAGGTTTAGGGTGAGGATGAGGATTAGGGTTAGGGTGAGGGCTAGGGTCAGGTTGAGGGTCAGGGTTAGTGTTAGGGTGAGGTTTAGGTTTAGGGTGATGGTTAGTGTTAGTGTGTGCATTAGTGTTAGCGTTAGGGTTAGTGTTAGGGTGAGGGTAAATATTAGGGTGAGGGTGAGGGTTAGGGTGAGGGTTATGGTTAGGGTGAGGTTTAGGGTTAAGGTTAGGTTTATTGTTAGTGTTAGGGTTAATGTTACACTGAGGGTGAGGGTTAGGGTTAGGGTTAGGGTTAGGATGAGATTTAGGTTTAGGGTTAGGGTCAGAGTTAGGGTTAGGTTGAGGATGAGGTTTAGGGTTAGAGTTAGGGATAGTGTTAGGGTTAGGCTTAGGCTTAGGCTTAGGTTTAGGCTGAGGCGGAGCATGAGGTTGAGGGTTAGGGTTAGGGTGAGGGTTAGGGTTAGGGTTAGTGTGAGATTTAGAATGAGGTTTAGGGTTAGGATTAGGTTTAGGGTGAGGACTAGGGTGAGGTTTAGAGTGAAGTTTAGGCATTGGTATAGGTTTAGGATTTGGTTTTCGGTGAGGGTGAGTGTGAGGTTTAGGGTTAGCTTAGGGTTACCTTGAGGGTTAGGGTTAGGGTTAGGGTTAGGGTTAGGCTGAAGGTGAGGGTGGGTGTGAGGATTAGTTTTAGGTTTAGGGTTAGGGTTATTTTTAGTGTTATGATTAGGGTTAAGTTTGCAGTGAGGGTGAGGCTCAGGGTGAGGGTTATGTTTAGGGTTAGGATTAGGGTTAGGGTTAGTGTTATTGTTAGGGTTAGGTTTAGAGTTACAGTGAGGTTGAGGTTGAGGGTGAGGGTTAGGTTCAGGGTGAGGTTTAGGGTTAGGGTTAGGATTCGGGTTAGGGTTCGGGTGAGGTTTATGGTTAGAGTTAGGGGGAGGGTTAGGGTGAGGTTTACGGTAAGGGTTAGTGTTAGGGTTAGGGTGAGGGTGAGGGTTAGGCTGAGGTTTAGGGATAGGGTTAGGTTTAGGATTAGGGTTAGGGTGAGCATAAGTATGATTGTAAGGGTGAGGCTTAGGCTTAGGCTTATGGTTAGTCTGAGCGTGAGGGTGGGGGTGAGCATTAGGGTTAGGGTGATGGTTAAGGTTAGATTTAGTGGTATTGTTAGGGTTAGGGTTCGAGTTACAGTGAAGGTGAGGGTGCGGGTGAGGGTTAGGGTTAGGGTTAGGGTTAGGGTCAGTGTGAGGTTTAGGGTTAGATATAGGGTTAGGGGTAGGGTTACGGTTAGGTTTAGAGTTAGGGTCACGGTGAGGGTGAGGTTTAGGTTCAGATATAGGATTTGGGGGAGAGTTAGGGTTAGCTTAGGGTTAGGTTTATAGTTAGGGTGAGGTTTACAGTTAGGGTTAGGGTTAGGGTTAGAGTTACTGTGAGGGTGAGGCTTAGGGTTATGGTTAAGGTTAGGGTGAGGTTTAGGGTTAGGGTGAGGGTTAGAGTTAGAATTACGGTGAGGGTGATGGTGCGGGTGAGTGTGAGGTTTAGGGCTAGAGTTAGGGTTAGGGTGAGGATGAGGGGGGTTCGGGTTAGTGTTAGATTTAGGGTTATGGTGAGGGTTAGGGTGAGGGTGAGGGTAAGGCTTAGTGTTAGAATTAGGATTAGGGTAAGGGTTAGGTTGAGTGTGAGGGTTAGGTTTAGGGTTAGGCTTAGGGTTAGGCTGAGTATGAAGTTGAGGGTGAGGGTTAGGGTTAGGGTTAGAGTTGGGGTTTGGTTGAGGGTGAGGTTTAGGGGTAGGGTTAGGGTCAGGGTGAGGGGTAGGGTAAGGTTGAGGGTTAGGGTGGGGGTGACGGCAAGGGTAAAGGTGAGGGTTAGGCTGAGTGTGAGGGTTATGGTAAGGGTGAGGGTTAGGTTTAGGGTTAGGGTTAGTATGAGGTTTAGGATGAGCATGAGTGTTAGGGTTAGGGTGAGGGCTAGGTTGAGATTGAGGGTGAGGGTTAGATGGAGGATTAGTGTTAGGGTTAGTGTGAGGTTTAGGGTGAGGTTAAGATTTAGGTTTAGGTTTAGGGTTAGGTTTAATGTTAGGGTTAGGCTTAAGGTGAGGGTTAGGGTGAGGGTGAGGGTGAGGTTTAGGGTTAGTGTTAGGACTAGCATTAGAGTTAGGGTTAGGGTGAGTGTGAGGGTTAGGGTTAAGATTAGGCTTAGTGTTAGGCTGAAGGTGAGGGTGAGGTTGAGGTTTATGGTTTGGGTGAGTGTTAGGGTTAGGGTTAGGGTGATAGTTACGGTTCAGGTTAAGTTTAGGGTTAGGGTGATGGTTAGGGTAAGGGTTACAGTGAGGGTGAGGGTTAGGGTTAGTTTGAGGGTTAGGGTTAGCGTTAGTGTTAGTCTTAAGGTGAGGGTGAGGGTGATGGTTAGTGTTAGTGTTAGGGTGAGGGTTAGGATGAGGTTTAGGGTTAGGATTAGGGTTAGGGTGAGGGCTAGGTTGAGGGTGAGGTTTAGGGTTAGGGTTAGGGTGAGGTTTTTGGTTAGGTTTATGGTTAGGGTTAGGGTGAGGTTGAGGTTTAGGGTTAGAGTTAGGGTTAGCGTGAGGCTGAGGGTTAGGGTGATGGTTAGGGTTAGTGTTAGAGAGGGTTACAGTGAGGATTAGTGTGAGGGTGAGGGGAAGGTTTTGTGTTAGGATTAGGATTAGGGTAAGTGTTGGGGTGAGTGTGAGGTTTAGGGTTAGGATTAGGTTTAGGCTTAGGTTTACGCTTAGGGTGAGGGTGAGGGTGAGGGTTAGGGTTAGGATGAGAGTTAGGAGTAGGTTTAGGGTGAGAGTTTGGGTTCAGGTTAAATTTAGGGTTAGGGTGAAGGTTAGGTTTAGGGTTACAGTGAGGGTTAGGGTTAGGCTTAGGATTAGGATGAGGGTTAGGGTTAGTGTTAGGGTCAGGGTTAGGGTTAGGATTAGGGTTCGGGTGAGGGCTAGGTTGAGGGTGAGGGTTGGGATTAGTGTTTTGGTGAGGTTTAGGGTTAGGGTTAGGGTGAGGGTTAGGACATGGGTTAGGGTTACAGTGAGCATGAGTGTTAGGTTTAGGGTGAGATTTAGGGTTAGTATTTGGGTTAGGGTGAGGGTGAGTTTTAGGATTATATTTAGGGTTAGGGGGAGGATAAGGTCAAGTGTTAGGGTTAGGGTTAGTATTAGGGTTAAGGTTAGGGTGAGGGTTAGGTTGAGGTTTAGGGTTAGGGTTAGGGTTAGGATTAGTATAAGCGATAGGGTATGTGAGGGTTAGGGTTAGGCTTAGGCTTAGGGTTAGGGTTATTCTGAGGGTGAGGGTGGGTGTGAGTGTTAGGGTTAGCGTGATGGTTAGCTTTAGCGTTAGGGTGAGTTTTATAATGAGGGATAGGGTTAGGATTATTTTTAGGCGGAGGGCTAAGATGAGGGTGAGGGTAAGGATAAGGGTTAGGCTTAGGCTTAGGTTTTGGCTGAGCATGAGGTTGAGGGTGAGGGTTAGGGTTAGGGTGATGGTTAGGTTTACGATTAGGGTGAGGGTTAGGATGAGGTTAAGGGTTAGGGTGAGGATGATGGTAAGGGTAAAGCTGAGGTTTAGGCTGAGGGTGAGGATTAAGATAAAGGTGAGGGTTAGCATTAGATTTAAGATTTGGGTTAGGGTTAGGGTGAGGTTTTGATTGAACATTAGGGTTAGGTTTAGGGTTAGTGTGAGGTATAGGGTCAGGATGAGGGTGAGGGTTAGAATTAGGGGTAGGGTGAGGGCTAGGGTGAGGGTTAGGGTTAGAGATAGGGTTAGGGTTAGGGTGAGGTTTAGGATTAGGGTGAGGGTTAGGGTTAGTGTGAGGGTTAGGGTTGGGTTAGGGTTAGTGTTAGGTGAGGGTAAGTGTTAGGGTGAGGGTTAATGTTAGAGTGAGGGTTATGGTTAGGGTGAGGTTTAGAGTTAGGTTTAGGTTTATTGTTAGGGTTAGTGTTAGGGTTACGTTTGCGGTGAGGGTGAGGGTTAGGGTTACGCTTAGTGTTAAGGTGAGGTTTAGTGTTTGGTTTAAGGTTAGAGTTAGGATTAGGGTGAGGGTGAGGTTTAGGGGTAGAGTTAGGGCTAGGGTGAATGTTAGGGCTAGGGTGAGTTTTAGCGTGGGGGTGATGGTAAGGGTAAAGTTGAAGGTTAGGCTGAGGGTGAGGGTTACGTTAAGAGTGAGGGTTAGGGTTAGGGTGAGGGTTAGGTTTAGGGTCAGGTTGAGGGTGAGGGTTAGATTGAGGATTAGTGTTAGGGTTAGTGTGAGGTTTAGGGTGAGGATGAGGATTAGGTTTAGGGTGAGGGCTAGGGTGAGGGTGAGGGATAGGGTTAGTGTTAGTGTAAGGTTTAGGGTTAGGGTGATGGTTAGGGTTAGTGTGAGCATTAGTGTTACGTTAGGGTTAGTGTTAGGGTGAGGGTAAATGTTAGGGTGAGGGTGAGAGTTAGGGTGAGGGTAATGGTTGAGGTGAGGTTTAGGGTTAGGGTTATTGTTAGGGTAAGGGTTAGGGTTACTGTTATAGTGAGGGTTAGGGTTAGGTTTAGGATGAGGTTTAGGTTTAGGGTTAGGGTTAGAGTTAGGGTTAGGGTGAGGGTGAGGTTTAGGGTTAGAGTTAGGGATAGTGTTAGGGTTAGGAATAGGATGAGGGTTAGGGTTAGGCTTAGGCTTAGGCTTAGGCTGAGGCCGAGCATGAGGGTGAGGGTTAGGGTTAGGTTTAGGGTGAGGGTTAGGGTTAGGGTTAGGGTGAGGTTTAGGATGAGGTTTAGGGTTAGGATTAGGTTTAGGGTGAGGACTAGGGTGATGGTTAGGGTGAGGTTTAGGGATTGGTTTAGGTTTAGGATTTGGGTTAGGGTGAGGGTGAGTGTGAGTGTTAGGGTTAGGTTTAGGGTGAGGCTTAGGGTTAGGGTGAGGGTTATTGTTAGGGTTTGGATTAGGGTTAGGGTGAGGCTGAGGATTAGGGTTAGGTTTAGGTTTAGGTTTAGTGTTTAAATTATGTTTAGGATTAGTGTTAGTGTTAATGGTTTGGTTAGGGTTACCTTGAGGGTTAGGTTTAGGGTTAGTGTTAGGGTTACGCTAAGGATGAGGTGGGAGTGAGGATTAGGGTTAAGGTTATTGTTAGTGTTATGGTTAGTGTTAAGTTTGGGGTGAGGGTGAGGCTGAGGGTGAGGGTTATGGTTAGGTTTAGGATTAGGGTTAGGGTTAGTGTTATTGTTAGTGTTAGGGTTAGAGTTACAGTGAGGTTGAGGTTGAGGGTCAGGGTTAGGTTTAGGGTGAAGTTTAGGATTATAGTTAGGGTTAGGGTTAGGGTGAGGGTGAGGGTGTGGTTTAGGGTTAGAGTTAGTTTAGGGGGAGGGTTAGGGTGACGTTTAGGGTTAGGGTTAGTGTTAGGGTTAGGGTGAGGGTGAGGGTTAGGTTGAGGTTTAGGGATAGGTTTAGGGTTAGGATTAGAGTTAGGGTGAGCATGACTATGAGGGTTAGGGTGAGGCTTAGGCTTAGGATTAGGCTGAGGGTGAGTGTGGGAGTGAGGATTAGGGTGAGGGTGATGGTTAGAGTTAGGGTTAGTGTTATTGTTAGGGTTAGGGTTCGAGTTTCAGTGAAGGTGTGAGTGCTGGTGTGGGTTAGTTTTAGGGTTAGTGTTAGGCTTAGTGTTAAGCTGAGCATAAGTTGAGTGTGAGGATCATTGTTAGGGATAGTGTGATGTTTAGTGTTGTGGTTAGGGTTAGAGTTAGGGTTAGGTTGACGGTGAGGTTTAAGGGTAGGCTTAGGTTCAGGGTGAGGGTTAGGGTTAGGGTTAGGGTGAGGGTTAGATTGAGGATTAGTGTTAGGGTTAGTGTGAGGTTTAGGGTGAGGATGAGGTTTAGGGTTAGGGTTAGGTTTAGGATTAATGTTAGGGTTAGGTTTAAGGTGAGGGTTAGGGTGAGGGGAAGGTTTAGGGTTAGAGTTATGGTTAGGATTAGGGTTAGGGTTAGTGTGAGTGTGAGGGTTAGATTTAGGGTTAGGGTGAGGGTTAGTGTTATTCTGAAGGTGAGGGTGAGGGTTAGGGTAAGGGTGAGTGTTAGGGTTAGGTTTAGGGTGAGGGTTAGTGTTCGGGTTAAGTTCAGTGTGAGGATGAGGGTTAGGGTTAGGTTGAGGGTTAGGGTGAGGTTTAGGGTTAGGATTAGGGTGAGGTTTAGTGTTAGGTTTAGGGTTAGGGTTAGCGTTAAGGTGAGGGTTCGATTGAGGTTTAGGTTTCTGGTTAGGGTTTGTGTTATGTTTAGTGTGAAGATGAAGGTTAGGGTTAGGGTGAGGATGAGGGTTAGAATTAGGGTTAGGGTGAGGGCTAGGGTGAGGTTTAGGATTAGGGTGAGGCTGGGGGTGAGGATTAGGGTTAGGGTTAGGGTTATTGTTAGGGTGAGGGTGAGTTTTAGGGTTAGAGTTAGGTTTTGGGGGAGGGTTAGGGTGAGGTTTAAGTTTATGGTTAGTGTCAGTGTTAGGGTCAGGGTGAGGGTTAGTTTGACGTTTAGGGATAGGTTTAGGGTTAGGATTAGAGTTAGGGTGAGCATGAGTATGAGGGTTAGGGTGTGACTTAGGCTTAGAGTTAGGCTGAGGGTGATGGTGGTTGTGAGGATTAGGGTTAAGGTGATGGTTAGGTTTAGGGTTAGTGTTATTGTTAGGGTTAGGGTGTGAGTTTCGGTGAGGGTGAGGGTTCGGGTGAGAGTTAGTTTTAGGGTTAGGGTGGGGTTTAGGGTTAGGGTTAGGTTTAGGGTGAGGGTGACGTTTAGTGTTAGATATAGGGTTAGGGGTAGGGTTAGGGTGAGGGTAAGGGTTAGGGTTAGTGTTAGGGTGAGGGTGAGGTTTAGGGTTAGACTTAGGGTTAAGGTGAGGCTTAGGGTGAGGTTTAGGATTAGGGTTAGGATTAGGATTACGGTAAGGATTAGGTTGAGTGTGAGTGTTAGGGTTTTGGTTAGGGTTAGGCTTAGGGATACACTGAGAGTGAGGGTGAGTGTTAGGGTTAGAGTGAGGGTTAGGTTTAGGGTTAGGGTGAGAGTTAGGGTTCAGGTTAAGTTTTGGGTTAGGGTTACATTGAGGGTGAGGTTTAGGGTTAGGTTGTTGGTTAGGGTTAGGGTTAGGATGAGGTTTAGGTTTAGGGTTAGTGTGAGGCTTAGGATGAGTATTAGGGTTAGGATTAGGGTTAGGGTGAGGGCTAGGCTGAGTGTTAGGGTTACATTAAGGGTGAGAGTTAGGGTTAGGGTGAGGGTTAGTGTTAGGATTAGGGTTAGGGTGAGGGTGAGGTTTCGGATTAGGGTTAGGGTTAAGGTTATTGTTAGAGTTAGGGTTAGGGTTACAGTGAGGGTGAAGGTGAGGGTTAGGGTTACGGTTATGTTGAGGTTTAGGGTTAGAGTTAGTGTTAGGGTGAGGATGAGGTTTAGGGTTAGAGCTAGGTTTAGGGTGAGGGTTAGGTTTAGGTTTAGTGTTAGGGTTAGTGTTAGGGTTAGGTTTAGAGTGAGTGTTAGGGGAAGGGTATGGGTTAGTGTTAGGGTTACGGATAGGATTATTGTTAGGGTGAGGGTGAGTGTGTGTTTTAGGGTTTGGTTTAGGGTTAGGCTTAGGGTGAGGCTGAGGGTGAGGTTGAGGGTGAGGGTTAGGGTTAGGGTGAGGGTTAGGGTTAGGTTTAGTTGCAGGGCTAGGATGAGTGTCAGGTTTAGGATTAGGGTTAAGGTAAGGGCTAGGGTGAGGATGAGGTTTAGGGTTAGGTTTAGGCTTTGGTTTAGCTTTAGGGTTAGGGTGAGGGATAGGTTGAGGTTGAGGTTTAGGGTTAGAGTTAGGGTTAGGGTGAGGCTGAGGGTGAGGGTTAGGTTTAGGGTTTGAGTTAGGGTTAGAGTCAGGGTTAGGGTGAGGGTTAGGGTCAGGGTTAGGGTGAGGGTGAGGGTTAGGGTTATGGTTAGGATTACGTTTAGTGTTAGGGTGAGTGTGAGGGTTAGGTTTAAGTTTAGGTTTAGGCTTAAGGTTAGGCTGAGGGTGAGGGTGTGGTTTAGGGTTAGGGTGAGGGTTAGGGTTAGGGTTATGGGGATGTTTAGGATGAGGTTTAGGGTTAGGATTAGGGTTAGGGTGAGGGTGAGGTTTAGGGTTAGATTTATGGTAAGGTTGAGGCTGAAGTTCAGGGTTAGTGTTAGGGTTAGTGTTACAGTTAGAATTAGGGTGAGGGTTAGGGTGAGGGTGAGGGTTAGGCCTAGAGTTCGGATTAGGATTAGGGTAAGGTAAGGGTGAGTGGAAATGTTAGGTTTAGGGTTAGGCTTAGGCTTAGGGTTAGGCTGAGAGTGAGGGTCAGGGTGAGGGTTAGGGTTAGGGTTAGGGTTAGGTTTAGGTTTAGGGTGAGAGTTAAGGATCGGTTAAATTTAGGGTTAGGGTGAGGATTAGCATTAGGGTGAGGGCTAGGGTGTGGGTGAGGGTTACGTTTAGTGTTACGGTAAGGTTTAGGGTTAGTATTAGGGTTAGTGTGAGGGTTGGGATGGGGGTTAGTGTTACGGTGAGGGTGAGGGTTAGGGCTAGGGTGACGGTTAGGGTTAGAATTAGGGTTATGGTGAGGGTGAGGATTATTGTTAGGGTTAGGGTTAGGGTTGGGGTTACGGTGAGATTGAGGTTTAGAGTTAGGGTAAGGGTGAGGTTTAGTGTTAGGGTTAGGGTTAGAGTTAGGTTTAGGGTGAGGGTGAGGTTTAGGGTTAGAGTTAGAGTAAGGGTGAGGCTGAGGTTGAGGGTTAGAGTTAGGGTAAGGGTGAGGCTGAGGTTGAGGGTTAGGTTTAGGCTTAGGGATAGGTTTAGGATTAGGGTAAGGGTTAGGGTGAGTGTGAGGTTTAGGTTTAGGTTTAGGGTTAGGCTTAGGCTTAGGGTTAGGCTGAGAGTCAGGGTGAGGGTGAAGGTTAGGGCTAGGTTGAGGGTTAATGTTAGGGTTAGGGTGAGAGTGAGGGTTCTGTTAAAGTTAGGGTTAGGGTGAGGGATAAGGTAAGGATTATTGTTAGGGTGAGGGCTAGGGTGGGGGTGAGGATTAGGGTTAGTGTTAGGGTAATGTTTAGGGTTAGGGGTAGGTTTTGCATTAGGGTTAGGATGAGGGTTAGGGTTAAGATTATGGTTAGGGTGAAGGTGATTGTTCGGATTAGGGTTAGGGTTAGGGTTAGGTTTAGGGTTAGGATTCGTGTTATTGTTAGAGTTAGGGTTAGAGTAATGGTGAGTGTGAGGTTGAGGGTGAGGGTGAGATTTAGGGTTAGGTTTAGGGTTAGTTTTAGGTTTAGCGTTAGGGTGAGGTGAGGTTTAGGGTTAGATTTAGGGTTAGTTGGAGCATTAGGTCGAGCGTTAATGTTAGGGTTAGTGTTAGGGTTAAGGTTATGGTGAGGGTTGGGTTGAGGTTTAGGGATAGGGTTAGGGTTAGGGTTAGGATTAGGGTTAGGCTGAGGGTCAGTGTGAGGTTTAGGGTTAGGGTTAGGCTTAGGCATTGTGTTAGGCTGAGGGTGAGGGTGGGCGTGAGTATTAGGGTTAGGGTGATGGTTAGGGTTAGGGTTAGGGTGAGTGTTAGGATGAGGGTTTGGGTTAGCATTAGGGTTAGGTTGAGGGCTAGGTTGAGGGTGAGGGTTAGGTTAATGGTTAGGTTTAGGCTTAGGGTTAGGGTGAGCATGAGGTTGAGGGTGAGGGTTAGGTTTAGGGATAGCATGAGGTTTAGTGTTAGGGTTAGGGTTAGAGTTAGGGTTAGTGTGAGGTTGAGGTTTAGGTGTAGGGTTAGGGTCAGGTGAGGGGTAGGGTTAGGGTGAGGGTTTGGGTGGGGGTGACAGTAAGTGTAAAGGTGAGGGTTAGGCTGAGGATGAGGGTTATGGTAAGGGTGAGGGTTAAGTTTAGGGTGATGGTTAGGGTTAGGGTGAGGGTGAGGGTGAGGGTTAGATTGAGGATTAGTGTTAGGTTTAGTGTGAGGTTTAGGGTGAGGATGAGTGTTAGGGTTAGGTTGAGGGCTAGGTTGAAGGTGAGGGTGAGGGTTAGATTGAGGATTAGTGTGAGGGTTAGTGTGAGGTTTTGGGTGAGGATGAGGTTTAGGGTTAGGGTTAGGTTTAGGATTAATGTTAGGGTTAGGCTTAAGGTGAGGGTTAAGATGAGGGTGAGGTTTAGGGTTAGTGTTAGGATTAGGATTAGCATTAGGGTTAGGGTGAGTGTGAGGGTTAGGCATAGGGTTAGGTTTAGGCTTAGTGTTAGTCTGAAGGTGAGGGTAAGTTTGAAGGTTAGGGTTAGTGGGAGGGTTAGGTTTAGGATTAGGGTGAGAGTTTGGTTTCGGTTTAATTTTAGGGTTAGGGTGAGGGTGAGGGTAAGGGTTAAATTGAGGGTGAGGGTTAGGGTTAGGTTGAGGGTTAGGGTTAGGGTTAGGGTTAGGTTGAGGGTTAGGTTTAGGGTTATGGTTAGGGTGAGGTTGAGGGTGTGGGTCAGGGTTAGTGTTAGGGTGAGGGTTAGGATGAGGGTTAGGGTTAGGATTAGGTTTAGGGTGAGGGTTAGGGTGAGGATGAGGTTTAGGTTTAGGGTTAGGGTGAGGTTTTGGGTTAGGTTTAGGTTTAGGGTTAGGGTGAGGGTGAGGTTTAGGCTTAGACTTAGGGTTAAGGTGAGGCTGAGGGTGAAGTTTAGGATTAGGGTTAGGATTCGGGTTTGGGTAAGAATTAGGGTGCGTGTGAGGGTTAAGGATAGGGTTAGGATTAGGCTAAGCATTACACTGAGGGTGAGGGAGAGGGTTCGCTTTAGGGTTAGGCTGAGGGTTAGGGCCAGCTTTAGGGTTAGAGTTAGGGTTCAGTTTAAGTTTAGCGTTAGTGTGAGGGTTAGGGTGAGGGTTAGGATGAGGATTAGAGTTAAGATTAGGGTTAGGTTGAGGGCTAGGGTGAGGGTGAGGTTTAGGGTTAGTGTTAGGGTGAGGTTTAGGTTTAGGTTTAGGGTTAGAGTGATGGTTAGGGTGAGGGTTAGGGTTACAGTAAGGGTGAGGTTTAGGGTGAGGGTGAGGGTTAGGATTAGGGGTAGGGTTAGGGTTATTGTTAGGGTTAGGGTTAGGGTTACCGTGAGTGCTAGGGTTAACGTTAGGGTTAGGGTTAGGCTTAGGCTGATGGTGAGGTTGGGAGTGGGGGTGAGGATTAGGATTTGGGTTAGGGTTAGGGTTATTGTGAGTGTTATGGTTAGGGATAAGTTTGCAGTGAGGGTGAGGCTGAAGGTGAGGGTTATGGTTATGGTTAGTGTTAGGGTTAGTGTTATTGTTAGGGTTAGGGTTATAGTTACGGTGATATTGAGGGTGAAGGTTTAGGTTTAGGGTGAGGTTTAGGGTTTGGGTTAGGGTTAGATTTAGTGTTAGTGTGAGGGTGAAGTTTAGGGTTAGAATTAAGCTTAGGGTGAGGGTTAGGGTTAGTGTTAGGGTTAGCTTTAGAGTGAGAGTTAGGGGGAGGGTTTGGGTTAGGTTTAGGGTTAGGGATAAGATTAGGGATAGGTCGAGGGTGAGTGTGTGTGTTAGGGTTAGCTTTATGTTTAGGTTTAAGGATATGCTGAGGTTGATGTTGAGGGTGAGGGTTAGGGTTAAGTTGAGTGTTAGGGTTAGGGTTATGGGGAGGGTTAGGATGAGGGTTAGGGTTAGGATTAGGGTTAAGGTAAGGGCTAGGGTGAGGGTGAGGTTTAGGGTTAGGTTTCGGTTGAGGTTTAGGGTTAGGGTTAAAGTTAGAGTTAGGGTGAGGCTGAGGGTGAGGGTTAGGTTTAGGGTTAGTGTTAGGGTTAGGGTTAGGGTTAGTTGAGGGTTAGAGTGAGGGTGAGCATTAGGGTTGGGGTTAGGATTAAGATTAGGTTTAGGGTTAGGGTGAGTCTGAGGGTTAGGGTTAGGTTTAGGGTTAGGATTAAGTTTAGGCTGAGAGTGAGGGTTAGGTTGAGGGTTAGGGTTAGGGTGAGAGTTAGGTTTAGGGTTATGGGGAGGTTTAGGATGAATGTTAGGGTTAAGATTAGTGTTAGGGTGAGGGCTAGGGTGGGGGTGAGGTTTAGTGTTAGGGATACGGTGAGGTTGAAGGTTAGGGTTAGGGTTAGGTTTAGGGTGCGGATGAGATTTAGGGTTAGAGTTAGGGTAAGGTTGAGGCTGAGGGTGAGGGTTAGATTTAGGGTTAGTGTTAGAGTTAGGGTTAAGGTGAGGGTTAGGATGAGGGTGAGGGTTAGGCTTAGGGTTAGGATTAAGATTAGGGTAAGTGTTAGGGTGAGTGTGAGGGTTAGAGTTAGGGTTAGGCTTAGGCTTAGGGTTAGGCTGAGAGTGAGGGTGAGTGTGAGAGTAAGGGTTAGGGTGAGGTTTAGGGTTAGGTTTAGTGTGAGAGTTAGGGTTCGATTAATTTTAGGGTTAGGTTGAGGGTTAGGGTTAGGATTAGTATTAGGGTGAGTGCTAGGGTGAGGGTGAGGGTTAGGGTTAGGGTTAGGGTGAGGTTTAGAGTTAGGATTAGGATTAGGGTTATGGTGAGGGTTAGTGTGAGGTTTAGGGTTAGGGTTAGGGTTAGGCCTAATTTTAGGCTGAAAGTGAGAGTGAGGAAGGAGGGTTAGGGTTTGGGTGAGGGTTAGGGTTAGAGTTAGGGTGAGAGTTAAGGTTCGGGTTAAGTTTAGGGTTAGGGTGAGGGTTAGAGTAAGGCTTACAGTGAGGGTGAGGGTTAGGGTTAGCTTGAGGATTAGGATTAGGGTTAGAGTGAGGGCTGTGGTGAGGGTGAGGTTTACGGTTAGGGTTAAATTGAGGTTTAAGTTTAGGTTTAAGGGTAAGGTTAGGGTAAGGGTGAGGGTGATATTTAGGGATAGAGTTAGGGTTAGGGTGAGGTTTAGGTTGAGGGTTAGGTTTAGGGTTAGTGTTAGATTAAGGTTTAGGTTTAGGGTTATGGTTAGGGTGAGGGTTAGCTTGAGGGTTAGGGTTACGGTGAGGGTGAGGGTTAGGGTTAGGGTGAGGGTTAGGTTTAGATTTAGGGTTAGGGTGAGGGGGAGTGTTAGAAATAGGGTTAGGGTGAGAGTTAGGCTTAGGTTTCAGTTGAGGGTGAGGGTGAGGGTTAGGGTTAATTTTAGTGTGAGGGTTAGGATGAGGATTAGGGTTAGGATTAGGGTTAGGGTGAGGGTTAGGGTTAGTGTTTGGGTGAGGTTTAGGGTTAGGGTTAGGGTGAGGGTTAGGATGAGGGTTAGAGTTATGGTGAGTGTGAGTTTTAGGGTTAGGGTTAGGGTTAGGGTTAGGATTAGTGTTACGGTGAGGGTGAGGGTTATTGTTAGGGTTAGGCTTAGGGTTAAGGTTAAGGTGAGGGTGAGGGTTAGGTTTAGGGTCAATTTGAGGTTTAGTGTTAGGGTTTGGGTTAGAGTTATGGTTAGGGTTCGGGTGAGGTTTAGGATTAAAGTTAGGGTAAGTGTGAGGCTTAGGTTGAGGTTTAGGTTTAGGGTTAGTGTTAGAGTTAGGTTTAGGGTGAGGGTTAGGGTGAGGGTGAGGCTTAGGCTTAGGGTTAGGTTTAAGATTAGGGTAAGGGTTAGGGTGAGTGTGAGAGTTAAGTTTAGGATTAGGCTTAGGGTTAGGCTGAGAGTGAGGGTGAGGGTGAATTTTAGGGTTTTGGTGAGGGTTAGGTTTAGTGTTAGCATGAGAGTTAGTGTTTGGTTAAGTTTAGGGTTAGGGTGAGGGTTACGGTTAAAATTAGGATTAGGGTGAGGGTTAGGGTTAGGGTCAGTGTGAGGTTTAGTGTGAGGATGAGGGTTTAGGCTGAGGGTGAAGGTTAAGATAAGGGTGAGGGTTAAAGTTCAGTTTAGGGTTAGGGTAAGGGTTAGGGTTAGTGGTAGGGTGAGGGTTAGATTGAGGATTAGGGTTAGGGTCAGTGTGAGGTTTAGTGTGAGGATGAGGGTTAGGTTTTGGGTGAGGGTTAGAATCAGGGTTAGGGTGAGGGCTACGGTGAGGGTGAGGGTTTGGGTTAGGGTTTGGGTGAGGTTTAGGATTAGGTTGAGGGTTAGGTTTAGTGTGAGGGTTAGTGTTAGGGTTAGGGTTAGTGTTAGAGTGAGGGCAAGTGTTATGGTGAGGGTTAGCCCTAGGGTGAGGGTTATGGTTAGTGTGAGGAATAGGGATAGGGTTAGGGTTATTTTTAGGGTTAGGGTTAGGGTTACGGTTACAGTGAGGGTGAGGGTGAGGGTTAGGCTTAGGCTTAGGCTTAGGGTGAGGTTTAGTGTTAGGGTTAGGAATAGTGTTAGGGTTAGGGTGAGGCTGAGGGTGAGGGTTAGGGTTAGGGTTAATGTTAGAGTTAGGGATAGGGTGAGGTTTAGTTTTAGGGTTAAGTTAGGCTTAGGATTAGGGTTAGGGTGAGGGTTAGTGTGAGGGTTATGGTTATGTTAGGCTTAGGCTTAGGGTTAGGGTGAGGGTTAGGTTTAGGTTTTGGTTTAGGGTGAGGATGATGCTTAGGATTAGGGTTAGGTTTAGGTTTAGGTTTAGGTTTAGGGTTAGCGTTAGGGATAGGGTTAGGTTTACGGTGAGGGTTAGGGTTAGCGTTAGGGATAGGGTTAGGCTTAGGGTTAGGCTGAGTGTGAGGGTGTGGTTGAGGATTAGGGTGGGGGTTTGGGTTAGGGTTAGGGGAGGGTTAGGATGAGCATTACGGTAAGGATTAGGGTTAGGTTGAGGGCTAGGATGAGCGTGAGATTTAGGGTTAGGCTTAGGGTTAGAGTTAGGGTGAGGGTGAGGTTTAGGGTTAGAGTTAGGGTTAGGGTGAGGCTGAGGATGAGGGTTAGGTTCAGTGTTAGAGTTAGGGTTAGGGTGAGTGTTAGGGTGAGGGTGAGGGTTAGGGTTAGGGTTGGGCTTAAGCTTAGGGTTAAGCTGAGGGTGCATGTGATGGTGAAGGTTAGGGTTAGGGTGAGGGTAAGTGTTAGGGTTACAGTGAGCGTGAGGGCTAGGGTTAGGTTGAGGGTTAGGGTGAGGGTAAGGGTTACAGTTAGTGTGAGGGTTAGGGTTAGGGTTAGGTTTAGGCTTAGGGTTACACTGAGGGAGAAGGTGAGCGTGAGGGAGAGGGTTAGGGTGAGGTTTAGGTGCAAAGTTAGGGTTAGGGTGAGGGTTAGGGTGAGGTTTAGGGTTAGGGTGAGGGTTAGGTTTAGGGGTAGGGTGAGGGTGTGGGTTAGATTGAGGATTAGTGTTAGAGTTATTGTGAGGTTTAGGGTGAGGATGAGGGTTAGGTTTATAGGTTTATTGTGAGTGTTAGGTTGAGGGTGAGTGTTAGGGTTAGGGTTAGTGTGAGGATTAGGTTTAGGGTGATGGTTAGGGATAGTGTGAGTGTTAGTGTTAGGGTTAGAGTTAGTGTTAGGGTGAGGATAAGTGTTAGGTTTAGGGTTAGTGTTAGGGTGGGGGTTATGGTAAGGGTGAGGGTTAGTTGTAGATTTAGGGTTACTGTTAGGGTTAAGGCTACGGTTACGGTGAGGGTGAGGTTGAGGGTTAAGTTTAGGGTTAGGATGAGTTTTAGGTTTAGGGTTTGAGTTAGATTTAGGGTTAGGGTGAGGGCTAGGTTATGGCTTAGGGTGAAGTTTAGGGTTAGGGATAGGGTTAGGTTTAGGATTTAGTTTACGGTGACGGTGAGTGTGAGGGTTAGGGTTGGGTTAGGGTTAGGGATAGGGTTAGGGTTATTATTAGTGTTATGGTTAGGGTTAAGTTTGCGGTGTGGGTGAGGCTGAGAGTGAGGTTTATGGTTAGGGTTAGGGTTAGAGTTAGTGTTATTGTTAGGTTTAGCGTTAGAGTTACTTTGAAGTTTTAGGTGAGGGTGAGGGTTAGGGTTAGGGTGAGGTTTAGGGTGAGGTTTAGGGTTAGGATTAGGGTTAGGGTGAGGGGGAGGATTAGGGTTAGAGGTAGGCTTAGGGGGACAGTTAGGATGAGGTTCAGGGTTAGGGTTAGGGTTAGGTTTAGGGTGAGGGGGAGGTTTAGGTTGAGGTTTAGGGATAGGGTTAGGTTTAGGATTAGGGTTAGGGAGAGGTTGAATTTGAGGGTTAGCGTGAGGGTTAGGATTAGGCTTAGGGTTAGGCTGAGGGTGAGGGAAATTTTGAGGGTTAGGGTTAGGGCTAGGTTTAGGGTTATGGGGAGGGTTTGGATGAGCGTTAGGGTTAGGATTAGGGTTAGGGTGAGGGCTAGGGTGAGGGTGAGTTTTAGGGTTAGGGTTAGGGTGAGGTTTAGCGTTAGGTTTAGGGTTAGGGTTAGGGTGAGTTTGAGGTTTAGGGTTAGAGTTAGGGTTAGTGTTAGAGTTAGGGTTAGGTTGAGATTTAGGGTGTGGGTGAGGGTTAGCCTTAGTGAAAGCATTAGGAATAGGGTAAGGGTTAGGGTGTGTGTGAGGGTTAGGTTTAGGATGACGTTTAGGTTCAGGGTTTGGTTTAGAGTTAGGTTTAGCGTGAGGGTGAGGTTTAGGGTTAGAGTTAGGTTTAGGGTTTGGGTTAGGGTTTGGCTTAGGGTTAGGCTGAGGGTCGAGGTGAGGATTAGAGTTACTGTTACAGTTAGGGTTATTGTTAGTGTTATTGTTAGAGTTAAGTTTGCAGTGAGGGTGAGGCTGAGGGTGAGGGTTTTGTTTAGGGTTAGGGTTAGGGTTAGGTTTAGTGTTATTGTTAGGTTTAGAATTAGAGTTACTTTGAGGTTTTGGGTGAGGGTGAGGATTAGGGTTAGGGTAAGGTTTAGGGTTAGGTTTAGTGTTATTGTTAGGTTTAGAATTAGAGTTACTTTGAGGTTTTGGGTGAGGGTGAGGATTAGGGTTAGGGTAAGGTTTAGGGTTCAGGTTAGGGTTAGGGTGAGGGTGAGGTTTAGGGTTAGGGTTAGGGTTAGGGGGAAGGTTAGGGTGAGTTTCAGGGTTAGGGTTAGTGTTAGGTTTAGGGTGAGGGTGAGGTTTAGGTTCAGGTTTAGGGATAGGGTTACGTTTAGGATTAGGGTTAGGGTGAGGGTGAGTGTGAGGGTTAGGGTGAGTTTTAGGTTTAAGTTTAGGTTTGGGCTGAGGGTGAGGGTGAGTTTGAGGTTTAGGGTTAGGGTGAGGGCTAGTGTTAGGGTTATGGGGAGGGTTTGGATGATTGTTAGGGTTAGGATTAGAGTTAGGATAAGGACTAGGGTGAGGGTAAGTTTTAGGGTTAGGGTTAGGGTGAGGTTTAGCGTTAGGTTTAGGGTTAGGGTTAGGGTGAGGTTGAGGTTTAGGGTTAGGGTGAGGCTGAGGGTGAGGGTTAGGGTTAGGGTTAGTGTTAGAGTTAGGGTTAGGGTGAGGTTTAGGTGTAGAGTTAGGGTTAGGGTGAGGTTTAGGGTTAGGGTGAGGGATAGGTTTAGGGGTAGGGTGAGGGTTAGATTGAGGATTAGTTTTACGGTTATTGTGAAGTTTAGGGTGAGTATGAGGGTTAGGTTTAGGGTGAGGGTTAGGTTGAGGGTGAGAGTTAGGGTTAGGGTTAGGGTGAGGATAAGGTTTAGAATGATGGTTAGGGATAGTGTGAGGTTTAGTCTTAGGGTTAGAGTTAGTGTTAGGGTGAGGTTAAGTGTTAGGTTGAGGGTTAGGGTTAGGGTGAGGCTTATGGTAACTGTGAGGAATAGGGCTAGAGTTAGGGTTACTGTTAGGGTTAGGGCTACGGTTACGGTGAGGGTGAGGGTGAGGCTTATGTTTAGGTTTAGGATGTGGTTTAGGTTTAGGGTTAGGGTTAGATTCAGGTTTCTGGTGTTGGCTAGGTTGAGGCTTAGGGTGAGGGTTAGGGTTAGGGATAGTTTTAGGTTTAGTATTAGGTTTAGGCTGAGGGTGAGTGTGAGGGTTAGGGTTATGCTTAGGGTTAGGCTGGGGGTTAGGGTTAGGGTTTGGGCTAGGGTAAGGGTGAGGCTGAGGATTAGGGTTAGGTTTAGGGTTAGGGTGAGGGTTAGGGTGAGGGTGAGGGTTAGGCTTAGGGTTAGGATTAGGGTTAGGGTAAGGTTTAGGGTGAGGGTGAGGGTTAGGCTTAGGGTTAGGATTAGGGTTAAGCTGAGGGTGAGGGTGAGGGTGAGGGTTAGGGTTAGGGTGAGGGTAAATGTTAGAGTTAGTGTGAGGGTTAGGATTAGGGTTAGGGTTAGGCTTAGGTTTACACTGATGGAGAGGGTGTGCCTGAGGGTTAGGGTGAGGTTTATGCGTAGAGTTAGGGTTAGGGTGAGGGTTAGGGTTAAGGTGAGGGTTAGGTTTAGGTGTAGGGTGAGAGTGAGGGTTAGATTGAGGATTAGTCTTAGGGTTATTGTGAGGTTTAGGGTGAGGATGAGGGTTAGGTTTAGGGTGAGGGTTAGGTTGAGGGTGAGGATTAGGTTTAGGGTTAGTTTGAGGAATACGGTTAGGGTGATGGTTAGGGATAGTGTGAGGGTTAGTGTTAGGGTTAGAGTTAGTGTTAGGGTGAGGGTAAGTGTTAGGGTGAGCGTTAGGGTTAGGGTGAGGGTTATGGTAAGGGTGAGGGTTAGGGCTAGGGTTAGGGTTACTGTTAGGGTTAAGGCTACGGTTATGGTGAGCGTGAGTGTGAGGGTTAGGTTTATGGTTAGGATGAGGTTTAGGTTTAGTGTTAGGTTTAGATTTAGGGTTACGGTGAGGGCTAGGTTGAGGCTTAGGGTGAGGGTTAGGGTTAGGGTTTGGGTTAGGTTTAGGATTAGGTTTAGGGTGAGGGTGAGTGTGAGGGTTAGTTTTAGGTTTAGGGTTAGGCTTAGGGTTAGTGTGTGGGTTAGGGTTAGGGTGAGGTTGAGGCTGAGGATTAGGGTTAGGTTTAGGGTTAAGGTTAGGTTTAAGGTTAGGGTTACAGTGAGGGTTAGGTTTAGGATTAGGGTTACGGTTTGGCTTAGGGTTAGGCTGAGGGTGAGGGTGGGGGTGAGGATTAGGGTTAGTGTTAGTGTTAGGGTTATTGTTAGTGTTATTGTTAGGGTTAAGTTTTCGGTGAGGGTGAGGGTTATGGTTAGGATTAGGTTTAGGGTTAGTGTTATTTTTAGGTTTAGAGTTACTTTGAGGTTTTGGGCGAGTGTGAGTTTTAGGGTTAGTGTGAGGTTTAGGGTGAGGTTTAGGGTTAGGGTTAGGATTAGGGTGAGGGTGAGGTTTAGGGTTAGAGTTAGGGTTAGGGGGAGGGTTAGGGTGAGGTTCAGGTTTAGGGTTATTGTTAGGTTTAGGGTGAGGCTGAGGTTTAGGTTGAGGTTTAGGGACAGGGTTAGGTTTAGGATTAGGTTTAGGGTGAGGTTGAGTGTGAGGGTTAGGGTGTGGATTAGGTTTAGGCTTAGGGTTAGGCTGAGGATGAGGGAGACTTTGAGGGTTAGGGATAGGGTGAGGGCTAGGTTTAGGGTTATTGGGAGCGTTTGGATGAGCATTAGGGGTAGGATTAGGGTTAGTGTGAGGGCTAGCGTGAGGGTGAGTTTTAGGATTAGGCTTAGGGTGAGGTTTGGCGTTAGGTTTAAGGTTAGGGTTAGGGTGAGGTTTAGGTTTAGGGTTAGAGTTAGGGTTAGGGTGAGGCTGAGGGTGAGGGTTAGGGTTAGGGTTAGTGTTAGAGTTAGGGTTAGGGTGTGGGTGAGTGTTAAGCTTAGTGAAAGGATTAGGATTAGGGTAAGGTTTAGGGTGTGTGTGAGGGTTAAGGTTAGGATGAGGTTTAGGTTCACTGTTAGGATTAGAGTTAGGGTTAGGGAAAGGGTGAGGTTTAGGGTTAGAGTTAAGGTTAGTGTTAGGGTTAGGGTTAGGTTTAGGCTTAGGTTTAGGCTTAGGCGTAGGCTTTGGCTGAGCATGAGGGAGAGGGTTAGGTTTAGGGTTAGGGTGAGGGTTAGGTTTAGGGTTAGGGTGAGGGTTAGAATAAGGTTTAGGTTTAGGATTAGGGTTAGGGTGACGGCTAGGTTGAGGTTGACTGTGAGGGTTGGGGTTAGGGATAGGGTTAGGTTTATATTTAGGGTTAGGGTGAGGGTGAGTGTGAGGGTTAGGGTTAGGGTTAGGCTTAGGGTTAGGGTGACGGTTAGGGTTAGGTTTTGGGTTAGGGTGAGGTTGAGCCTGAGGATTAGGGTTAGGTTTAAGGTTAGGGTTAGGGTTAGTTTTAGAGTTACAGTGAGGGTTATGGTTATGGTTAGGGTTAGGGTTAGGTTTAGGGTTAGGTTGGGGGTTAGGGTTAGGTTTTGGTTTAGGGTGAGAGTGAGGCTGAGGATTAGATTTAGGTTTAGGGTTAGGGTTTGGCTTAGGTTTAGGTTTAGGATTAGGTTGAGGGTTAGGGTTATGGTGAGTGTTAGTGTTAGAGTTACGGTTAGGGTTTGGCTTAGGGTTGGCTGAGGGTGAGGGTGGGGGTGAGGATTACGGTTAATGTTAGGGTTAGGGTTATTGTTAGTATTATGGTTAGAGTTAAGTTTGCGGTGAGGATGAGGCTGAGGGTGAGGGTTAGGGTTAGGGTTAGGGTTAGGGTTATTGTTAGGTTTAGAGTTAGAGTTACTTTGAGGTTTTGGGTGAGGGTGAGGGTTAGGGTTAGGGATAGGTTTAGGTATAGGATTAGGGGTAGGGAGAGGGTGAGTGTATTGGTTAGGTTTAGGGTTAGGGTCAGGATTAGGTTTAGGGTGAGGGTTAGGTTTAGTGTTTGGGGTAGGGTGAGGATGAGGCTGAGGCTTAGGGTTAGGTTTAGTGTTAGGGTTAGGGTTAGGGTTAGAGTTACAGTGAGGGTTATGGTTAGGGTTAGGGTTAGGTTTAGGGTTAGGCTTAGGGTGAGGGTGGGTGTGTGTATTAGGGTTAGGGTTAGGATTAGGGTTATTGTTTGTGGTATGGTTAGAGTTAAGTTAGTGGTGAGGGTTAGGCTGAGGTTGAGGTTTATGGTTATGGTTAGAGTTGGGGTTAGTGTTATTGTTATGGTTAGGGTTAGAGTTACGGTGAGGTTGAGGATGGGGTTGAGGGTTACGGTTAGGGTGAGGTTTAGGGAGAGGTTTAGCGTTAGGGTTAGGGTTAGGGTGAGGGTCAGTGTGACGTTTAGGGTTAGAGTTAGCGTTAAGGGGAGGGTTAGGATGAGCATTAGGGTTAGGGTTAGTGTTAGGGTTAGGATGAGGGTGAAGTTTAGGTTGAGGTTTAGGGATAGGGCTAGGTTTAGGATTAGGGTTAGGGTGAGGGTGAGTGTGGGGGTGAGCATTAGGGTTAGGGTGATGTTTGGGTTAAAGTTAGTGTTATGGTTAGGGTTAGGGTTAGAGTTACGGTGAGGGTGAGGGTGCGGGTGAGGGTTAAGTTTAGGGTTATAATGGGGTTTAGTGTTAGGGTTAGGGTTAGCGTGAGGGTGAGGTTTAGGGTTAGATATACGGTTAGGGGGAGGGTAGGGTGAGGGTGAGTGTGATGGTTAGGGTGAGGGTTACATTTAGGTTTAGGGTTAGGCTGAGGTTTAGGGTTAGTGTGAGAGTTAGGATTCGGATTAAGTTTATGGTTAGGGTGAGTGATAGGGTTAGGGTTAGGGGGAGGGTGAGAGTTAGGCTTAGGGTTATGGTTAGGTTGAGGGTGAAGTTTAGGGTTAGAGTTAGGGTTATGGAGAGGTTAAGGGTTAGGTTTAGTGTTAGGTTTAGGGTGAGGGTGAGGTTTAGGTTGAGGTTTAGGGATAGGGTTAGGTTTAGGTTTAGGGTTACTGTTAGGGTGAATGTGAGGGTTAGGGTGAAGGTTAGTGTTAGGCTGAGAGTGAGGTTGAGGGTGAGGGTTAGGTTTAGGTTGAGGGCTAGGGTTAGGGTTATGGGGAGGTTTTGGATGAGCTTTAAGGTTAGGATTAGGTTTAGGGTGAGGGCTAGGTTGAGGGTGAGGTTTAGGGTTAGGTTTAGAGTGAGGGTTAGGATGAGGTTTAGGATTAGGATTAGGGTTAGGATTAGGGCTAGGGTGAGGGTTAGGGTGAGGGTTAGGGTTAGGGTTAGGGTTAGGGTTAGTATTAGGGTTAGGGTGAGGGTGAGTGTGAGGCTTAGGGTGAGGATTAGGCTTAAGGTTAGGGTGAGGGTTAAGTTTAGGGATTGGGCAAGGGTGAGTGTGAGGATGAGGATTAGGGTTAGGTTTAGGGTTAGAGTTAGGGTTTGGTTTAAGTTTAGGTTTAGGATTAGGGTTAGGGTGAGAGTGAGTGTAAGGGTTAGGTTGAGGGTTAGGCTTAGGCTTATGGTTAGGCTGAAGGTGAGGGTGGGGGTGAGGATTAGGGGTAGGGTGATGGTTCGGGTTAGGATTAGTGTTATTGTTATGGTTAGGTTTAGAGTTACAGTGAGGGTGAGGGTGCGGGAGAGGGTTAGGGTTAGGGTGAGGTTTAGGGTTTGGGTTAGGGTTAGAGTTAGGTTTAGGGTGAGGGTGAGGTTTAGGGTTAAAATTACGGTTCGGGTGAGGGTAAGGTTGAGGTTTAGGGTTAGTGTTAGTATTAAGATTAGGTTTACGGTGAGAGTTAGGGGGAGGGTTAGGGTTAGGATTAGAGTTAGGGTGAAGGTGAGTGTGTGTGTTAGGGTTAGGTTTAGGGTTAGGCTTAGGGTTAGGCTGAGGGTGAGGTTGAGGGTGAGTGTTAGGATTAGGGTGAGGGTTAGGGTTCGGGTTAAGTTTAGGGTTAGAGTGAGGGTTAGGGTAAGGGTTATGGTGAGGGTGAGGGTTAGGGTTAGGTTGATGGTTAGGTTTAGGTTTAGGGTGAGGGTGAGGATGAGTGTTAGGCTTATGGTGAGGGTTAGGATGCGGGTTAGTTTTAGGATTAGGGTTAGGGTGAGGGCTATTGTGAGGGTGAGGTTTAGGGTTAGGGTTAGGGTTAAGGTGAGGATGAGTGTGAGGTTTAGGGTTAGAGTTAGGGTTAGGGTGAGGCTGAGGTTGAAGTTTAGGTTTAGGGTTAGTGTTACATTTATGGTTAGGGTGAGGGTGAGGGTTAGGCTAAGGGTTAGGTTTAGGATTATGGTAAGCGTTAGGTGAGTCTGAGGGTTAGGTTTAGGCTTAGGGTTAGGCTTAGGTTTAGGCCGAGGGTGAGGGTGAGGTTGAAGTTTAGGGTTAGGGTGAGTTTTAGGATTAGGGTTAGGGTGAGAGTTAGGGTTTGGCTCAAGTTTAGGGTTAGGTTGAGGGTTACGGCTAGTCTTACAGTGAGCATGAGAGTTAGGGTTAGGTTGAGGGTTAGGATTAGGGTTAGGGTTACTGTGACGGTTAGGGTTAGAATTAGGGTGAGGGTTAGGATGAGGATTAGTGTTAGGATTAGGGTTAGGGTGCGGGCTAGTGTGAGGTTGAGGGTTAGCGTTAGTGTTAGGGTGAGGATTAGGGTTAGGGTTAGGTTTAGGGTGAGGGTTAGGATGAGGGTTAGGGTTATGGTGACATGAGGGTTAGGGTTAGGGTTTAGGTTAGGGTTAGAATTAGTGTTAGGGTGAGGGTGAGTGTTAGGATTAGGGTTAGGGTTAGGGTTAGGTTTAGGTTTAGGGTTAGGATTAGTGTTAGTGTTAGTGTTAGAGTTACAGTGAGCTTGAGTGTGAGGGTGAGGTTGAGGGTTAGGTTTGGGGTGAGGTTTAGGGTTATAGTTAGGATTATGTTTATGCTGAGGGTGAGGTTTAGGGTTAGATTTAGGGTTAGGGTGTGGGTTATGTCGAGGGTTAGGATTAGGGTCAGTGTGAGGGTTAAGGTTAGGGTGAGGGTTAGGTTGAGTTTTAGGGTTAGGGTTAAGTTTAGGGTTTGGATTTGGGTTAGGGTGAGGGTGAGTGTGAGGTTTACGGTTAGGTTTAGGCTTAGGCTGAGGGTGAGGGTGGGGATGAGGATTAGGTTTAGGGTGATGGTTAGGATTAGGGTTAGGGTGTTGGATAGAGTGAGGGTGAGGATTAGGGTAAGGCTTAGGATTAGGCTTAGGGTTAGACTGAGTGTGAGGTTTAGTGTGAGGGTTAGGGTTAGGGTGATGTTTAGGTTCACGGTTATGGTGAGGGTTAGGATGAGGTTTAGGGTTACAGTGAGGGTTAGGGTGAGGATGACGGTAAGGGTTAAGTTGAGGTTGTGACTGAGAGTGAAGGTTAAGATAAGGATGAGGGTTAGGGTTAGGTTTAGGGTTAGGGTATGGGTTAGGGTTAGGGTTAGGGTGAGGGTTAGATTGAGGATTAGGGTTAATGTTAGTGTGAGTTTTCGGTGAGGATGAGGGTTAGGGTTAAGGTGAGGGTTAGTGTGAGGGCTAGGATGAGGGTGAGGTTTAGGGTTAGGGTTAGGGTTCAGGATTAGGGTGAGGGTTAGGGTTAGTGTGAAGGTTAGTGTTAGGGTTAGGGTTAGTTTTAGGGTGAGGGTAAGTGTTAGGGTGAGGGTGAGGCTGAGGGTGAGGGTTATTGTTAGATTTAGGGTTAGGGTTAGGGTTTGGGTAAAGTTTAGTGTTAGTGTTGGTGTTAGAGTTAGGGTGAGGGTGAGGTTTAGGGTAGAGTTAGGATTTGGGGGAGGGTGAGTGTGAGGGTTATGGAGAAGGTTGGGCTTAGGCTTAGGGTTAGGCTGAGGATAAGGTTGGGTGTGAGGATTAGGGTTAGGGCGATGGTTAGGGTTAGGATTAATGTAATTGTTAGTGTTAGGGTTAGAGTTACGGTGAGGGTGAGGGTGCAGGTGAGGTTTAGGGTTAGGGCTAGGGTGGGGTTTAGAGTTACGGTTACGGTTAGGGTTAGGATGAGGGTGAGGTTTAGTTTTAGATATAGGGTTAGGGGGATGGTTAGGGTGAGGGTTAGGGTTAGGGTTAGTGTTAGGGCTAGGGTGATGGTGAGGTTTAGGTTGAGGTTTAGGGTTAAGGTTAGGGTTTGGGTTAGTGTGAGGGTTAGTGTCAGGGTTAGGGTTAGTGTTAGTGTGAGTGTAAGTGTTAGGGTGAGGGTTTGGGTTAGGGTAAGTGTTGTGGTTATGGTGAGGGTTAGGGTTATGGTTATTGTTATGGTTAGTGTTAGGGTTACAGTTACAGTGAGGGTGAAGGTGAGGTTTAGGCTTAGGGTTAGGGTGAGTTTTAGGTTTATGTTTAGGGTTAGAGTTAGGGTTAGTGTGAGAGTGAGGTTTACTTTTACAGTTAGGGTTAGTGTTAGGGTAAGGGTTAGGGTTAGTGTTAGGCTTAGGCTTAGTTTTAGGCTTAGTCCGAGGATGAGGGTGAGGGTTAGGGTTCGGGTTAGGGTCAGGGTTAGGTTTAGGGTTATGGTGAGGGATAGGATGAGTTTTAGGGTTAGGATTAGGGTTAGGGTTAGGGCTAGGGTGAGGGTTATGGTGAGGGTTAGGTTAAGGGATAGGGTTAGGTTTAGGATTAGGGTTACGGTGAGGGTGAGTAGGAGGGTTAGGGTTAGGGTTAGGATTAGGCTTAGGGTTAGGTTGAGGGTTAGGATTAGGGTTTGTGTTAGGGTGAGGGTGAGGCTGACGATTAGGGTTAGGTTTAAGGTTAGGGTTAGCTTTAGGTTTAGGGTTAGGGTTAGGGTTAGGTTTAAGGTTAGGGTTATGGTGAGGGTTAGGGTTAGGGTTAGGTTTAGGCTTAGGGTTCGGCTGAGGGTGAGGGTGGGGGTGAGGATTAGGGTGAGGGTTAGGGTTAGGTTTAGGGTTATTTTTAGTGTTTTGGTTAGGGTTAATTTTGTGGTGAGGGTGAGGCGAAGGCTGACAGTTATGGTTAGGGTTAGGGTGGGGTTTAGGGTTAGGGTTAGTGTTAGGGTTAGGGTGAGTTGAGGGTTAGGTTGAGGTTTAGGGTTATCGTTAGGATTAGCGTTGGTTTGAGGGTTAGTGTTAGGGTAGGGTTAGTGTTAGGGTTAGGGTAATTGTTAGGGTGAGGGTTTGGGTTAGGGTGAGGGTTAGGGTTAGGGTAAGGGTTAGGGTTAGGGTCAGGGTGAGCTTTAGTTTGAGGATTAGGGTTAGGTTTAGTGTGAGATTAGGGTGAGGATGAGGGTTAGGGTTAGGGTGAGGGTGAGGGTTAGAATTAAGATTAGGTTGAGGGCTAGGGTGAGGGTTCGGGTTAGGGTTAGTGTTAGGGTTATGGTGAGGTTTAGGATTAGGGTGAGGTTTAGGGTTAGTGTGAGGGTTAGTGTTAGGGTTAGGGTTAGTGTTAGGGTGAGGGTAAGTGTTAGGGTGAGATTTAGGGTTAGAGTGAGGGTGAGAGTCATGGTTAGGGTTAGGGTTAGGATGAGGTTTAGTGTTAGATTTAGGTTTAGAGGTAGGGTTAGGGTGAGGGTGAGGTTTAGGGGTAGAGTTAGGGTTAGGGTGAAGGTTAGGGTGAGGGTTAGGGTTAGGTTGCGAGTTAGGGTGGGGTTGATGGTAATGGCAAATTTGAGGGATAGGCTGAGGGTGAGGGTTAGGGTTAGGGTGATGTTGATGGTTAGATTTAGGATTAGTGTTTGTGTTAGTGTGAGGTTTATGGTGAGGATGAGGGTTAGGGTTAGGGTGAGGGCTAGGGTGAGGTTGAGGGTTAGGGTTAGTGTTAGGGTGAGGTTTAGGTTTAGGGTGATGGTTAGGGTTAGTGTGAGCATTAGTGTTAGCGTTAGGTTTAGTGTTAGGGTCAGGGTAAGTGTTAGGGTGAGGGTTAGGGTTAGGGTTTCGATGAGGTTTAGGTTTAGGGTTAGGGATAGAGTTAGGGTTAGGGTTAGGGTTAGGGTGAGGGTTAGGGTTAGGGTTTGGATGAGGTTTAGGTTTAGGGTTAGGGATAGAGTTAGGGTTAGGGTTAGGGTTAGGGTTAGGGTTAGAGTTACGGTGAGGTTGAGGGTGAGGATGAGGGTTAGGGTTAGGGTGAGGTTTATGGTTAGGGATAGGGTTAGGGTTAGGGTGAGGGTGGGGTTTAGGTTTAGAGTTAGGGTTAGGGGGAGGGTTAGGGTAAGTTTTAGAGTAAGGGTTAGTGTTAGGGTTAGGATGAGAGATAGGGTTAGGCGAGGTTTAGGGATATGGTTAGGTTTAGGATTAGGTTTAGGTTGAGTGTGAGTGTGAGGGTGAAGGTGAAGGTTATGCTTAGGCTTAGGTATAGGCTGAGGGTGAGGGTGAGGATTAGGTTTATTGTTAGGGTTATTGTTAGGGTTAGGTTTAGGGTTACGGTTACGGTGAAGGTGAGGGTGAGGGTTAGGTTTAGGTTTAGGTTGAGGTTTAGGGTTTTGGTTAGGGTTAGAGTTAGGGTTAGGGTTAGGGTTAGTGTGAGAGTTAGTTGGAGGGTTAGGGTTACGGTGAGTTTTAGGGATACGATTAGGTTTAGGGTGAGGGTGAGGGTGTGTGTTAAGGTTAGGTCTAAGTTTAGGCTTAGGGTTAGGCTGTGGGTGAGGTTTAGGGGGAGGTTTAGAATGAGGGTTAGGGTTAGGATTAGGGTTAGGGTAAGGTCTAGGGTGAGGGTGAGATTTAGGGTTAGCGTTAGGGTGAGGTTTTTGGTTATGGTTAGTGTTAGGGTTAGGGTGAGGTTGAGGTTTAATGTTAGAGTTAGGCTTAGGGTGAGGCTGAGGGTGAGGGTTAGGGTTAGGGGGAGGGTTAGGATGAGGGTTAGGGTTAGGTTTAGGGTTATTAGGGTAAGGGGTAGGGTTATGATTACGGTGAGGGTGGGGGTGAGGGTTAGGTTTAGGATTAGGGTGAGGGTTAGAATGAGGGTTAGGTATAGGATTAGGTTTAGGGTGAGGGCTAGGGTGAGGGTGAGGTTAGGGTAAGGGTAAAGCTTAGGCTTAGGGTTAGGCTGAACTTAAGGTTGAGGGTGAGGGTTAGGGTTAGGGTGATAGTTAGGTTTATGGTTAGGGTGAGGGTTAGGACGAGGTTTAGGGTCAGAGGGAGGTTTAGGGTTAGGATGATGGTAAGGGTAAAGGTGAAGTTTAGGCTGAGGATGAGGGTTAAGATAAGGGTGAGAATTAGGTTTAGGTTTAGGGTTTGGGAAAGGGTTAGAGTTAGGGTTAGGGTGAAGGTTAGATTGAGGATTAGGGTTAGGCTTAGTGTGAGGTTTAGGGTGAGGATGAGGGTTAGGGTGAGGGTTAGGGTTAGGGTGAGGGTTATGTTTAGGGTGAGGGTTAGGGTTAGGGTTAGAGTTAGGGTTAGACTGAGGCTTAGGGTGAGGGTTAGGGTTAGGGGAAAGCTTAGTATGAGGGTAGGGGTTAGGGTTAGTGCTAGGGTTATGATTAAGATGAGGGTGAGGTTGAGGCTTAGGATTAGGGTTAGGATGAGATTTAGGTTTAGGGTTTGGGTTAGAATTATGGTTAGGGTGAGAGTGAGGTTTAGGGTTACAGTTAGGGTTAGTGGTAGGATTAGGGTTAGGGTGAGGGTTAGGGTGAGGGTTAGGTTTAGGGTTAGGGTGGGGTTTACGGTTAGGGTTAGGGTTAGGGTGAGGGTGAGGTTTAGTGTTAGATTTAGGGTTAGTGTTAGTGTGAGGGTTAGTGTTAAGGTTAGGGTTAAGTGTAAGGGTGAGGGTAAGTGTTAGGGTGAGGGTTTGGGTTAGGTGAGGGTTATGGTGAGGGTGAGGGTTAGGATTAGGGTTAGGGTTATTTTTAAGGTTCGGTTTAAGGTTAAGGTTACGGTGAGGGTGAGGGTGAGGATTAGGGTTAGGGTGAGCGTGAGGTTTAGTTTGAGTGTGAGGTTTAGGGTTAGAGTTAGGGTTAGGGTGAGAGTTAGGTTTAGGGTTAGGGTTAGTGTTAGGGTTTGGATTAGAGTGAGAGTTAGGGGGAGAGTTAGTGTTATCGTTAGAGTTAGGATTTGGGTTAGGGTGAGGGTGAGTGTTTGTGTTAGGGTTAGGTTTAGGGTGAGGCTTAATTTTATGCCGAGCGTGAAGTTGAGGCTGAGAGTTAGGGTTAGGGTGAGGGTTAGTTTTAGGGTTACGGGGAGGGTTAGGATGATGGTTAGGGTTAGAATTAGGGTTAGGGTGAGGGCTAGGGTGAGGATATGGTTTAGGGTTATGGTTAGGGTGAGGGTTAGGGTTAGGATTAGGCTGATAGTTTTCTGGTTAAGTTTAGTGTTAGGGTGAGGGTTAGGGTAAGGGTTACGATGAGGGTGAGGGTTAGGGTTAGGTTGAGGGTTAGCGTTAGGATTAGGGTTAGGGTGAGGGTGAGGGTGCGGGTTAGGGTTAGGGTGAGGGTTAGGATGACGGTTAGGGTTAGGATTAGGGTTAGGGTGAGGTCTATGGTGAGGGTGAGGGTTAGGATTAGGGTTAGAGTGAGGTATAGGGTGAGGGTGAGGGTTAGGGTAAGGGTAAGGGTTAGGCTTAGGCTTAGGGTTAGGCTGAGCATGAGGTTGAGGGTGAGGGTTAGTGTTAAGTTGATGGTTAGGTTTACGGTTAAGGTGAGGGTTAGGATGAGGTTTATGTTTAGGGTGAGGTTTAGGGTGAGGATGATGGTAAGTTTAAAGGTGAGGTTTAGGCTGAGGGTGAGGGTTAAGGTAACGGTGATGTTTAGGGTCAGGGTATGGTTTAGTGTTTGGGTTAGGGTTAGAGTTAAGGTTATGGTGAGGGTGAGGTTTAGAGGTAGAGTTAGGGTTAGGGTTAGGGTTAGGTTGAGGGTTAGGGTAAGGGTTAGGGTGGGGGTGATGTTAAGGGTAAACATGAGGGTTAGGCTGAGGCTGAGGATTACAGTAGAGTGAGGGTTAGGTTTAGGGTGAGGGTTAGGGTTAGGGGAAGGGTGTGGGTGAGGGTTAGATTGAGGATTAGTGTTAGGGTTAGTGTGAGTTTTAGTATGAGGATTAGGTTTAGGGTTAGGGTGAGGGCTAGGGTGAGGGTGAGGGTTAGGTTTAGGTTTAGGGTGAGGTTTAGGGTCAGGGTGATGGTTCGGGTTAGTGTTAGGGTTAGAGTTAGTGTTAGGGTGAGGGTAAGTGTTAGGGTGAGGGTTAGTTTGAGGGTGAGGGTTATGGTTAGGTTGAAGTTTAGGGTTAGGTTTTAGGGTTAGGGTTACGGTTACAGTGAGGTTGAGGGTGAGGGTTAGGGTAGGGTTAGGATGAGTTTTAGGTTTAGAGTTAAGGTTAGAGTTAGAGTTAGGTTGAGAGCGAGGTTTACGGTTAGAGTTAGGGTTAGTGTTATTGTGAGGTTGGGGTTAGGGTTAGTCTTAGGCTTAGGCCTAGCATGATGGTGAGGGTTAGGTTAGGGTGAAAGTTAGGGTTAGGGTTAGGGTGAGGGTTAGGATGAGGTTTAGTTTTATGATTAGGGTTAGGTTGAGTACTAGGGTGAGGGTTAGGTTAAGGGTTAGGTTTAGGAGTAGGGTTAGGGTGAGGGTGAGTTTGAGCGTTAGGTTTAAGGTTAGGCTTAGGGTTAGGTTGAGGTTTAGGGTTAGAGTTTGTGTTAGGGTGAGGATGAGGATGAGGATTAGGGTTAGTGTTAGGGTTAGGGTTAGGTTTAGGGTTAGGTTTAGTGTTAGTGTTAGGTTTACAGTGAGGGTTACGGTTAGGGTTAGGTTTAGGAATACACTTAGGGTTAGGCTGAAGTTGAGGGTGGGGTTGAGGATTAGGTTTAGGTTTAGGGTTAGGGTTATTGTTAGTGTTATGTTTACGGTTAAATTTTTGGTGAGAGTGAGGCTAAGGTTGAGGGTTAGATTTAGGGTTAGGGTTAGTGTTATTGTTAGGGTTAGATTTATGGTGAGTTTGAGGGTGATGGTGAGGGTTAGGGTTAGAGTTAAGGTTAGGGGGAGGGTTAGATTGAGGTTTAGGGTTAGGGTTAGTGTTAGGGTTAGGGTGAGGTTGAGGGGTAATTTGAGGTTTAGGGATAGAGTTAGGTTTAGTATTAGGGTTGGGGTGAGGGTGAGTGTGAGGGCTAGGGTGAGGGTTAGGCTTAGGCTTAGGGTTAGGCTGAGGGTGACAGTGGGTGTGAGGATTAGGGTTAGGGTGATGGTTCGGTTTAGGGTTAGTGTTATTTTTAGGGTTAGGGTTAGAGTTACGGTGAGGGTGAGGTTGTGGGTGAGGGTTAGGGTTAGGGTTAGGATGGGGTTTAGTTTTAGTGTTAGGGTTAGGTTGAGGGTGAGGTTTAGGGTTAAATATAGGGTTAGGGGGATGGTTAGGTTGAGGGTTAGGGTTTGGGTAAGTGTTAGGGTTAGGTTGAGGGTTAGAATGAGGATTAGGTTTAGTATTAGTGTGAGGTTTAGGGTGAGGATGAGGGTTAGGGTTAGGGTGAGGGTGAAGGTTAGAATTAGGGTTAGGGTGAGGGCTAGGGTGAGGGTGAGGGTTAGGTTTATGGTTAGGGTTATGGTAAGGTTTAGGACTAGGGTGAGGGTTAGTGTTAGTGTGATCGTTAGTGTTAGGGTTAGGGTTAGAGTTAGGGTGAGGGTAAGTGTTAGGGTGAGGTTTAGGGTTAGGGTGAGGGTTAGGGTTAGGGTGAGGGTTAGGGTTAGGGTTAGTTTTAGGGTGAGGGTTAGGATGTTGTTTAGGGTTAGGGTGCGGGTTAGGGTGGGGGTGATGGTAAGGGTAAACCTTTGGGTTAGGCTGAGGGTGATGTTTACGGTAAGGTTGAGGGTTAGGGTTCGGGTGAGGGTTAGTGTTAGGGTTAGTGTGATGGTGAGGGTTAGATTGAGGATTTGTGTTAGGGTTAGTGTGAGGTTTAGGGTGAGGATGAGGGTTAGGGTTAGGGTTAGGGTAAGGGTGAGGATGAGGTTTAGGATTAGATATAGGGTTAGGGTGAGGGTTAGTGTGAGGGTTACGTTTATGGTTAGTGTTAGGATTAGGTTGAGGGTGAGAATTAGGTTGAGGTTTAAGGTTAGGGTTAGGGTTAGGGTTAGTGTGAGGTATAGTGTTAGGGTTAGGCTTAGTTTTAGGGGGATGGTAATTGTTAGGGTAAGGGTATGGGTTAGGCTGAGGGTTATTGTTAGGGTGACGGTTAGGATTAGGGTTAGGGTTACTGTTAGGGTTAAGTTTAGTGTCATGGTTGTGCTGAGGGTGAGGGTGAAGGTTAGGGTTAGGGTTAGGGTGAGGTTTAGGGTTTGGATTAGGGTTAGAGTTAGGGTTAGAGTGAGGGTGAGGTTTAGGGTTAGGGTTAGGGGTAGGGTGAGGTTCAGGTTGAGGGTTAGGGTTAGGGTTAGTGTTAAGGTTAGGTTTAGGTGAGAGTTAGGGTGAGGGTTAGGATTAGCGTTAGGTTTAGGGATAGGATTAGGGTTAGGGTGAGGGGTTGAGAATGAGGGTTAGGGTGATGGTTCGGTTTAGGGTTAGTGTTATTCTTAGGGTTAGGGTTAGAGTTATGGTGAGGGTGAGGGTGTGGGTGAGGGTTAGGTTTAAGGTTAGGGTGGAGTTTAGGGTTAGTGTTAGGTTTAGGGTGAGGTTGAGGTTTAAGGTTAAATATAGGGTTAGGGGGATGGTTAGGGTGAGGGTTAGGGTTAGGGGAAATGTTAGGGTTAGGCTTAGGGTGAGGGTTAGATTGAGGATTAGGTTTAGGGTTAGTGTGAGGTTTAGGGTGAGGATGAGGGTTAGGTTTAGGGTGAGGGTGAGGGTTAGAATTAGGGTTAGGGTGAGGGCAAGGGTGAGGGTGAGGATTAGTTTTAGGGTTAGGGTTATGGTGAGGTTTAGGATTAGGATTAGGGTTAGGGTTAGTGTGAGCTTTAGTGTTAGGTTTAGGGTTAGTGTTAATTGAGGGTAAGTGTTTGGGTGAGGGTTAGGGTTAGGGTGAGGTTTATGTTTAGGGTGAGTGTTAGGGTTAGGTTTAGGGTGAGGTTAGGTGTTGGTTAGGGTTAGGGTGCGGTTTAGGGTGGGGTCACAGTAAGTGTAAATGTGAGGTTTTAACTGAGGGTGATGATTACGGTAAGGGTGAGGGTTAGGGTTAGGGTTAGGGTTAGGGTTAGGGTTAAGGTCAGGGTTAGTGTTAGGTTAGGGTGAAGGTGAGGGTTAGATTGAGGATTAGTGGTAGGGTTAGTGTGAGGTTTAGGGTGTAGATGAGGGTTAGGGTTAGGTTAAGGGCTAGGGTGATGGTGAGGATTAGTGTGAGCGTTAGTTTTAGCGTTAGGGTTAGTGTTAGGGTGAGGATAAGTGTTACTGTGAAGGTTAGGGTTAGGGTGAGGGATATGGTTAGGGTGAGGGTTAGTGTTAGGTTTAGGGTTAGGTGAGAGTTCCGGAGAGATTTAGGAATAGGTTTAGGTTTAGGGATAGGATTAGGCTTAGGGTGTGGGTGAGTGTGTGTGTTAGGGTTAGGTTTAAGGTTAGGCTTAGGGTTTGGCTGAGGGTTAGGTTGAGTGTGAGGGTTAGGGTTAGGGTGAGGGTTAGGATGAGCATTAGGGTTACGATTAGGGTTAGGATAAGGGTTAGGGTGAGCGTTAGGATTAAGGTGAGGGTTATTTTTAGGGTAAGGGCTAGGGTGAGGGTGAGATTTAGGGTTAGGTTTAGTGTGAGTTTTAGGGTTAAGGTTTGGTTTAGGGTGAGGGTGAGGTTTAGGGTTAGAGTTAGTGTTAGGGTGAGGATGAAGGTGAGGGTTAGGGTTATCGTTAGGGTTAGGGTTAGTGTTACGTTTAGGTTTAGTTTAGGGTGAGAGTTTAGGTGAGGGTGAGGTTAGGGTTAGGGTTAAGATTAGGGTTAGGGTTAGGGTTAAGGTGAGTGTGCGGGTTAGGTTTAGGGTTAGGCTTAGGGTTGGGCTGAGGGTGAAGGTGAGAGTGAGGGTTAGGGTTTGGGTGATTGTTATGGTTAGGGTTATGAGGAGGGTTAGGATTATGGTTATGGTTAGGATTAGGGTTAGGGTGAGTTCTATGGTATCGGTGACTTTTAGGGTTAGGGTTAGGGTGAGGTTTAGGGTTAGTTTTAGATTTAGGGTTAAGGTGAGCCTGAGGGTGTGGGTTAGGGTTAGGGTTAGGTTTAGGGTAAGGGTTAGGGTGAGCATGAGTGTAAGGTTTAGGGTTAGGGTTAGGCTTAGGGTTACACTGATAGTGAGGGTGAGGGTTAGGGTTAGGGTGAGGGCTAGGGTGAAGGTGAGGATTAGTGTGAGCGTTAGGTTTAGTGTTAGGGTGAGGATAATATTAGGGTGAAGGTTAGGGTTTGGGTGAGGGTTGTGGTTAGGGTGATGGTTAGGTTTAGGGTTAGGGTTAGGCTTAGGGTTGGGGTTAGGGTTAGGCTTAGGCTTATGCTTAGGCTTAGGCTGAGCCTGAGGTTGAGGGTTAGGCTTAGGGTTAGGGTTAGGTTTAGGGTGAGGGTTAGGATGAGTTTTAGGGTTGGGATAAGGTTAGGTTTAGGATTAGGGTTAGGGTGAGGTTGAATGTGAGTGTTAGGGTTAGGGTTAGGGTTAGGCTTAGATTTAGGGTGAGGGTTAGGGTTAGGGTTAGGGTTAGGGTGAGGTAGAGGCTGAGGATTAGGGTTAGGTTTAGGGTTTGGTTTAGGTTTAGGGTTAGTGTTAGGGTTAGTGTTAGGGTTAGGGTTAAGGTGATGTTTAGGTTTAGGGTTAGAGATAGGGTTAGGCTTAGGGTTAGGCTGAGGGTGAGGGTGGGGGTGAGGATTAGAATTAGGGTTTGGCATAGGCTTAGGGTTAGGGTTATTTTTAGTGTTATGGTTAGGGTTATATTTGAGGTGAGGGTGAGGGTTAGGCTTAGGGTTAGGGTTAGGTTTAGGGTGAGGGTTAGGATGAGTTTTAGGGTTGGGATAAGGTTAGGTTTAGGATTAGGGTTAGGGTGAGGTTGAATGTGAGTGTTAGGGTTAGGGTTAGGGTTAGGCTTAGATTTAGGGTGAGGGTTAGGGTTAGGGTTAGGGTTAGGGTGAGGTAGAGGCTGAGGATTAGGGTTAGGTTTAGGGTTTGGTTTAGGTTTAGGGTTAGTGTTAGGGTTAGTGTTAGGGTTAGGGTTAAGGTGATGTTTAGGTTTAGGGTTAGAGATAGGGTTGGGCTTAGGTTTAGGCTGAGGGTGAAGGTGGGGGTGAGGATTAGAATTAGGGTTTGGCATAGGCTTAGGGTTAGGGTTATTTTTAGTGTTATGGTTAGGGTTATATTTGAGGTGAGGGTGAGGATGAGGGTGAGGGTTATGTTTATGGTTAATGTTAGGGTTAGGATTAGTGTTATTGTTAGGGTTAGGGTTAGAGTAACAGTGAGGTTGAGGGTGAGGGTGAAGGTTAGGTTTAGTGTGGGGTTTAGGGTTATGGTTAGTGTTAAGGTTAGTGTGAGGGTGAGGTTTTGGTTTAGACTTAGGGTTACGGTGTGGGTTAGGGTGAAGTTTAGGTTTAGGGTTAGTGTTAGAGTTAGGGTAAGGGTGAGGGTTAGGTTGAGGTTTAGGGATAGGTTTAGGTTTAAGATTAGGGTTAAGGTTAGGGTGAGTTTGAGGGTTAAGGTTAGGATTAGGCTTAGGCTTTGGGTTAGGCTGTGGGTGAGGTTGGGGGTGAGGATTAGGGTTAGGGTGATGGTTCAGGTTAGGGTTAGTGTTATTGTTAGGGTTAGGGTTAGAGTTACGGTGAGGGTGAGGGTGCAGTTGAGGGTTAGGGTTAGGGTGAGGTTTAGGGTTAGGTTTAGGGTTAGGGTTAGGGTTAGTGTGAGGTTTAGTGTTAGATATAGGGTTAGGGTGAGGGTTTGGTTGAGGGTTAGGGTTAGGGTTAGTGGTAGGGTTAGGTTTAGGGTGAGGGTTAGTTTGAGGTTTAGGGTTAGGGTTAGGGTTAGGGTTAGTGTGAGGGTTAGTGTTAGGGTTAGGGTTAGTCTTAGGGGGATGGTAAGTGTTAGGGTGACGGTATGGGTTAGGGTGAGAGTTATGGTTAGGGTGATGGTTAGAATTGGGGTTCAGTTATTGTTAGGCTTAGGTTTAGGGTCATGGTTGCGGTGAGGGTGAGGGTGAGGGTTAGGGTTATGGTTTGGGTGAGTTTTAGGGTTTGGGTTAGGGTTACAGTTAGGGTTAGAGTGAGGGTGAGGTTTAGGGTTAAGGTTAGGGGGAGGGTGAGGGTTAGGTTGAGGGTTAGGTTTAGGGTTAGTGTTAGGCATAGGGTTAGGTGAGAGTTAGGGAGAAGGTTAGGTTTAGGGTTAGGTTTAGGATAGGATTAAGGTTAGGGTGAGGGTGAGTGTGAGTGTTAGGTTTACCATTAGGCTTAGGATTAGGCTTAGGCTGATGGTGAGGGTGGGGTTGAGGATTAGGGTTAGGGTGATGGTTAGGTTTAGGGTTAGGGTTAGGGCTGAGGAGAGGGTGTGGGTTAGGGTAAGACTTAGCCTTATGCTTAGGCCCAGCATGTCGGTGAGGGTTCTTGTTCGGGTTCGGGTTCGGGTTAGGATGAGGTTTAGGGTTAGAATTAGGGTTAGGATGAGAGCTAGGAAGAGGTTTAGGGTGAGGGTTAGGGTTAGGTATTGGTTTGGTTTAGGATTAAGGTTAGGGTAAGGGTGAGTGTGAGGGTTAGGTTTATGGTTAAGGTTAGTGTTAGGGTTAGGGTAAGGGTTACGGTGAGGGTTCGGTTAGGTTTAGGCTTAGGGTTAGGCTTTTCGTTAGGCTCACGGTGAGGGTGGGGGTGAGGTTTAGGGTTAGAATTAGGGTTAGGTTGAGGCTGAGGGTGAGGGTTAGAGATAGGGTTAGGATTAGGTTTTGGGTTAGGGTTAGGGTGAGTGTGAGGGTAAGGGTTAGGGTTAGGGTTAGCCTTAGGTTTAGGCTGAGGGTGAGGGTGAGGGTGAGGTTTAGGGTTACAATTAGGGTTAGGGTGAGACTGAGGGTGGGAGTGATGGTAAGGGTAAACGTGAGGGTTAGGCTGAGGGTGAGAGTTATGGTAAGGGTGAGGTTTAGGGTTAGGGTGAGGGTCAGGGTTAGGCTTAGGGTGAGAGTTTGGGATCGAGTTAGGGTTAGAGTTAGGGTTAGGGTTAGGTTGAAGTTTATGGTTAGGATTAGGGTTAGGGTGAGTTTGAGTGTTAGGGTTAGTGTTAGGGTGAGTGTTAGGATGAGGGTTAGGGTGAGGAATAGGGTTAGGGTGAGGGTTCGGGACAGGGTGAGGTTTAGGATTAGGGTTAGGGTGAGGTTTAGAGTTAGGGTTAGGGTTAGGGTGAGGCTGAGGTTTAGGGTTAGGGTTAGGGTTAGGGTTAGATTTAGGGTTAGGGTGAGGTTTAGGATAAGGGTGTGGGTTAGGCTTAGGGTTACAATTAGGATTAGGTAAGGGTTAGGGTGAGTGTGTGGGTTAGGGTTAGGCTTAGGCTTAGGGTTAGGCTGAGGGTGAGGGGAGGGTGAGGATTAGGATTAGGGTGAGGGTTAGGGTGGGATTTATGGTTCGGTTAAGTTTAGGCTTAGGGTGAGGGTTAGGGTTAGGGTTATGGTGAGTGTGAGGATTAGAGTTAGGTTTAGGGTTAGGGTTAGGGTTAAGGTTAGGGTGGGTTTTAGGGTTAGGGTGAGGGTAAGGGTGAGGATTAGGGTTAGGATTAGAGTTTGCTTGAGGGCTAGGGTGAGGGTGAGGGTTATGGTTAGTGTTAGATTAAGGTTTAAGGTTAGGGTTAGGGTTAGTGTGAGGGTTAGGTTGAGGGTTAGGGTTACGGTGAGGGTGAGAGTTGGGGTTACTGTGAGGGTTAGGTTTAGGATTAGTGTTAGGGTGAGGGTGAGTGTTAGGATTAGGGTTAGGTTTAGGTTTAGTGTTAGGATTAGTGTTATTGTTAGCATTAGGTTTAGAGTTATGTTGAGGGAGAGGGAGAGGGTGAGGTTTAGGTTTAGGCCTAGGGTGAAGTTTAGTCTTAGTGTTAGGTTTAGGGTTAGAGTGAGGGTGAGGTTTAGGTATAGTGTTAGGGTTAGGGTGACGGTTAGGGTTAGGTTGCGGGTTAGGTTGGGGATAACGTTAAGGCTAAAGTTGAGGGTTAGGCTGAGGGTGAGGGTTACGGTAAGGGTTAGGGTTAGGGTTAGGGTGAGGGTTGGGTTTAGGTTTAGGCTTAGGCTTAGGCTTAGGCTTAGGCTTAGGCTCAGCATGAGGGTTCGGGTTAGGGTTCGGGTTAGGGTTCGGTTTAGGGTTAGGTTTAGGGTGAGGGTTAGGATGAGGTTTAGGGTTAGGATTAGGGTTAGGCAGAGAGCTAGGTTGAGGTGTAGGGTGAGGGTTAGGGTTAGGTATAGGGTTAGGGCTAGGATTAGGTTTAGGGTAAGATTGAGTGCGAGGGTTAGGGTTAGGGTTAGGTTTAGTGTTAGGGTTAGGGTTAGGGTTATGGTGAGTGTTAGGGTTAGGGTTACGCTTAGGGTTATTCTTTGGGTTAGGCTGAGGGTGAGGGTGGGGTGAGGTTTAGGGTTAGAATTAGGGTTAGGTTGAGGCTGAGGTTGAGGGTGTGTGTTAGGGTTAGGATTAGGATTAGGATTTGGGATAGGGTGAGGGTGAGTGTGAGGTTTAGGGTTAGGGTTATGGTTAGCCTTAGGTTTAGGCTGAGGGTGAAGGTGAGGGTGAAGTTTAGGATTAGTTTGAGGGTTAGGGTGAGGGTTAGATTGGGGATTAGGTTTAGAGTTAGGTTAGTGTGAGGTTTAGCGTGAGGATGAGTGTTAGGGTTATGGTCAGGGTTAGGGTTAGAATTAGGGTTAGGGTGAGGTCTAGGGTGAGGGTGAGGGTTAGAGTTAGGGTTAGGGTTAGGGTGAAGTTTAGGATTAGGGTGAGGGTTAGGGTTAGTGTTAGGGTTAGTGTTAGCGTTAGGGTTAGTGTTAGGGTGAGGGTAAGTGTTAGGGTGAGGGTTAGGGTTAGGTTGAGTGTTATGGTTAGGGTGAGGGTTAGATTGGAGATTAGGGTTAGAGTTAGAGTTAGTGTGAGGTTTCGGGTGAGGAAGAGGGTTAGGGTTAGTTTGAGGGTTAGGGTTAGCGTTAGTGTTAGGGTTAAGGTTAGGGTCAGGGTTAGGTTAGGTTTAGGGTGAGGGTGAGTGTGAGCCTTAGTGTTAGGGTTATGCTTAGGGTTAGAGTTAGGCTGAGGTTGAGGGTGAGGCTGAGGGTTAGGGATAGGGTTAGGGTGAGGTTTAGTGTAAGGGTAAGGGTTAGAGTTAGGGTGAGGGTGAGGGTGAGGGTGAGGTTTAGGTGTAGATTTAGGGTTAGGGTGAATGTTATGGTGCGGATGACGGTAAGGGTAAAAGTGAGGGTTAGGCTGTGGGTGAGGGTTACGGTAAGGGTGAGGGTTAGGGTTAGCGTGAGGTTTAGGTTTAGGGTTAGGGTGAGGGTGAGGGTTAGATTGAGGATTAGTGTTAGGGTTAGTGTGAGGTTTAGGGTGATAATGAGGGTTAGGCTTAGGCTGAGGTCTAGGGTGAGGAAGAGGGTTAGGGTTAGTGTTAGGGTGAGGTTTAGGGTTAGGGTGATTATTAGGGTTACTGTGAGTGTTAGTGTTAGCGTTAGGGTTAGTTTTCGGGTGAGGGTAAAAATTAGGGTGATGGTTAGGTTTAGGGTTAGGTTTTGGATGAGGTTTAGGTTTCGGGTTAGGGTTAGAGTTAGGCTTAGGGTGAGGGTGAGATTTAGGGTTAGAGTTAGAGTTAGTGTTAGGTTTAGGGATAGGTTGAGTGTTACGGTTAGGTTTAGGCTTAGGCTTAGGCTTAGGCTTAGGCCGAACATGAGGGGGAGGGTTATGATTAGGGTTAGGGTGAGGGTTAGGGTTAGGTTTAGGGTGAGGGCAAGTGTGAGGGTTAGGTTGAGGGTTAGGTTTAGGGATAGGGTTAGCTTTAGGATTTGGTTTAGGGTGAGACTGAGTATGAGGGTTAGGGTTAGGGTTAGGGATAGGCTTAGGGTTAGGTTGAGGATTAGGGTTAGGGTTTGTGTTAGGGGTAAGTTTAGGGTTAGTGTTAGTGTTAGTGTTAGGGTTAGGGTTAGGTTTACATTTAGGGTTAGGGTTAGGGTTAGGGATAGGCTTAGGGTTAGGCTGAGGGTGAGGGTGGGGGTGAGGTTTAGGGTTAGGGTTAGGGTTAGGGTTAGGATTATTTTTAGTGTTATGGTTAGGGTTAAGTTTGCAGTGAGGGTGAGGCTGAGCGTGAGGGTTATGGTTAAGGATAGGGTTAGGGTTAGTGTTATCTTTAGGGATAGGATTAGAGTTACGGTGAGGTTGAGGTTGAGGGTGAGGGTTAGTGTTAGGTTGAGGTTTAGGGTTAGGGTTAGGGTTAGGGTGAGGGTGAGGGTGAGGTTTAGGGTTAGAGTTAGTGTTTGGGGGAGGGTTAGGATGAAGTTTAGGGTTAGGGTTAGTGTTAGGGTTAGGGTGAGGGTGAGGGTTAGGTTGAGATTTAGGGGATAGGGTTAGTGTTAGGGTTAGGGTGAAGATGAAGGGTAGGTTGAGGTTTAGGGATAGGGTTAGATTTAGTATTAGGGATAGGGTGAGAGTGAGTGTGAGGGTTTGGATGAGGGTTAGGTTTAGTCTTAGGGTTAGGCTGAGGGTGAGGATAGGGGTGAGGATTAGGGTTAAGGTGATGATTAGGTTTAGGTTTAGTGTTATTGTTTGGGTTAGGGTTAGAGTTCCTTTGAGGGTGAGGGTGCGGTTGAGGGTTAGTGTTATGGTTAGTGTGGGGTTAAGGGTTAGGTTTAGGGTTAGGGTTAGGGTGAGGGTGAGCTTTAGGGTTAGATATAGGCTTAGGGTTAGGGTGAGGGTTAGGGTTAGGGTTTGGGTTAGGGTGAGGGTGAGGCTGAGAATTAGGGTTAGGTTTAGTGTTAGGGTTAGTGTTAGTTTTAGGGTGAGGGTTAGGGTTAGCATTACGGTGAGGTTTAGGGTTAGGGTTAGGGTTAGGATTAGGCTTCATGTTAGGCTGAGGGTGATGGTGGCGGTGAGGATTAGAGTTAAGATTAGGGTTAGGGTTAGGGTTATTGTTAGTGTTATGTTTAGGGTTATGTTTGCTGTGAGGTTGAGGCTGAGGGTGTCAGTTATTGTTAGGGTTATGGCTATGGTTAGGGTTAGTGTTATTCTTAGGGTTATTGTTAGATTTACGGTGAGTTTGAGGGTGAGGGTGAGGGTTAGTGTTAGTTTGAGTTTTAGGGTGAGGTTTAGGGTTAGGTTTAGGTTTAGAGTTAGGGTGAGGATGAGGTTTAGGGTTAGAGTTAGGGTTAAGTGGAGGGTTAGGGTGAGGTTGAGGGTTAGTGTTAGTCTTAGGTTTATGGTGAGGGTGAGGGTTAGTTTGAGGTTTAGGAATAAGGTTAAGTTTAGGATTAGGGTTAGGGTGAGGGCTAGGGTGAGGGTGAGGTTTAGCTTAGGATTAGGGTGAGGTTTAGTGTTAGGGTTAGGGTTAGGGTGAGGGTGAGATTTAGAGGTAGGTTTAACTTGAGGCTGAGGTTGAGGGTTAGGGTTAGTGTTAGAGTTAGGGTTAGGTTGAGGGTTAGGTTTAGGTTGAGGGTTAGGCTTAGGGTTACTATTAGGATTAGGGTAAGGTTTAGGGTGAGTTTGACAGTTACGGTTAGGGTTAGGCTTAGCCTTAGGGTTAGGCTGAGGGTGAGGGTGAGGGTAAGGGTTAGAGTTAGGGTTCGGGTTAGGGTTAGGGTTAGGGTGAGTGTTAGGGTTCGGTTAAGTTCAGGGTTAGGGTGAGGGTTAGGGTTAGGGTGAGCGTGAGGTTTAGGGTTAGGTTGAGGGTTAAGGTTAGTGTTAGAGTGATGGTTAGGGTTAGGGTTGGTGTGCGGGTTAGGATGAGGATTAGGGTTAGGATTAGGGTAAGGGTGAGGTCTAGGATGAGGGTGAGGGTTAGGGTTAGTGTTAGGTTAAGGTTTAGGGTTAGGGTTATGGTTAGGTTGAGGATTAAGGTTACAGTGAGGGTGAGGGTTAGGGTTAGGGTGAGGGTTAGGGTTAGGATTAGGTTTAGGGTGAGGGTGAGTGTTAGGATTAGTGTTCAGGTTATGGTTAGGTTTAGGGTTAGGATTAGTGTTATTGTTAGGGTTAGGGTTAGAGTTATCCTGATGGTTAAGGTGAGGGTGAGGGTGAGGATTAGGGTTAGCGTTAGGGTGAGGTTTAGGGTTATAGATAGGATTAGTTTTAGGGTGAGGGTGAAGTTTAGTGTTAGATTTAGGGTTAGTTGGAGGGTTAGGTTGAGGGTTAGTGTTAGTGTTAGGGTTAGGGTTAAGTGTAGGGTGAAGGTTAGGTTGAGGTTTAGGGTTATGTTTAGGGTTAGGGTTAGGATTAGGTTTAGCTTGAGTGTGAGTGTGAGGGTTAGGGTTAATCTTAGGCTTAGGCTTAAGGTTAGGCTGAGGGTGAGGGTGGGGTTGAGGATTAGGCTTATGGTAATGGTTAGGGTTAGGGTTAGTGTGAGTGTTAGGATGAGGGTTAGGGTTAGGATTAGGTTTCAGGTGAAGGCTAGGGTGAGGGTGAGGGTTAGGGTAAGGTTTAGGCTTAGGCTTAGGGTTAGGCTGAGCGTGAGGGTGAGGGTGAGGGTTAGTGTTAGGGTGATGGTTAGGTTTACTCTTAGGGTGAGGGTTAGGATGGGATTTAGGGTTAGGGTGAGGGTTAGGGTGAGGATGATGGTAAGGGTAAAGGTGAAGTTTAGGCTGAGGGTGAGGTTTAAGATAAGGGTGAAATTTAGTTTTAAGTTTAGGGTTAGGATAAGGGTTAGGGTGAGCTTTAGTTTGAGGATTAGGTTTAAGGTTAGTGTGAGCTTTAGGGTGAGGATGAGGGTTAGGTTTAGGGTGAGAGTGAGGGTTAGAATTAGGGTTAGGGTGAGTGCTAGGGTGAGGGTGAGGGTTAGGTTTAGGGTTAGGGTTAGGGTGAGGTTTAGAATTAGGGTGAGGTTTAAGGTTAGAGTGAGGGTTAGTGTTAGTGTTAGGGTTAGTGTAAGGGTGAGGGTAAGTGTTAGGGTGAGGTTTAGGGTTCAGATGAGTGTTAAGTTTATGTTGAGGGTTAGGGTTAGGTTTAGGTTTATTGTTAGGGTTAGGGTTAGTGTTACGGTTACGGTGAGAGTGTGGGTAAGGGTTAGGGTTAGGCTTAGGGTGAGGTTTAGTGTTAGGGTTAGAGTTAGTGTTAGCATGAGGGTGAGGTTTAGGTGTAGAGCTAGGGTTAAGGTGAGGGTTAGGGTTAGGGTTATGGTTAGAGTGCGGGTTAGGGTGGGGGTGACGTTAAGGGTAAAGTTGAGGGTTAGGCTGAGGGTGAGGGTTACGGTAAGAGTGAGGGTTAGGGTTAGGGTGAGTGTTAGTGTTAGGGTTAGGGTGAGGGTTAGTGTTAGGGTTAGGGTGAGGGTGAGGGTTAGATTGAGGATTAGTATTAGGGTTAGTGTGAGGTTTAGGGTGAGAATGAGGGTTAGGGTTATGGTGAGCCTTAATGTTATTGTTAGATTTAGTGTTAATGTGAGGGTAAGTGTTAGGGTGAGGGTTAGGGAAAGGGCGAGTGTAATGGTTAGTGTGAGGGTTAGGGTTAGATTTAGGGATAGGGTGAGTGTGATATTTAGGGTTAGAGTTAGAGTTAGTGTTAGGGTTAGGGTTAGGGTGAAGGTTAGGTATAGGGTTAGGGTTAGGGTTAGGCTTAGGCGTATGCTTAGGCCGAGCATGAGCGTGAGGGTGAGAGTTAGGGTTAGGGTGAGGGTTAGGGTTAGGGTGAGGGTTAGGATGAGGTTTAGGGTTAGGATTAGGGTTAGGGTGAGGCTAGGGTGAAGGTTAGGGTGAGCGTTAGGGTTAGGAAATGGGTTAGGTTTAGGATTAGGGTTAGGGTGAGGGTGATTGTTAGGGTTAGGGTTAGGGTTAGGGTTAGCCTGAGAGTTAGGGTGAGGGTTAGGGTGTGTGTTAGGGTTAGGGTTTGGGTTAAGGTGAGGGTGAGGCTGAGCATTAGGCTTACTTTTAGGGTTAGGGTTAGGGTTAGGTTTAGCATTAGGGTTAGGGTTAGGGTTAGGCTTAGGGTTAGGGTTAGGGTGAGGTTTTAGGTTAAATATATGGTTAAGGCGACGGTTTGGGTAAGGGTTAGGCATAGGGTTAGTATTACGGTTAAGGTGAGGGTGAGGGTTAGGTTGAGGTTTAGGGTTAGGGTTAAGTTTAGGGTTAGTTTGAGGGTTAGTGTTAATGTTGGGTTAGTGTTAGGGTGAGGGTAAGTGTTAGGGTGAGGGTTAGAGTTGATGTGAGAGTTGGGTGAGGGTGAGGTTTAGTGATAGAGTTAGGTTTAGGGTGAAGGTTAGGTTGAGCTTTAAGGTTAGTGTGTTAGTGTTAGGGTTAGGGTGAGAATTAGGGGGATTTTTATGGTTAGGGTTAGGGTTAGCGTTAGCGTTAGGGTGTGGTTGAGGTTTAGTGTTAGAATTAGGGTTAGGGTGAGGCTGAGGGTGAGGGTTAGTTTTAGGGTTAGGGTTAGGGCGAGGGTTAGGGTGAGGGTTAGGGTGAGGGTTAGTGTTAAGGCTAGGATTAGGATTAGGATTAGGGTTAGGGTTAGGGTGAGTGTGAGGGTTAGGGTTAGGGTTAGGGTTAACCTTAGGTTTAGGCTGAGAGTGAGGGTGAGGGTGAGGGTTAGGTTTAGCCTGAGAGTTAAGGTTAGGGTTACGGTGAGTTTTAGTGTTAGGGTTAGGTTTAGAGTTAGCTTTAGGGTGAGCATGAGATATAGGGGTAGATTTAGGGTTGGGGTTAGGGTTATTTTAGGGTTAGGTTTAGGGTTAGTTTTAGAGTTGGAGTTGCAGTTAGGGTTAGGGTGAGCATGAGGTTTACGATTAGAGTTAGGGTTAGTGTTAGGGTTAGGGTTAGTGTGAGGGTTAGGGTTAGGAATAGGCTAAGGCTTATGCTTATGCTTAGGCCGAGCATGAGGGTGAGGGCTAGGGTGAGGGTTATGGTGAGGGTTAGGTTTAGGCATACGGTTAGGGTTAGGATTCGGATTAGGGTGAGGGTGAGTGTGAAGTTAGGGTTAGGGTTAGGCTTAGGGATAGGGTTAGGTTTAGAATTAGGGTTAGGGTTAGGGTTATGGTTAGGGTTAGGGCTAGGCTTATTGTAAGGATTATGGTTAGGGTTAAGTTTGCGGTGAGGGTGAGGCTGAGGGTTAGGGTTAGGATTAGTATTATTGTTGGGGATAGGCTTAGAGTTACAGTGAGGTTGAGTGTGAGGGTGTGGGTTAGGGTTAGGCTGACATTTAGGTTGAGGTTTAGGGCTAGGGTTAGGGGTAGTTTGAGGGTGAGGTTTAGGGTTAGAGTTAGGGTTAGGGGGATTGTTAGGATGAGGTTTTGTTTTAGGGTTAGGTTTAGGATTAGGGTTAGGGTGAGGGTGAGTGTGAGGGTTAGCGTGAGCGTTAGGGTGAGGGTAAGTGTTAGGGTGAGGGTTAGGGTTAGGGTGATGGTGAGGGTGACGTTTAGGGTTAGAGTTACAGTTAGGGTGAGTGTTAGGGTGAGGTTTAGGGTTATGGTTAGTGTTACGGTTAGGGTTAGGGTGAGAGTTAGGGGGAGGGTTAGGGTTAGGGTTAGGGTTAGTATTAGGGTTAATCTGAGGGTGAGGTTTAGGGTTAGAATTAGGGTTAGGGTTAGGCTGAGTTTGAGGGTGAAGGTTAGGGTTAGGGTTAGGGTTAGGATTAAGGTTAGGGACAGGGTGAGTGTGAGGGTTAGGAGTAGGGTTAGGGTTAGCCTTAGGTTTTGGCTGAGGGTGAGGGTGAGGGTGAGGGTTAGGCTTAGGCTTAGGCTTAGGGTTAGGCTGAGCGTGAGGTTGAGGGTGAGGGTTAGGGTTAGGGTTAGGGTGAGATTTAGTGTTAGGGTTAATGTGGGGGTGATGGTAAGTGTAAAGTTGAGAGTTAGGCTTAGGGTGAGGGTTAAGTTAAGTGTCAGGGTTAATGTTAGGGTGAGGTTTAGGTTTAGGGTTTGGGTGAGGGTGAGGGTTAGATTGAGGATTAGTGTTAGCGTTACTGTGAGGTTTAGGGTGAGGATGAGGGTTAAGGTTTAGGGTGAGGGCTAGGGAGAGGGTGAGGTTTAGGGTTAGTGGTAGGGTGAGGTTTAGGGTTTGGGTGATGACTAGGGTTAGTGTGAGGGTTAGTATTAGGGTTAGGGTTAGTGTTAAGGTGAGGGTAAGTGTTAGGGTGAGTGTTAGGTTTAGGGTGAGGGTTATGGTTAGGGCGAGGGTTAGGGTTAGAGTTAGGGTTATTGTTAGCGTTAGGATTAGGGTTATGGTTACTGTGAGGGTGAGGGTGAGGTTTAGGGTTATGGTTCAGATGAGGCTGAGGGATAGGGTTTGGTTTAGGGTTAGGGTCAGGTGAGGTTTAGGGTTAGAGTTAGGGTTAGGGTCAGGCTGAGGGTGAGGGTTAGGTTTAGAATTAATGTTAGGTTTAGGCTTAAGGTGAGGGTTAGGTTGAGGGTGAGGGTTAGGGTTAGGGTTAGGATTAGGATTACGATTAAGGTTAGGTTTAGGGTGAGTGTGAATGTTAGGGTTAGGGTACGGGTTAGGCTTAGGGTTAGGCTGAGGGTGAGCGTGAGGGTGAAGTATAGGGTTAGGGTGAGGTTTACGGTTAGGTTTAGGGTGAGTGTGATGGTTAGGGTTAGGCTTAAGTTTAGGCTGAGGGTGAGGGTGAGGGTTAGGGTTACGGCGAGGGTTAGGATTAGGGTTATGGGGAGGGATAAGATGAGTGTTAGGGTTAGGATTAGGGTTAGGGTGAGGGCTATGGTGAGGGTTAGGGTTAAGGTGAGGTTTACAGTTAGGGTTAGGGATAGGGTTATGGTGAGGGTGAGGTTTAGGGTTGGAGTTAGGGTTAAGTTGAGGCTTAGGGTCAGGTTAGATTTAGGGTAAGGATTAGGATTAGGGTAAGGGATAGGGTGAGTGTGAGGTTTAAGGTAACATTTAGGGTTAGGCTTAGGGTTACATTGAGGGTGAGGGTGAGGGTTAGGGTTAGGGTGAGGATTAGGGTTAGGGTTAGGGTGAGAGTTAGGGTTCAGGTTAAGTTTAGGGTTAGGGTGAGTGTTAGGGTTAGGGTTATGTTGAGCGTGAGGGTTAGGGTTAGGTTGAGGGTTAGGGTTAGGGTTAGGTTTAGGGTGAGGTTAGGGTTAGGATTAGTGTGAGGGTTAGTGTTAGGGTTAGGATTAGTGTTAGGGTCAGGGTTAGTTTTAGGGTGAGGGTTTGGGTTAGGGTGAGGGTGAGGGTAAGGGCGAGGCTGAGGGTTAGGGTGAGGGTGAGGGTGAGGGTTATTGTTATGGTGAGGGTTAGCATTAGGGTTAGGGTTATTGTTAGGGTTAGGTTTAGAGTTACGGTTATGGTGAGGGTGAGGGTGATGTTTAGTGTTAGGTTTAGGGTGAGGTTTAGGGATTGGGTTAAGGTTAGAGTTAGGTTTAGGGTGAACGTTAGTTTTAGATTTAGAGTTATGGTTAGGGTGAGAGCTTGAGGTTTAGGGTTAGGTTTAGTGTTAGTGTTAGGTTTAGCGTGAGAGTTAGGGGATGAGTTAGGGTAAGGTTTAGGGTTATTGTTAGATTTAGGGTGAAGGTGAGTGTGTGTGTTAGGGTTAGGTTTAGTGTTAGGGTTAAGGTTAGGGTGAGGGTTTGATTGAGCATTAGGTTTAAGGTTAGGGTTAGTGTGAGGTTTAGGCTGAGGATTAGGGCTAGGGTTAGGGAGATGGAGAGGTTTAGAATTAGGGTTAGTGTGAGGGCTAGGAAGAGGGTGAGGTTTAGAGTTAGGGTTACGGTTAGGGTGAGGTTTAGGATTAGAGTGAGGGTTAGGGTTAGTGTTAGGGTTAGGGTTAGTGTTAGGGTTAGTGTTAGGGTGAGGGTAAGTGTTAGGTTGAGGGTGATGTTTAGGGTGAGCGTTATGGTTAGGGTGAGGGTTAGGGTTAGGTTTAGGGTTATTGTTAGGTTTATGGTTATGGTTACGGTGAGGGTGAGTGTGAGGGTTAAGGAAAGGGTGAGGCTGAGGTTTAGTGATAGGGTAAGTGTTAGAGTTAGGTTTAGGGTGAGGGTGAGGTTTAGGTGTAGAGTTAGGGTTAGGGAGAGGTTTGGGGTTAGGGTGAGGTTTAGGGTGCGGGTGACGGTAAGGGTAAAGGTGAGGGTTAGGCTGAGGGTGAGGGTTACGGTAAGTGTGAGGGTTACGGTTATGGTGAGGGTTAGGTTTAGGGTTAGGGTGAGGGTGAGGTTTAGATTGAGGATTAGTGTTAGGGTTAGTGTGAGGTTAGGGTGAGGATGGGTGTTAGGGTTAGGGTGAGGGTGAGGTTTAGTGTTAGTGTTAGAGTGAGGTTAGGGTTAGGGTGATGTTTAGGTTTAGTGTGATTGTTAGTGTTAGCGCTAGGGTTAGTGTTAGGGTGAGGGTAAATGTTAGGGTGATGTTTAGGGTTAGGGTTTGCGTTATTGTTAGGGTTAGGGTTATGTTTACGGTTAGGGTGAGGGTGAGGGTGAGGGTTAGGGTTAGGGTTAGGATGAGGTTTAGTTTTAGGGTTAGGGTTAGACTGAGTGTTAGGGTGAGGGTGAGATTTAGGGTTAGAGTTAGGGTTAGGGTTAGGGTTAGGGATAGGGTTAGGGTTAGGGTTAGGTTTAGGCTTAGGCTTAGGCTTAGGCTGAGCATGAGGGGGAGGGTTATGGTTCGGGTTAGGGTTCGGGTTAGGGTTAGGTTTAGTGTGAGGGTTAGGATGAGGTTTAGGGTTAGGAATAGGTTTAGGGTGAGATCTTGGGTGAGGGTTAGGGTTAGGGATAAGGTTAGGTTTAGGATTTGGGGTAGCATAAGGGTGAGGGTGAGGGTTAGGCTAAGGGTTATGGTTAGGCTTAGGGTTAGGGTGAGGGTTAGGGTTAGGGTTTGGATTAGGGTGAAGGTGAGGCAGAGGATTAGGTTTAGTTTTAGTGTTTGGTTTAGGGTTAGTGTTAGTGTTAGTGTTAGGGTTAGGGTTACAAGGAGGGTTAGGGTTAGGGTTAGGGTTAGGGTTTTGTTTAGGCTGAGTGTGAGAGTGGGGTTCAGTAATAGGGGTAGGGTTAAGGTTAGGGTTAGGGTTATTTTTAGTGTTATGGTTAGGGTTAAGTTTTCAGTGAGCATGAGGCTGAGGGTGAGGGTTATATTTAGGGATAGGTTTAAGGTTAGAGTTATTGTTAGGGACAGGGTTAGTGTTACGGTGTGGTTGAGGGTGAGGTTGAGGGTTAGGGTTAGGGTGTTTTAGGGTTAGGGTGAGGGTGAGGTTTAGGGTTAGAGTTAGGGTTTGGGGGAGGGTAAGATTGAGATTTAGGGTTATGGTTAGTGTTTGGGTTAGGGGGAGGGGGAGGGTTAAGGTGAGATTAAGGGACAGGTTTAGGTTTAGGTTTAGGTTTGGGTGAGCATGAGTTTGAGGCTGATGGTGAGGTTGGGGGTGAGGATTAGGGTTAGGGTGATGGTTAGGATTAGGCTTAGTGTTATTTTTAGGGTTAGGGTTAGAGTTACGGTGAGAGTGAGGGTGGGAGTCAGGGTTAGTGTTAGGGTTAGGGTGAGGTTTAGGGTTAAGGCTAGGGTTAGAGTTAGGTTGAGGGTGAGTTTCAGGGCTAGATATAGGATTAGGGGAAGGTTAGGGTGAGGGTTCGGGTTAGGGTTTGTTTTAGGGTTAGAGTGAGGGTGAGGGTTAGGATTACGGTTAGAGTTAGGGTGAGGTTTAGGGTTAGGTTTGGGTTAGGTTTAGAGTTATGGTGAGGGTGAGGGTGCGGGTGAGTATGAGGGTTAGGTTTAGGTTTCTGGTAAGGCTTGTGGATAGGCTTAGTGTTTGGCTGAGGGTGAGGGTGAGTTTGACGATTAGGGTTAGGGTGAGGGTTTCAGATAGGGTTATCGGGAGTGTTAGGATGAGGGTTAGGGTTAGGATTAGGGTTAGGGTGAGGGCTAGGGTGAGGGTGAGGTTAAGGATTAGGGTTAGGGTGAGGTTTAGGTTTAGGGTTAGGGTTAGGTTTAGGGTGAGGGTGATTTTTAGGGTTAGAGTTAGGGTTAAGGTGAGGCTGAGGTGAGGGTTAGGGTTAGGTTTAGGATTAGGATTAGGGTAAGGTTAGGGTGAGTGTGAGGGTTAGGGTTAGGGTTAGGCTTAGGTTTTCACTGAGGGTGAGGGTTAGGGTTAGGGTGAGGGTTAGGGTTAGGGTTAGGGTAAGAGTTAGGGTTCAGGTTAAGTTTAGGGTTAGGTTGAGGGTTAGGGTTAGTGTTAAGTTGAGCGTGAGGATTAGGGTTAGGTTGAGGGTTAGGTTTAGGGTTAGGGTTAGGGTGAGGTTTAGGGTTAGGGTTTGGGTGAGGCTTAGGATGAGGATTAGGGTTAGGATTAGAGTTAGGGTGAGGGTTCGGGTGAGGATGAGGGTTAGGTTTAGTGTTAGTGTGAGGTTTAGGTTTAGGGTTAGGGTTAGGTTGAGGGTAAGGATGAGGGTTAGGGGTAGGGGAAGTGTGAGGGTTAGGGTAAGGGTGAGGGTTAGAGTTAGGATCAGGGTTAGTGTGAGGTTGAGGATTATGATTAGGGTTAGGGTTAGTGTTATTGTTAGGGTTAGTGTTAGGTTTAAGGTTAAGGTGAGGGTGAGGGTTAGGGTTAGAGTTAGGGTGAGGTTTTTAGTGTTACGCTTGGGGTTAGAGTTAGGGTTAGGGAGAGCTTATTGTTTGGGTTAGTGTGAGGGTTAGTGTTAGGGTTACGGTATGGGTTACAATGAGGGTTATGGTTACAGTTTGGGTTAGGATTAGGGTTAGGGTTATTGTTATGGTTAGGTTTACTGTTACGGTTAGGGTGAGGGTGAGTGTGAGGGTTAGGCTTAGAGTTAGGGCTAGGCTTAGGGATAGGGTGAGGGTTAGGGTTAGGATTAGGGTTAGGGTTAGGGTGAGGTTTAGGGTTTGGGTTACTTTAGAGTTAGGTTTAGGGTGAAGGGGTGGTTTGGGGTTAGTTTTAGGGTTAAGGTGAGGGTTAGGGTGGGGGTTAGGGTGAGGGTTAGTATTAGGGTTAGGGTTAAGTTGGGGGTGACCATAAGGGTAAAGGTGAGGGTTAGGCCTAGGTTGAGGGTTACAGTAAGGGTGAGGGTTAGGGTTAGGTGAGGGTTAGGGTTAGGGTTAGGCTGAGGCTGAGTGTTAGATTGAGGATTAATGTAAGGGTGAGTGTGAGATTTAAGGTGAGGGTGAGGGTTAGGTTTAGGGTTAGGGCTAGGGTGAATGTGAGGATTAGGATTAGTGATAGGGTGAGGTTACGGTTAGGGTGAGGGTTATGGTTAGGGTTAGGGTGAGTGTTTGTGTTAGGGTTAGGTTTAGGGTTAGGCTTAGGGTTAGGCTGAGGGTGAGGTTGACGGTGAGGGTTAGGGTTAGGGTGAGTGTTAGGGTTAGGGTTAGATGGGGGGTTACGATGAGGGTTAGGGTTAGGATTAGGTTTAGGTTAAGGGCTAGGGTGAGGGTGAGGTTTAGAGTTAGGGTTCGGTTGAGGTTTAGGTTTAGGTTTAGGTTTAGGGTAAGGGTTACGGTGAGGGTGAAATTTAGGGTTAGAGTTAGGGTTAGGGTGAGGCTGAGGGTGAGGGTTAGGGTTAGGCTTAGTGTTAGGGTTACGGTTGAGGTTAGGGTGAGGGTTAAGGTGAGATTGAGGGTTAGTGTTAGGGTTAGGATTAATGTTAAGGTTAGGTTTAGGGTTAGTGTTAGTTTTAGGGTTAGAGTTAGGTATAGGCTTAGGGTTAGACTGAGGGTGAGGGTGAAGGGGAGGTTTAGGGTTAGGGTGAGGGTGAGGATTAGGGTTATGGGGAGGGTTGAGGGTTAGGGTTAGGATTAGGGCTAGGTTGAGGGCTAGTGTGAGGGTGAGGTTTAGGGTGAGGTTTAGGGTTAGGGTTAGGGTGAGGGTTAGGATGAGGGTTAGGTTTAGGATTAGGGTTAGGGTGAGGGCTAGGGTGAAGGTGAGGATTAGGGTAAACGTTGGGCTTAGGCTTAGGTTTAGGCTGAGCATACTGTTCAGGGTGAGGGTTTGCTTTAGGGATAGGGTGAGGTTTAGTGTTAGGGTTAGGGATAGAGTTCGGGTTAGGGTGAGGGTGCGGTTTAGGGTTAGAGTTAGGGTTAGTTTTAGGGTGAGGGTTAGGGTTGGGCTGACGGTAAGGGTAAAAGTGAAGATTAGGCTGAGGGTAAGGGTTACAGTAAGGGTGAGGGTTAGGGTTAGGGTGAGGGTTAGGGTTAGGGTTAGGGTGAGGTTGAGGGTTAGATTGAGGATTAGTGTTAGGGTTAGTGTGCGGTTTAGGGGGAGGATGAGGGTTAGGGTTAGGGTGAGTGTGAGGGTTAGGGTTAGTGTTAGGTTGAGGTTTAGTGTTAGGGTGATAGTGTTAGTGTTAGGGTGAGGTTGAGGGTTACTGTTAGGGTTAGGACTAATGTTAGGGTTAGGCTTAAGGTATGGGATAGGGTGAGGGTGAGAGTTAGGCTTAGGGTTTGATTAGAATTAGGGTTAGATTGATTGTTAGGGTTAGGGTTAGGGATAGGGATAGGCTTAGGGTTAGGCTGAGGGTGAGGGTGAGGTTGAGAGTTAAGTTGAGGGTGAGGGATAGTGTTAGGTATAGGGTGAGAGTTACGTTTTGGGTTAAGTTTAGGGTTAGGGTGAGGGTTAGGGTAGGGGTTATAGTGAGGGTGAGTGTTTGGGTTAGGTTGAGGGTTAGGGTTAGGGTTAGGGTTAGGGTGAGGGTGAGGTTGAGGGTTAGGTTTATTTTTAGGGTGAGGGTTATGATGAGTGTTAGGGATAGGTTTAGGGTTAGGGTGAGGGCTAGCGTGAGTGTGAGGTTTAGGGTTAAGTTTAGGGTGAGGTTTAGGTTAGGGTTAGGGTGAGTGTGAGGTTTAGTGTTAGAGTTAGGGTTAGGGTGATGCTGAGGGTGAGGGTTGGGTTAGGGTTAGGGTTAGGTTGAGGGTGAGTGTTAGGATTAGGGTTAGGGTTAGGGTTAGGGTTAGGGTTAGGATTAGTGTTATTGTTAGGGTTAGGGTTAGAGTTAAGGTGAGGTTGAGGGTAAGGGTGAGGGTGAGGGGTAGGTTTATTGTTAGGGTGAGGTTTAGGGTTGGGGTTAGTGTTATGGTGAGGGTTAGGATGAGGATTATGGTTATGGTAAGGGTGAGGGTTAGGGTTAGGGTGAGGTTTAGGGTTAGGATTAGGGTTAATGTGAGAGTGAGGGTTAGGATTAGGGTTAGAGTTAGGGTTATTGTTAGGGTTAGGTTTATGGTGACAGTGAGGTTGAGGGTTAGTGTTAGAGTTAGGGTGAGGTTTTTGGTGTTAGGGTTAGGATTAGAGATAGCGTTATGGTGAGGGTGAGGTTTAGGGGTAGAGTTAGGGTTAGGGTGAAGGTTAGGGTGAGGGTTAAGGTTAGGGTGAGGGTTAAGGTGGGGGTGACGGTAAGGGTAAAGTTGAGGGTTAGGCCTAGAGTGAGGGTTACGGTAGGTGAGCGTTAGGTTTAGGGTGAGGGTTAGGGATAGGGTGAGGGTGAGGATGAGGGTTAAATTGAGGATTAGTGTTAGGGTTAGTGTGATGTTTAGGGTGAGGATGAGGGTAAGGGTTAGGGTGAGGGCTAGGGTGAGGGAGAGGATTAGGGTTGGTGTTAGGGTGAGGTTAGGGTTAGGGTGAGGGTTATGGTTAGTATTAGGGTTAGGGTTAGGTTCAGTGTTAGTGTTAAGGTTAAGGTTTGTGTAGGGTTAGGGTTAGGGTTAGGGTTAGCTTATTGTTAGGGTTAGGGTTAGGATGAGGTTTAGGTTTAGGGTTAGATTTAGGGTTAGTGTGAGTGTGAGGTTTAGGGTTAGAGTTAGGGTTAGTGTTAGGTTTAGGGCTAGGGTGAGCGTTAGGGTTAGGGTTAGGCTTAGGCTTTGGCTCAGGCTTAGCCCCATCATATGGGTGAGGGTTAGGGTTCGGTTTAGGGTTCAGGTTAAGTTTAGGGTTAGGGTGAGAATTAGGATTAGTTTTAGGGTTAGGATTAGGGTTAGGCTGAGGTCTAGGGTGAGGATTAGGCTGAGGGTTAGGGATAGGGTTAGGTTTAGGATTAGGTTTATGGTAAGGGTGAATGTGAGGGTTAGAATTAGGGTTAGATTTAGGCTTAGGATTAGGGTGAAGGTTGGGGTTAGGGTTTTGTTAGGGTGAGGGTGAGGCTGAGGATTAGGGTTAGGTTGACGGTTAGGTTTAGGTTTAGGTTTAGTGTTAGTGTTATGGTTAGGGTTACAGTGAGGGTTAGGGACTAGGTTTAGAGTTATTGTTAGGGTTAGGGTTAAGGTTACAGTTACAATGAGGGTGAGGATGAGGATTAGCGTTAGCATTATGGTGAGATTTAGTGTTAGGATTAGGGTTAGAGGTAGGTTTAGGGTGAGGATGAGGTTTAGGGGTAGAGTCAGGGTTAGGGTGAGGGTTAAGTTGAGGGTTAGGATTAGGGTGAGGGTTAGGGTTGGAGTGACGGTACGGGTAAACGTGAGGGTTAGGCTGAGGTTGTGGGTTATCGTAAGGGTGAGGGTTAGGGTTAGGGTGAGAATTAGGGTTAGGGGTAGGGTGAGGGTGAGGGTTAGATTGAGTATTAGCGTTAGGGTTAGTGTGAGGTTTAGGGTGAGGATGAGTGTTAGGGTTAGGGTGAGGGCTAGGGTGAGGGTGAGGGTTAGGTTTAGGGTTAAGGTGAGGTTTAAGGTTAGGGTGATGGTTAGGGTTAGTGTGAGGGTTAGTGTTAGGATTAGTGTGAGTGTTCGGTTTAGGGTAAATGTTAGGGTGAGGCTTAAGATAAGGGTTAGTTTTAGAGTTAAGGTTAGGGTTAGTGTTAGGGTTAGGTTTAGGGTTATGGTTAAGGTGAGGGTGAGGATTAGATTTAGTGTTAGGATGAGGTTTAGGTTTAGGGTTAGGGTTAGAGTTAGGGTTAGGGTGAGAGTGAGGTTTAGGGTTAGAGTTAGGGTTAGTGTAAGGGTTAGGGTTGGGGTGAGGGTTAGGGTTAGGGCTAGGCTTAGGCTTAGGCTTAGGCTTAGGCCAAGCATGAGGGTGAGGGTTAGGGTTAGGTTTAGGGTGAGGGTTAGGGTTAGGGTTAGGGTGAGAGTTAGGATGAGGTTTAGGGTTAGGATTAGGGTTAGGTTGAGGGCTAGGGTGAGGCTTATAGTGAGGGTTTGGGCAAGGTTAGGGTTATGTTTAGGATTAGGTTTAGGGTGAGGGTGAGTGTGAGTGTTAGGGTTAGGGTTAGGGTTAGGGTTACAGTGAGGGTTAGGATTAGGGGTAGGTTTAGGCTTAGGGTTAGGCTGAGTGTGAGGGTGGGGGTGAGGATTAGTGTTAGGGTTAGGGTTTGGGTTAGGGTTAAGTTTAGGGTTAGGGTTAGTGTTAGAGCTAGGGTTAGGGTTAGAGTTACAGGGAGGGTTAGGTTAGGGTTTGGGATAGGCTTAGGTTTAGACTGAGGGTGAGGGTGGGGGTGAGGATTAGGGTTAGAGTTAGGGTTAGGGTTATTTTTAGTGTTATGGTTAGGGTTAAGTTTTAGGTGAGGGTGAGGCTGAGGGTGAGGTTTATGTTTAGGGTTAGTGTTAGGGTTAGGTTTAGTGGTATTTTTATATTTAGTGTTAGAGTTATGGTGAGGTTGAGGGTGCAGGTGAGAGTTAGGGTAAGGGTGAGGTTTAGGGTGAGGTTTAGGGTGAGGGTTAGGGTAAGGGTGAGGTTTAGGGTTAGAGTTACGGTTATGGGGATGGTTAGGTTGAGGTTTAGGGTTAGGGTTAGTGTTAGGGTTAGGGTGATTGTGAGGTTTAGTTTGAGGTTTAGGGTTAGGATTAGGTTTAGGATTAGGGTTAGGGTAAGGTTAAGTGTGAGGGTTACGGTGAGGGTTAGGCTTAGGCTTAGGGTTAGGCTGAGGGTGAGGGTGGGGGTGAGGATTAGGGTTAGGGTTAGTGTTTGTGTTATTGTTAGTATTAGTGTTAGAGCTACATAGAGGGTGAGGGTGGGGGTGAGGGTTAGGTTTAGGGTTAGGGTGGGGTTTAGGGTTTGGGTTAGTGTTAGGTTGATGGTGAGGGTGAGGGTTAGGGTTAGATATAGGGTTAGGGGGAGGGTTAGGGTTAGGGTTAGGGTTAGGGTGATTGTGAGGGTTAGTTTGAGGTTTAGGGTTAGGATTAGGTTTAGGATTAGGGTTAAGGTAAGGGTAAGTGTGAGGGTTAGGGTGAGGGTTAGGCTTAGGCTTAGGGTTAGGCTGAGGGTGAGGGTGGGGGTGAGGATTAGGGTTAGGGCTAGGGTTTGTGTTATTGTTAGTATTAGTGTTAGAGCTACATAGAGGGTGAGGGTGGGGGTGAGGGTTAGGTTTAGGGTTAGGGTGGGGTTTAGGGTTTGGGTTAGGGTTAGGTTGATGGTGAGGGTGAGGGTTAGGGTTAGATATAGGGTTAGGGGGAGGGTTAGGGTGAGCGTTAGGGTGAGGCTTAGTGTTAGGGTTAGGGTGAGGGTGAGGCTTAGGTTGAGGTTATGGGTTAGGGTTAGGGTTACTGTGAGGGTTTGTGTTAAGGTTAGGGTTAGTGTTTGAGTGAGGGTAAGTGTTAGGGTGAGGGTTTGAGTTAGGGTCAGTGTTATGGTTTTGGTGAGGTTTTGTGTTAGGTTTAGGGGTAGGGTTAGGTTTAGGGTGAGGCTTAGGGTCAGAGTGAGGCTGAGGGTGAGGGTTAGGGCTAGGGTTATTTTTAGGTTTAGGGTTAATGTGATGGTTAGGGTGAGGGTTAGGGTTAGGATTAGGAATAGGCTTAGGGTTAGGGTGAGTGTGAGGTTTAGGGTTAGGGTTAGGGTGAGAGTTAGAGTTCCGGTTAAGTTTAGGGTTAGGGTGAAGGTTAGGGTACGGGTTAAGGTGAGGTTGAGGGTTAGGGATAGGTTGAGCATTAGGGTTAGGTTAGGGTTAGGGTGAAGTTGAGTGTGAGGGTTAGGGTTAGTGTTAGAGTGAGATTGAGGGTGAGGGTTAGGGTTATTGTTAGGGTGAGGGTTAGGATGAGTGTTAGGGTTAGGATTAGGGTTAGAGTGATGTCTAGCATGAGGGTGAGGTTTAGGGTTAAGGTTACGGTGAGGTTTAGCGTTAGGTTAAGGGTTAGGGTGAGGGTGAGTGTGAGCTTTAGGGTTAGAGTTAGGGTTAGGGTGAGGCTGAGGGTGAGGGTTGGGTTAGGTTTAGGGTTAGGTTTAGGCTTAGGGTTAGGCTTAGGCCGAGCATAAGGGGGAGGGTAAGTTTTAGGGTTAGAGTGAGGTTTAGGATGCGGTTTAGGGTTAGGATTAGGTTTAGGGTGAGGGCTAGGGTGAGGGTTAGGGTGAGGGTTGGGGTTAGAGATAGGATTAGGTTTAGGATTTGGAGTACGGTGAGTGTGAGTGTGAGGGTTAGGCTAAGGGTTAGGGTTAGGGTTAGGGTGAGGGTTAAGGTTAAGGTTTGGGTTAGGGTGAGTGTGAGGCTGAGGATTAGATTTAGGTTTAAGGTTAGGTTTGAGGTTTGTTTTAGGGTTAGGGTTAGGGTTAGGTTTAGGGTTACAGTTAGGGTTAAAGGGAGGGTAGGGTTAGGGTTAGGCTGAGGGTGAGGTTGGGGGTGAGGATTAGGGTTAGGGTTAAGTTTAGGGTTAGTCCTATTGTTAGTGCTATGGTTAGGGTTAAGTTTTCAGTGAGGGTGAGGCTGAGGGTGAGGGTTATGTTTAGGGTTAGGGTTAGGGTTAGTGTTGTTAGAGACAGGATTAGAGTTAGGGTGAGTTAGAGGGTGAGGGTGAGGGTTAGGGTTAGGGTGAGTTTTAGGGTTATGGTGAGGGTGAGGTTTAGCGTTAGAGTTAGGGTTTGGGGGAGGTTTATGGTTAGGGTTAGTGTTAGGGTTAGGGTGAGGGTGAGGGTTAAGTTGAGGTTTAGGGATAGGGTTAGGTTTAAGATTAGGGTTAGGGTGAGCATGAGTGTGAGGGTTAGGGTGAGGGTTAGGCTTAGGCTTAGTGTTAGGCTGATGGTGAGGGTGGGGGTGAGGATTAGGGTTAGGGTGATGGTTAGAGTTAGGCTTAGTGTTATTTTTAGAGTTAGCATTAGAGTTATGGTGAGGGTGAGGTTGCGGGTGAGGGTTAGTGTTAAGGTTAGGGTGGGTTTTACGGTTAGGGTTAGGGTTAGGGTTAGGTGGAGGGTGAAGTTTACGGTTAGATACAGGGATAGGGGGAGGGGTAGGTTGAGGGTTAGGGTTAGGGTTTGTGTTAGGGTTAGGGTGAGGGTGAGGGTTAGGGTTAGGGTTAGGGTTAGGGTGAGGTTTAGGGTTAGGGTTAGGGTTTGGTTTAGAGTTATGGTGAGGGTGAGGGTGCGGGTGAGTTTCAGGGTTAAGGTTAGGTTTCAGGTAAGGCTTGTGGTTAGGCTTAGGGTTAGGCTGAGGGTGAGGGTGAGTGTGAAGGTTAGGGATAGGGTGAGGGTTTCGGATAGGGTTATAGGGAGGGTTAGGATGAGGTTTATGGTTAGGAATAGGGTTAGGGTGAGGGCTAGGGTGAGGGTGAGGTTTAGGGTTATGGTTAGGGTGAGGTTTAGGTTTAGGGTTAGGTTTAGGGTGAGAGTGGGGTTTAGGGTTAGAGTTAGGGATAAGTTGAGGCGGAGGTTGAGGGTTTGGGTTAGGGTTAGGATTAAGGTAATGGTAAGGTGAGTGTGAGGGTTAGGGTTAGGGTGAGGGTTAGGGTTAGGGTTAAGGTGAAAGTTAGGGCTCAGGTAAAGTTTAGGGTTAGGGTGAGGGTTAGAGTTAGTGTTAAGTTGAGCGTGAGGATTAGGGTTAGGTTGAGTGTTAGGTTTAGGGTTAGGTTTAGGGTGAGGTTTAGGGTTTGGGTTCGGGTGAGTTTTAGGATGAGAAGTAGGGTTAGGATTAGTGTTAGGATGAGGTATAGGTTGAGGGTGAGGGTTAGGTTTAGTGTTAGGGTGACTTTTAGTGTTAGGTTTAGGCCTTAGGGTGAGGGTTAGGATGAGGTTTAGGGTTAGAATAAGTGTGAGGGTTAGGGTTAGGATGAGGTTCAGGTTTAGGGTTAGGGTTAGGGTGAGGTTTTTAGTGTTATGGTTAGGGTTAGAGTTAGATTTAGCGTGACGTTCGGGTTACTGTGAGGGTTATTGTTAGGGTTAAGTTTTGGGTTACGGTGAGGGTTATGGTTATGGTTATGGTTAGGGTTAGGGTTAGGGTTAGGATTAGGGTTGGGGTTAGGGTGAGATTTAGAAGTTTAGGGTGAGGGTGGGATTTAGGGTTAAAGTTAGGGTTACGGTGAGGGTTAGGGTGGGGGTTAGGGTTAGGGTTCAGATTAGGCTGAGGGTTAAGCTGGGGGTCATGTTAAGGTTAAATGTGAGGGTTAGGCCTAGGGTGAGGGTTAGGGTTAGGGTGAGGGCTAGGGTGAGGGTGAGGATTAGGGTTAGTGTTAGGATTAGGCTGAGGGTGAGGTTGAAGGTAAGGGTAAGGGGTAGGGTGAGTGTTAGGGTTAGGGTTAGTGGGCGGGTTAGGATGAGGGTTAGGGTTAGGATTAGGGTTAGTGTAAGGGCTAGTATAAGGGTAGGTTTAGAGTTAGGGTTAGGGTCAGGATTAGGGTTAGGGTTAGGATAAGGGTTATGGTGAGGGTGAGGTTTAGGGTTAGAGTTAGGGTTAGGATGAGGCTGAGGGTGAGGGTTAGGGTTAGGCTTAGTGTTAGGGTTAGGGTTAGGGTGAGGGTTAAGGTGAGATTGAGGGTTAAGGTTAGGGTTAGTTTTAGGCTTAGGATTAGGCTGAGTGTGAGGGTGAAGCTGAGTGTTAGGGTTAGGGTGAGGGTTAGGGTTAGGGTTATGGAGAGGGGTAGTATGAGGGTTAGGGTTAGGATTAGGGCTAGGATGAGGGCTAGGATGAGGGTGAGGTTTAGGGTTAGGTTTAGGTTGAGGTTTAGTGTTAGGGATAGAGTGAGTGTTAGGATGAGGGTTAGGTTTAGGATTAGGGTTAGCATTAGGGCTAGTGTGAGGTTGATGGTTAGGGTAACGGTTAGGCTTAGGCTTAGGTTTAGGCTGAGCATGTGGTTGAGGGCGAGGATTAGCTTTAGGGTTCGGTTGAGGTTTAGTGTTAGGGTTAGGGATAGAGTTCGGGTTAGGGTGAGGGTGAGGTTTAGGGGTAGAGTTAGGGTTAGGATGAGGGTTAGGTTTAGGGTGAGGGTTAGGGTGGGGGTGATGGTAAGGGTAAATGTGAAGTTTAGGCTGAGGGTGAGGGTTACGGTAAGGGTGAGGGTTAGGGTTAGGTTGAGGGTTAGGGTTAGGGTTAGTGTGAGGGTGAGGCTTAGATTGAGGATTAGTGTTAGGGTTAGTGTCGGGTTTAGGGTGAGGATGAGGCTTAGGGTTAGGGTGAGGGTAGGGTGAGTGTGAGGGTTAGGGTTACTGTTAGGGTGAGGGTTAGTGTTAGGGTGATGGTTAGGGTTAGTGTTAGTGTGAGGTTTAGGGATGGGGTTAGGGTTAGAATTAATGTTAGGGTTAGGCTTAAGGTGAGGCTTAGGGTGAGGGTGAGCGTCAGGGTTAGGGTTTGATTGGGATTTGGGTTAGGGTGAATGTGAGGGTTAGGGTTAGGGATAGGGATAGGCTTAGGTTTAGGCTGAGGGTGAGGATGAGTGTGAGGCTTAGAGTTAGGGTGAGGGATAGGGTTAGGGTGAGAGTTAGGGTTTGGGTTAATTTAGGGTTAGGGTGAGGGTTAGGGTAGGGGTTACAGTGAGGGTGAGAGTTAGGGTTAGGTTGAGGGTTAGGGTTAGGTTTAGGGTTAGGGTGAGGGTGAGGATTAGGGTTAAGGTTATTTTTAGGATGAGCTTTAGGATGAGTGTCATGGTTAGGATTAGGTTTAGGGTGAGGGCTAGCATTAGGGTGAGGTTTAGGGTTAAGGTTAGGGTGAGGTTCTGGGTTAGAGGTTAGGTTAGGGTGAGACTGAGTGTGAGGGTTAGGTTAGGGTTACGTTTAGGTTGACGGTGAGTGTTAGGATTAGGGTTAGGGTTAGGGTTAGGGTTAGGTTTAAGTTAAGGATTAGTGTTATTGTTAGGGTTAGGGTTAGAGTTAAGGTGAGGTTGAGGGTGAGGGTGTGGGGTATGTTTATTGTTAGGGTGAGTTTTAGGTTTAGGGTTAGTGTTAGGGTGAGGGTTAGGATGAGGGTTAGGGTTACGGTAAGGGTGAGGGTTAGGGTTAGGCTGAGGGTTAGGGTCAGGATTAGGGTTAATGTGAGGTTGAGGGTTAGGATTGGGGTTAGGGTTAGGGTTACTGTTAGGGTTAGGGTTAGGGATACAGTGAGGTTGAGGGTTAGGGTTAGAGTTAGGGTGAGGTTTTTAGTGTTAGGGTTAGGGTTAGAGATAGGATTAGGGTGAGGGTGAGGTTTAGGGGTAGAGTTAGGGTTAGGGTGAAGGTTAGTGTGAGGGTTAGGGTTAGGGTGAGTGTGAGGGTGATGGTTAGATTGAGGATTAGTGTTAGGGTTAGTGTGAGTTTGAGGGTGAGAATGAGGTTTAGGCTTAGGGTGAGGGCTAGGGTGAGGGTGAGGATAAGGTTTAGTGTTAGGGTTAGGGTGAGGGTTATGGTTAGGGTTTGGGCTAGGTTTAGGTTTAGGTTTAGTGTTACGGTTAGGGTTTGGTTTAGGGTAAGGTTAGTGTAAGGGTTTTTGTTAGGGTTATTATTAGGGTTAGGGTTAGGATGAGGTTTAAGTTTATATTTCGGTTTAGAGTTAGGATTAGTTTTAGAGTGAGGTTTAGAGTTAGAGTTAGGGTGAGTGTTAGGGTTAGAGTTGGGTTAGTGTTAGGGTTAGGTTTAGGCTTAGGCTTTGGCTTAGACTTAGGCCCAGCATGTGGGTGAGGGTTAGGGTAAGGGTTAGGGTGAGGGTTAAGGTTAGGGTTAGGGTGAGGATTAGGATGAGGATTAGGGTTAGGATTAGGGTTAGGCTGAGGAGTAGGGTGAGGGTTAGGGTGAGGGTTAGGCTTAGGGTGAGGGTGAGGTTTAGGGTTTGATTTAGGGTTAGGGGGAGTTTTAGTTCGAGGTTAGGTTTAGGGTTAGTGTTAAGGTAAAGTTTAGGTTGATGGATACGTTGAGGTTTTGGGTTAGGGTTATGGTTAGGGTTAGGATTAGGGTTAGGCTGAGGGTGAGTGTGAGGTTTAGGGTTAGGCTTAGGTTTAGGTTTAGGGTTAGGATTAGTGTTATTGTTAGGGTTAGGGTTAGATTTATGGTAAGGTGAGGGTGAGGGTGAGGGTGAAGTTTAGGGTTAGGTTTAGGGTGAGGTTTATGGTTAGGGTTAGGATTAGGGTTAGGGTGAGTGTGAGGTTTAGGGTTAGATTTTGGGTTAGGGGCAGTATTAGTTCGAGGGTTAGGGTTAGGGTTAGGGTTAGGGTTAAGGGTAGGTTGATGGTTATGTTGAGGTTTTGGGTTAGGATTAGGGTTAGGGTTAGGATTAGCGTTAGTGTGAGGGTGAATGTGAGGATTAGGGTTAGGCTTAGGCTTAGGCGTAGGGTTAGGCTGAGGGTGAAGGCGGGGGTGAGGATTAGGGTTACGGTGATGGTTAGGGTTAGGGTTAGGTTGAGGGTTAGAATGAGGGTTAGGGTTAGGATTAAGGTTAGGGTGAGGGCTAGGGTGAGGGTGAGGATTAGGGTAAGGCTTAGGCCTAGGGTTAGGCTGAGCTTGAGGTTGAGGGTGAGGGTTTCGGTTAGGGTGATGGTTAGGTTTACGGTTAGGGTGAGGGTTTTTTTGAGGTTTAGGGTTAGGGTGTGGGTTAGGGTGATTATGATGGTAAGTGTAAAGGAGAGGTTTTGGCTGAGCGTGAGTGTTAAGATAAGGGTTAGGGTTAGGGTTATTTTTCCGGTTAGGGTAAGGGTTAGTGTTAGGGTTAGGGTGAGGGTTAGATTGAGGATTCAGTTTAGGGTTAGTGTGAGGTTTAGTGTGAGGATAAGGGTTAGGGTTAGCGTGAGGGTGAGGGATAGAATTAGGGTTAGGGTGGGGGCTAGGGTGAGGGTGAGGTTTAGGTTTAGGGTTAGGGTGAGGGCTAGGGTGAGTGTTAGGCTGAGGTTTAGTGTTAGGGATAGGGTTAGGTTTAGGATTAGGTTTATGGTGAGGGTGAGTGTGAGGATTAGGGTTAGGGTTAGGATTAGGCTTAGGGTTAGGGTGCGAACTAGGGGTAGGGTTTTGGTTAGGGTTACAGTGAGGGTTAGGGTTAGGGATAGGGTTAGGCTTTGGGTTAAGCTGAGGGTGAGGGTGGGGTTTGGTTTAGGTTATTGTTAGTGTTATGGTGAGGGTTAAGTTTGCAGTGAGGGTGAGGCTGAGGGTGAGGGTTATGGTTAGGGTTAGGGTTTGGGTTAATATTATTAGGGTTAGGGTTAGAGTTACGGTGAGGTTGAGGGTGAGGGTGAGGGTTAGGGTTAGGGTGAGGTTTAGGGTGAGGTTTAGGTTTAGGGTTAGGTTTAGTGTCAGGGTGAGGGTGAGGTTTAGGGTTTGATATCGGTTTAGGGGGAGGGTTAGGAGGAGGGTTAGTTTTAGGGTTAATTGAGGGTTAGGTTGAGGTTAAGGGTTAGGGTTAGTGTGAGGTTTAGTATTAGGGTTAGGGTTAGTGTTAGGGTTAGGGTAAGTGTTAGGGTGAGCGTTTGGGTTAGGGTGAGGGTTATGCTTAGGGTGAGGGTTAGGGGTAGTGTTAGGGTTATTGTTAGGGTTAGGGTTAGGGTTATGGTTACAGTGAAGGTGAGAGTGAGGGTTAGGGTTAGGGTTAGGATGAAGTTTAGTGTTATGTTAGGGTTAGAATTAGGGTTAGGGTGAGACTGAGGTTTATGTTTACAGTTAGGCTTAGTGTTAGTTTTAGGTTTAGGGTGAGGGTTAGGGTTAGGCTTAGGCCGATCATGAGGGTGAGGGTTAGGATTAGGGATAGAATGAGGGTTAGGGTTAGGGTTAGGGTGAGGGTTAGGATGAGGTTTAGGGCTAGGATTAGGGTTAGGATGAGGGCTAGGGTGAGGGTTAGGGTCAGGAATAGGGTTACGTTTAGGATTAGGGTTAGGTTGAGTTTGAGGGTGAGTGTGAGGATTAGGGTTAGGGTTAGTGTCATTGTTAGGGTTAGGGTCAGAGCTACGGAGAGGGTGAGGGTGCGGGTGAGGGTTAGTTTTAGGGTTAGGGTGGGGTTTAGGGTTAGGGTTAGGGTGAGAGTTAGGTTTCCTGTTAAGTTTAGGTTTAGGGTTAGGGTTAGGGTACGGGTTAATGTGAGGGTGAGCATTAGGTTTAGGTTGAGCTTTAAGATTAGATTAGGTTTAGGGTTAGGATTAGGGTGAGGGTGAGATTTAGGTTTAGGGTGAGGTTTAGGGTTAAGGTTAGGGTTAGGGTGAGGGTGAGGTTTAGGATTAGAGTTAGGTTTAGGGTGAGGCTGAGGGTGAGGGTTAGGGTTAGGGTTAGTGTTAGAGTTAGGGCTAGGGTGAGGATTAGGGGTAGGATTAGGATTAGGGTTAGGTTTAGGGTTAGGATGAGGGCTAGGGTGAGGTTGAGGGGTAGGGTTAGTGTTAGGGTGAGGTTTATGGGTAGCGTTAGGGTTAGGGTGAGGGTTTGGATGAGAGTTAGGATTACAGTGAGGGTGAGGGTTAGGGTTAGTTTGAGGGTTAGGGTTAGGATTAGGGTTATGGTTAGGGTGAGTGTTAGGATTAGGGTTAGGCTTAGGTTTAGGGTTAGGATTAGTGTTATTGTTAGGGTTAGGTTTAGATTTATGGTAAGGGTGAGGGTGAGGGTGAGGGTGAACGTTAGGGTTAGGGTTAGGGTGAGGTTTATGGTTAGGGTTAGGATTAGGTTTAGGGTGAGGGTGAGGTTTAGGGTTAGATTTAGGGTTAGGGGGAGTGTTAGTTCGAGGTTAGGGTTAGGGTTTGTGTTAAGGTTAAGGTTAGGTTGATGGTTATGTTGAGGTTTGGGGTTAGGGTTATGGTTAGGGTTAGGATTAGGGTTAATGTGAGGGTGAATGTGAGGGTTAGGGTTAGGCTTAGGCTTAGGCTTAGGGTTAGGCTGAGGGTGAGGGTGTGGTTGAGGATTAGGGTTAGGGTGATGGTTAGGGTTAGGGTTAGTGTGAGGGTTAGAATGAGGGTTAGGATTAGGATTAGGGTTAGGGTGAGGGCTAGGGTGAGGGTGAGGATTAGGGTAAGGCTTAGGCTTAGGGTTAGGCTGAGCTTGAGTTTGAGGGTGAGGGTTTCGGTTAGGGTGAGGGTTAGTATGGGGTTTAGGGTTAGGGTGTGGGTTAGGGTGAGGGTTTGGATGAGGGTTAGGGTTACAGTGAGGTTGAGGATTAGGGTTAGGTATAGGGTTAGGGTTAGGATTAGGGTTAGGGTGAGGGTGAGTGTTAGGATTAGGGTTAGGCTTAGGTTTAGGGTTAAGTTTAGGGTTAGGATTAGTGTTATTGTTAGGGTTAGGGTTAGATTTATGTTTAGGGTGAGGGTGAAGTTTAGGCTTAGAGTTAGGGTGAGGTTCATGGTTAGTGTTAGGATTAGGGTTAGGGTGAGGGTGAGGTTTAGGGTTAGATTTAGGGTTAGGGTGAGGATTAGGGTTAGGATTAGGGTTAGGATTAGGGTGAGAGTTTGGGTTCAGCTTAAGTTTAGATTTAGGGTGAGGGTTAGGGTTAAGTTGAGGTTAGATTTACGGTAAGGTGAGGGTGAAGGTGAGGGTGAATGTTAGGTTTAGGGTTAGGGTGTGGTTTATTGTTAGGATTAGGATTAGGGTTAGGGTGAGGGTGAGGTTTAGGGTTAGATTTTGGGTTAGGGGGAGTGTTAGTTCGAGGGTTAGGGTTAGGGTTAGGGTTAAGGGTAGGTTGATGGTTATGTTGAGGTTTTGTGATAGGATTAGGGTTAGGGTTAGGATTAGGGTTAGGGTGAGGCTGAGTGTGAGGGTTAGGGTTAGGGTTCGGCTTAGGTTTAGGGTTAGGCTGAGGGTGAGGGCGGGGAAGAGGATTAGGGTTACAGTGATGGTTAGGTTTCGGGTTAGGTTGAGGGTTAGAATGAGGGTTAGGGTTAGGATTAAGGTTAGGGTGAGGGCTTGGGTGAGGGTGAGGATTAGGGTAAGGCTTAGGCTTAGGGTTAGGCTGATCTTGAGGTTGAGGGTGAGGGTTTCGGTTAGGGTGATGGATAGGTTTATGGTTAGGGTGAGGGTTTGTATGAGGTTTAGGGTTCGGGTGATTATGATGGTAAGGGTAAATAGAGGTTTTGGTTGAGCGTGAGTGTTAATTTAAGGGTGAGGGTTAGGGTTAGATTTAGGGTTAGGGTAAGGGTTAGTGTTAGGGTTAGGGTGAGGGTTAGATTGAGGATTCAGTTTAGGGTTAGTGTGAGGTTTAGGGTGAGGATGAGGGTTAGGGTTAGGGTGAGGGTGAGGGATAGAATTAGGGTTAGGCTTAGGTTTAGGGTTAGGATTAGTGTTATTGTTAGGGTTACTTTTAGATTTATGGTAAGGGTGAGGGTGAGGTTGAGGGTGAGGGTGAATGTTAGGGTTAGGGTTAGGGTGAGGTTTATGGTTAGGTTTAGGATTAGGTTTAGGGTGAGGGTGAGGGTGAGGTTTAGGGTTAGATTTAGGGTTAGGGGGAGTGTTAATTCGAAGTTAGGGTTAGGGTTAGTGTTAAGGTTAAGGTTAGGTTGATGGTTACGTTGAGGTTTTGGGTTAGGGTTATGGTTAGGGTTAGGATTAGGGTTAGGGTGAGGGTGAGTGTGAGGGTTAGGGTTAGGCTTAGGCTTAGGCTTAGGGTTAGGCTGAGGGTGAGGGTGGGGGTGAGGATTAGGGTTACGCTGATGGTTAGGGTTAGGGTTAGTGTGAGGGTTAGAATGAGGGTTAGGATTAGGGTTAGGGTGAGGGCTAGGGTGAGGGTGAGGATTAGGGTAAGGCTTAGGCTTAGGGTTAGGCTGAGCTTGAGTTTGAGGGTGAGGGTTTCGGTTAGGGTGAGGGTTAGTATGAGGTTTAGGGTTAGGGTGTGGGTTAGGGTGAGGGTTTGGATGAGGGTTAGGGTTACAGTGAGGTTGAGGATTAGGGTTAGGTATAGGGTTAGGGTTAGGATTAGGGTTAGGGTGAGGGTGAGTGTTAGGATTAGGGTTAGGCTTAGGTTTAGGGTTAGGTTTAGGGTTAGGATTAGTGTTATTGTTAGGGTTAAGGTTAGATTTATGTTGAGGGTGAGGGTGAAGTTTAGGGTTAGAGTTAGGGTGAGGTTTATGGTTAGTGTTAGGATTAGGGTTAGGGTGAGGGAGAGGTTTAGGGTTAGATTTAGGGTTAGGGTGAGGATTAGGGTTAGGATTAGGGTGATTTTGGGTTCAGATTAAGTTTAGATTTAGGGTGAGGGTTAGGGTTAGGTTGAGGGTTAGGTTTAAGGATAGTGTGATGGTTAGAGTTAGGGTTAGGGTTAGGGTTAGTATGAGGATTAGAGTTAGGATTAAGGTTAGGGTGAGGACTAGGGTGTGGTTGAGGGTTAGTGTTAGGGTTAGGGTGAGGGTTTGGATGAGGGTTAGGGTTACAGTGAGGGTGAGAATTAGGGATGGGTTGAGGGTGAGTGTTAGGATTAGGGTTAGGCTTAGGGTTAGGTTTAGGTTTAGGGTTAGGATTAGTGTTATTGTTAGGGTTAGGGTTAGATTTATGGTAAGGTGAGGGTGAGGGTGAGGGTGAAGGTTAGGGTTAGGGTTAGGGTGAGGTTTATTGTTAGGATTAGGATTAGGGTTAGGGTGAGGGTGAGGTTTAGGGTTAGATTTTGGGTTAGGGGGAGTGTTAGTTCGAGGGTTAGGGTTAGGGTTAGGGTTGAGGGTAGGTTGATGGTTATGTTGAGGTTTTGTGATAGGATTAGGGTTAGGGTTAGGCTTAGGCTTAGGGTTAGGCGGAGGGTGAGGGCGGGGGTGAGTATTAGGGTTACAGTGATGGTTAGGTTTCGGGTTAGGTTGAGGGTTAGAATGAGGGTTAGGGTTAGGATTAAGGTTAGGGTGAGGGCTTGGGTGAGGGTGAGGATTAGGGTAAGGCTTAGGCTTAGGGTTAGGCTGATCTTGAGGTTGAGGGTGATGGTTTCAGTTAGGGTGATGGTTAGGTTTACGGTTAGGGTGAGGGTTTGTATGAGGTTTAGGGTTAGGGTGATTATGATGGTAAGGGTAAATAGAGGTTTTGGTTGAGCGTGAGTGTTAATTTAAGGGTGAGGGTTAGGGTTAGATTTAGGGTTAGGGTATGGGTTAGTGTTAGGGTTAGGGTGAGGGTTAGATTGAGGATTCAGTTTAGGGTTAGTGTGAGGTTTAGGGTGAGGATGAGGGTTAGGGTTAGGGTGAGGGTGAGGGATAGAATTAGGGTTAGGCTTAGGTTTAGGGTTAGGATTAGTGTTATTGTTAGGGTTAGTTTTAGATTTATGGTAAGTGTGAAGGTGAGGGTGAGGGTGAAGGCTAGGGTTAGGGTTAGGGTGAGGTTTATGGTTAGGGTTAGGATTAGGTTTAGGGTGAGAGTGAGGTTTAGGGTTAGATTTAGGGTTAGGGAGTGTGTTATTCGAATTTAGGGTTAGGGTTACTGTTAAGGTTAAGGTTAGGTTGATGGTTACATTAAGGTTTTGGGTTAGGGTTATGGTTAGGGTTAGGATTAGGTTTAGCGTGAGTGTGAGTGTGAGGGTTCGGGTTAGGCTTAGGCTTAGGGTTAGGCTGAGGGTGAGGGTGTGGTTGAGGATTAGGGTTAGGGTGATGGTTAAGGTTAGGGTTAGGTTGAGGGTTAGAATTAGGGTTAGGATTAGGATTAGGGTTAGGGTGTGGGCTAGGGTGAGGGTGAGGATTAGGGTAAGGCTTAGGCTTAGGGTTAGGCTGAGCTTGAGTTTGAGGGTGAGTGTTTCTGTTAGGGTGAGGGTTAGTATGAGGTTTAGGGTTAGGGTGAGGGTTTGGATGAGGGTTAGGGTTACAGTGAGGTTGGGGATTAGGGTTAGGTATAGGGTTAGGGTTAGGGTGAGGGTGAGTGTTAGGATTAGGGTTAGGCTTAGGTTTAGGGTTAGGTTTACGGTTAGGGTGAGGGTGAGTGTGAGTGTTAGGGTTAGGCTTAAGTTTAGGCTTAGGGTTAGGCTGAGGGTGAGGGTGGGGGTGAGGATTAGGGTTACGCTGATGGTTAGGGTTAGGGTTAGTGTGAGGGTTAGAATGAGGGTTAGGATTAGGGTTAGGGTGAGGGCTAGGGTGAGGGTGAGGATTAGGGTAAGGCTTAGGCTTAGGGTTAGGCTGAGCTTGAGTTTGAGGGTGAGGGTTTCGGTTAGGGTGAGGGTTAGTATGAGGTTTAGGGTTAGGGTGTGGGTTAGGGTGAGGGTTTGGATGAGGGTTAGGGTTACAGTGAGGTTGAGGATTAGGGTTAGGTATAGGGTTAGGGTTAGGATTAGGGTTAGGGTGAGGGTGAGTGTTAGGATTAGGGTTAGGCTTAGGTTTAGGGTTAGGTTTAGGGTTAGGATTAGTGTTATTGTTAGGGTTAAGGTTAGATTTATGTTGAGGGTGAGGGTGAAGTTTAGGGTTAGAGTTAGGGTGAGGTTTATGGTTAGTGTTAGGATTAGGGTTAGGGTGAGGGAGAGGTTTAGGGTTAGATTTAGGGTTAGGGTTAGGATTAGGGTTAGGATTAGGGTGAGAGTTTGGGTTCAGCTTAAGTTTAGATTTAGGGTGAGGGTTAGGGTTAGGTTGAGGGTTAGGTTTAGGGACAATGTGATGGTTAGAGTTAGGGTTAGGGTTAGGGTTAGGATGAGGATTAGAGTTAGGATTAAGGTTAGGGTGAGGACTAGGGTGTGGTTGAGGGTTAGTGTTAGGGTTAGGGTGAGGGTTTGGATGATTGTTAGGGTTACAGTGAGGGTGAGGATTAGGGATGGGTTGAGGGTGAGTGTTAGGATTAGGGTTAGGCTTAGGGTTAGGTTTAGGTTTAGGGTTAGGATTAGTGTTATTGTTAGGGTTAGGGTTAGATTTATGGTAAGGTGAGGGTGAGGGTGAGGGTGAAGGTTAGGGTTAGGGTTAGGGTGAGGTTTATTGTTAGGATTAGGATTAGGGTTAGGGTGAGGGTGAGGTTTAGGGTTAGATTTTGTGTTAGGGGGAGTTTTAGTTCGAGGGTTAGGGTTAGGGTTAGGGTTGAGGGTAGGTTGATGGTTATGTTGAGGTTTTGTGATAGGATTAGGGTTAGGGTTAGGATTAGGGTTAGGGTGAGGGTGAGTGTGAGGGTTAGGGTTAGGGTTAGGCTTAGGCTTAGGGTTAGGCTGAGGGTGAGGGCGGGGGTGAGTATTAGGGTTACACTCATGGTTAGGTTTCGGGTTAGGTTGAGGGTTAGAATGAGGGTTAGGGTTAGGATTAAGGTTAGGGTGAGGGCTTGGGTGAGGGTGAGGATTAGGGTAAGGCTTAGGCTTAGGGTTAGGCTGATCTTGAGGTTGAGGGTGAGGGTTTCGGTTAGGGTGATGGTTAGGTTTACGGTTAGGGTGAGGGTTTGTATGAGGTTTAGGGTTAGGGTGATTATGATGGTAAGGGTGAATAGAGGTTTTGGTTGAGCGTGAGTGTTAATTTAAGGGTGAGGGTTAGGGTTAGATTTAGGGTTAGGGTATGGGTTAGTGTTAGGGTGAGGTTCTGGGTTAGAGGTTAGGTTAGGGTGAGACTGAGTGTGAGGGTTAGGTTAGGGTTACGTTTAGGTTGACGGTGAGTGTTAGGATTAGGGTTAGGGTTAGGGTTAGGGTTAGGTTTAAGTTAAGGATTAGTGTTATTGTTAGGGTTAGGGTTAGAGTTAAGGTGAGGTTGAGGGTGAGGGTGTGGGGTATGTTTATTGTTAGGGTGAGTTTTAGGTTTAGGGTTAGTGTTAGGGTGAGGGTTAGGATGAGGGTTAGGGTTACGGTAAGGGTGAGGGTTAGGGTTAGGCTGAGGGTTAGGGTCAGGATTAGGGTTAATGTGAGGTTGAGGGTTAGGATTGGGGTTAGGGTTAGGGTTACTGTTAGGGTTAGGGTTAGGGATACAGTGAGGTTGAGGGTTAGGGTTAGAGTTAGGGTGAGGTTTTTAGTGTTAGGGTTAGGGTTAGAGATAGGATTAGGGTGAGGGTGAGGTTTAGGGGTAGAGTTAGGGTTAGGGTGAAGGTTAGTGTGAGGGTTAGGGTTAGGGTGAGTGTGAGGGTGATGGTTAGATTGAGGATTAGTGTTAGGGTTAGTGTGAGTTTGAGGGTGAGAATGAGGTTTAGGCTTAGGGTGAGGGCTAGGGTGAGGGTGAGGATAAGGTTTAGTGTTAGGGTTAGGGTGAGGGTTATGGTTAGGGTTTGGGCTAGGTTTAGGTTTAGGTTTAGTGTTACGGTTAGGGTTTGGTTTAGGGTAAGGTTAGTGTAAGGGTTTTTGTTAGGGTTATTATTAGGGTTAGGGTTAGGATGAGGTTTAAGTTTATATTTCGGTTTAGAGTTAGGATTAGTTTTAGAGTGAGGTTTAGAGTTAGAGTTAGGGTGAGTGTTAGGGTTAGAGTTGGGTTAGTGTTAGGGTTAGGTTTAGGCTTAGGCTTTGGCTTAGACTTAGGCCCAGCATGTGGGTGAGGGTTAGGGTAAGGGTTAGGGTGAGGGTTAAGGTTAGGGTTAGGGTGAGGATTAGGATGAGGATTAGGGTTAGGATTAGGGTTAGGCTGAGGAGTAGGGTGAGGGTTAGGGTGAGGGTTAGGCTTAGGGTGAGGGTGAGGTTTAGGGTTTGATTTAGGGTTAGGGGGAGTTTTAGTTCGAGGTTAGGTTTAGGGTTAGTGTTAAGGTAAAGTTTAGGTTGATGGATACGTTGAGGTTTTGGGTTAGGGTTATGGTTAGGGTTAGGATTAGGGTTAGGCTGAGGGTGAGTGTGAGGTTTAGGGTTAGGCTTAGGTTTAGGTTTAGGGTTAGGATTAGTGTTATTGTTAGGGTTAGGGTTAGATTTATGGTAAGGTGAGGGTGAGGGTGAGGGTGAAGTTTAGGGTTAGGTTTAGGGTGAGGTTTATGGTTAGGGTTAGGATTAGGGTTAGGGTGAGTGTGAGGTTTAGGGTTAGATTTTGGGTTAGGGGCAGTATTAGTTCGAGGGTTAGGGTTAGGGTTAGGGTTAGGGTTAAGGGTAGGTTGATGGTTATGTTGAGGTTTTGGGTTAGGATTAGGGTTAGGGTTAGGATTAGCGTTAGTGTGAGGGTGAATGTGAGGATTAGGGTTAGGCTTAGGCTTAGGCGTAGGGTTAGGCTGAGGGTGAAGGCGGGGGTGAGGATTAGGGTTACGGTGATGGTTAGGGTTAGGGTTAGGTTGAGGGTTAGAATGAGGGTTAGGGTTAGGATTAAGGTTAGGGTGAGGGCTAGGGTGAGGGTGAGGATTAGGGTAAGGCTTAGGCCTAGGGTTAGGCTGAGCTTGAGGTTGAGGGTGAGGGTTTCGGTTAGGGTGATGGTTAGGTTTACGGTTAGGGTGAGGGTTTTTATGAGGTTTAGGGTTAGGGTGTGGGTTAGGGTGATTATGATGGTAAGTGTAAAGGAGAGGTTTTGGCTGAGCGTGAGTGTTAAGATAAGGGTTAGGGTTAGGGTTATTTTTCCGGTTAGGGTAAGGGTTAGTGTTAGGGTTAGGGTGAGGGTTAGATTGAGGATTCAGTTTAGGGTTAGTGTGAGGTTTAGTGTGAGGATAAGGGTTAGGGTTAGCGTGAGGGTGAGGGATAGAATTAGGGTTAGGGTGGGGGCTAGGGTGAGGGTGAGGTTTAGGTTTAGGGTTAGGGTGAGGGCTAGGGTGAGTGTTAGGCTGAGGTTTAGTGTTAGGGATAGGGTTAGGTTTAGGATTAGGTTTATGGTGAGGGTGAGTGTGAGGATTAGGGTTAGGGTTAGGATTAGGCTTAGGGTTAGGGTGCGAACTAGGGGTAGGGTTTTGGTTAGGGTTACAGTGAGGGTTAGGGTTAGGGATAGGGTTAGGCTTTGGGTTAAGCTGAGGGTGAGGGTGGGGTTTGGTTTAGGTTATTGTTAGTGTTATGGTGAGGGTTAAGTTTGCAGTGAGGGTGAGGCTGAGGGTGAGGGTTATGGTTAGGGTTAGGGTTTGGGTTAATATTATTAGGGTTAGGGTTAGAGTTACGGTGAGGTTGAGGGTGAGGGTGAGGGTTAGGGTTAGGGTGAGGTTTAGGGTGAGGTTTAGGTTTAGGGTTAGGTTTAGTGTCAGGGTGAGGGTGAGGTTTAGGGTTTGATATCGGTTTAGGGGGAGGGTTAGGAGGAGGGTTAGTTTTAGGGTTAATTGAGGGTTAGGTTGAGGTTAAGGGTTAGGGTTAGTGTGAGGTTTAGTATTAGGGTTAGGGTTAGTGTTAGGGTTAGGGTAAGTGTTAGGGTGAGCGTTTGGGTTAGGGTGAGGGTTATGCTTAGGGGAGGGTTAGGGGTAGTGTTAGGGTTATTGTTAGGGTTAGGGTTAGGGTTATGGTTACAGTGAAGGTGAGAGTGAGGGTTAGGGTTAGGGTTAGGATGAAGTTTAGTGTTATGTTAGGGTTAGAATTAGGGTTAGGGTGAGACTGAGGTTTATGTTTACAGTTAGGCTTAGTGTTAGTTTTAGGTTTAGGGTGAGGGTTAGGGTTAGGCTTAGGCCGATCATGAGGGTGAGGGTTAGGATTAGGGATAGAATGAGGGTTAGGGTTAGGGTTAGGGTGAGGGTTAGGATGAGGTTTAGGGCTAGGATTAGGGTTAGGATGAGGGCTAGGGTGAGGGTTAGGGTCAGGAATAGGGTTACGTTTAGGATTAGGGTTAGGTTGAGTTTGAGGGTGAGTGTGAGGATTAGGGTTAGGGTTAGTGTCATTGTTAGGGTTAGGGTCAGAGCTACGGAGAGGGTGAGGGTGCGGGTGAGGGTTAGTTTTAGGGTTAGGGTGGGGTTTAGGGTTAGGGTTAGGGTGAGAGTTAGGTTTCCTGTTAAGTTTAGGTTTAGGGTTAGGGTTAGGGTACGGGTTAATGTGAGGGTGAGCATTAGGTTTAGGTTGAGCTTTAAGATTAGATTAGGTTTAGGGTTAGGATTAGGGTGAGGGTGAGATTTAGGTTTAGGGTGAGGTTTAGGGTTAAGGTTAGGGTTAGGGTGAGGGTGAGGTTTAGGATTAGAGTTAGGTTTAGGGTGAGGCTGAGGGTGAGGGTTAGGGTTAGGGTTAGTGTTAGAGTTAGGGCTAGGGTGAGGATTAGGGGTAGGATTAGGATTAGGGTTAGGTTTAGGGTTAGGATGAGGGCTAGGGTGAGGTTGAGGGGTAGGGTTAGTGTTAGGGTGAGGTTTATGGGTAGCGTTAGGGTTAGGGTGAGGGTTTGGATGAGAGTTAGGATTACAGTGAGGGTGAGGGTTAGGGTTAGTTTGAGGGTTAGGGTTAGGATTAGGGTTATGGTTAGGGTGAGTGTTAGGATTAGGGTTAGGCTTAGGTTTAGGGTTAGGATTAGTGTTATTGTTAGGGTTAGGTTTAGATTTATGGTAAGGGTGAGGGTGAGGGTGAGGGTGAACGTTAGGGTTAGGGTTAGGGTGAGGTTTATGGTTAGGGTTAGGATTAGGTTTAGGGTGAGGGTGAGGTTTAGGGTTAGATTTAGGGTTAGGGGGAGTGTTAGTTCGAGGTTAGGGTTAGGGTTTGTGTTAAGGTTAAGGTTAGGTTGATGGTTATGTTGAGGTTTGGGGTTAGGGTTATGGTTAGGGTTAGGATTAGGGTTAATGTGAGGGTGAATGTGAGGGTTAGGGTTAGGCTTAGGCTTAGGCTTAGGGTTAGGCTGAGGGTGAGGGTGTGGTTGAGGATTA